>NC_072471.1:6579232-6918438 GCF_027596085.1 Anoplopoma fimbria | reverse complement strand
CACATCTTTTAATTGTACATTGACACTGATTTTATGTTGTAGAGATGAATAATTTTTTAAGAAAGCATTTGCTTTTGTGCGCCGTATTGTCCCAGCATTACTGTAGAATACAGTATATGCCTAATAAAACTATTTAAAAGGGCTTTCTGAAAACAAGAAACACTACAATCGTAGGAAAGCTTGTGTACTTCCCGGTCCCGGTATGGATGCTTTATTTGGTTAAACTATTGGAAATGCTTTTGGACATGTGGTTTGCAGAAGTAATGCTGTGTACTTTGCATTAATACTTCTACATTTCAAATGAAGAATAACAATATTTTAGGATTATTTCATTTTGTTTTCCAGGCTTACTGTAGCATGATGGAGTGTGGTTAAGGAAACATAAACTCAACACTAATGTAGCTGAATAAAGTTTAACACTGACTTGTTTTTGTTAGAGATGAAGACAGATCTTTCTGTTAAGATTTCAAAGATTAAAACTAATATGAAATGTAAGCAGATAGGGTACAATAATGTAATCGGCTAACCATAGCTCAGTTTAATATAAAATGTCTTAATTTTCAGGGGTTTTAAGCATTATTTTGGTGCCAGTGTTTTAATCAAATGTCTTTTGATTGTGAGGATTTTACTTGAAAGAAAGAAATTATGTCCTTTTACAGAAGATGTGTACTAAATAATGAATTAATGTTATTTTAGACAACTAATTTAATCTGTTAAGCATAATGCCTCAGTTGGATGGTATACTTTTACTTAATGCCATGGACATGAAGATGTAATTTACAGGCAAATCTCATTTCAGTCTGCCTTTTTTATTCTATACATACAATGAAATCATGTTAGATTGCACTTTATGATGCTGAAAATGCTTCATTTTCTTTTGTAACAACACGTCTAATAAAAGTTTAACTGTTCACTCAAAACAAGACTTTGCTGTAATTCTTTTAGTGCATGTGTACTAGTGGAGGTCATGAATCTTGTGTGGTCCGTTAACACGAGACAGCAAAAATGAGATATTTCATCCAGACGCTGTAGAGGTTACCTTAACGAAAGTAACACTGAATTAAAGGGATTTCTTTTCCCATACCTCCCCATACTGCAACAAATTATGTGACCATCCGATCGCCACATATATAACCTGATTTGAAATTTTAGCCATATTGCAACTGTATCTTTTTTTATATATCATTATTGATCACATACATTTCTTTATATTACAAAAATTAAGCACAGTATTTTAATAGGGTCATATGTTTAGATCATTTTGTATTTAAAAAGTGTTGGTGCGTCACACAGACATCACCACAGTTTCTGCTATCACAAATGTCAACATTTGTAGCTCAATCTGTGTATTATAAGATCTTAATACCCGGTTAATAGCTATTAAAATCATAATTATACTATTTAAATAGTATACACAATATATTTGGTCCCAGCTAACTCATAACAACATGGGAGGAATTATAATTATTACTTTTGCAGTACTGCTGTATTTATAAGATTTGTTTTTTAGTTATTGTGGATTTTTAATTTTTCTTACTTACTTACTTATTTTAAATACTTGTTTGTTTTTTCTACTATGTACCTTGTTTGCACTATATCTATGCTGCTGTAATCCTGTAAATTTCCCCCCTTTGCGGGACTAATAAAGGATTATCTTATTTTGTCTTATCTTATCTTATCTTATCTTATTTGTGACTGGGACACAGTTGTATGTTAAAGCAAATCAGTGCACTATTCATTTTTTTGTACAAAAATCTGTGATCTGTTCCGAGTTGGTGTCCTTTATAGCATTGGTTCTCAAATGGGGGTACGTGAGATTTTAAAAAAATATATTTAAAATTAGCATCCATTCAAAAATCCTTTAAAAATAGTTATTTAATAAATATTCAATAAAATATAAGTGTAAGTTCATAAACTGAATTCAATGCAACAATGCAATCTTCAGTGTTGACAGTTTAATAAATCAGTGTATTACATCTTTTTTTCAACCAAAAATGCTTTGAGCTGGTTGGTATGGAAGCCCATTACTGCAGTGAAAAAAAAAAAGATGAAAACTTAGCCTTGATTAAAAAAAAAGTCATAATTACGAGATAATATCTCATAATTATGACTTTTTATCTCATTATTATGACTTTTTATCTCATTATTATGACTTTTTATCTCATAATTATGACTTTTTATCTCATTACTATGACTTTTTATCTCATTACTATGACTTTTTCATCTCATAATTATGACTTTTTATCTCATTACTATGACTTTTCTATCTCATAATTATGACTTTTTATCTCATTATTATGACTTTTTATCTCATTATTATGACTTTTTATCTCATAATTATGACTTTATCTCATTACTATGACTTTTTCATCTCATAATTATGACTTTTTATCTCATAATTATGACTTTTTTTATCTCATTATTATGACTTTTTATCTCATTACTATGAGTTTTTTAATCTCATAATTATGACTTTTTATCTCATAATTATGACTTTTTATCTCATTACTATGACTTTTTTATCTCATTACTATGACTTTTTATCTCATTATTATGACTTTTTATCTTTTTATCTCATAATTATGACTTTTTATCTCATGACTTTTTATCTCATTACTATGACTTTTTCATCTCATAATTATGACTTTTCATCTCATTATTATGACTTTTTATCTCATTACTATGACTTCTAATCTCATAATTATGACTTTTTATCTTTTTAATCTCATAATTATGACTTTTTATCTCATAATTATGACTTTTTATCTCATTACTATGACTTTTTTATCTCATTACTATGACTTTTTATCTCATTATTATGACTTTTTATCTTTATATCTCATAATTATGACTTTTTATCTCATGACTTTTTATCTCATTACTATGACTTTTTCATCTCATAATTATGACTTTTCATCTCATTATTATGACTTTTTATCTCATTACTATGACTTTTTATCTCATAATTATGACTTTTTATCTCGTAATTATGACTTGTGTGGATTTTTTTTTTTTAATAGTTAGGGGGGTATTGAAAAATATTTCACAGTGGGTACATCACTGAAAAAAAGGTTACAATGTATCAGAGGCGCTGAAAATGAGCCCCAGAGTGTTTGTGTCAAATGTGACTCAAGAACCCGATGACGTAGGGGCCCACCTGACAAACCCGGAAGTAGGCTTTGCTCGTTCACTGGCGCACCGAGCTGACGTTACCTCACATCGTACGCCACTGGAAGACATGGAGGCTGTGTCTCTCAGCCATTACTGACAGCGGCACAGCTGAGAGTCTGTGAAGAATAAGAAACAACAGGAAGAGCCCGCTTTATAACAAGGTACGTGGCTTGGATGACAGTTTGGAGCTGAAATAAGGGGCCTTTAACTGAAGCGGTCACGTCTACGTCACTGTCTGGTTTGCTAGTTTTCGACGTGCGCGCACACGCTAAACAACGCTATCAACTTAGCTAGCATGCTAACTCTCTATCAAACATGACAGTCAAGCCAAGATGCAACATATATAACATTTAAATGCGTTAACTGGACGTTAAAGTGATTGTTTAACCTCGAATGTCAAATCATAACAATGCTAGTTATGGTGTTAATACGCTGTCTGCTATCTGGGGTTAGCTAGCTAGCTAGCTAGCCACTGGGCTAGGAGGGCTCTGTGCAGGTGTTTGTCCAACATACTGCTTATAATGTTGACATGTGGTTGTAAGTTAATAAAGTGTAACATGTGGCATGGTTATATAATGCTAATATCAGTAATGTTTGTCAAATACATTCAACCTGTTGCAGATAAAAGCTTCAAGCTTGTGGTGATGTTTAATTAAAACATATTTAATTATTAAGCCTGGTTAAAGCTGTATATTTGCGTTTTGTGTCTTGATTTCTTTGGCTCAGACCTTCATACATCACAAAGTAAAGAATGAGCAATGACACAGTTATTATGCTGCAGTGTTGTGATTCACAGTTTCCTTTCTGAATATAGATCTGCCTTTTATTGTAGGTAAGGCTCAAGTAGACCCGGCTGTTGTGGAAAACCTGGATTGACACGCATAAATAGACATTAACAAAGCAGACATCATCAGATTGAGCTATGCTTATTGATATGTTGCATATATCTGTGCAGTTGTCATTGGCTGAGGATACGTAAGTGATTGGGCTTAAGGGAACTGCTTTGTAGAGTGTAACATAATTGGCAAGAGTGGGTAATGGTAAGGGCCTTCAATTTTTGATTAAAATTGAGTGTGCTTTCATGCGTTTTATACTAATGCCTAATCTTTTTTTTATGCGGGAATCTTAAAGGAATAAATCATGCATACCGTACCGTGTGCATCTCAATTTAGCCTGGTTGCAGTGAAATATACATCGAAGTGCTAGAAGCCCACTTAAGACTGATACAACCCTGAAGAAACCGTTCCTTTAGAAATAATTCGGCTCTATGGCTGTCAGCCATGTTCTTTTGTCTGACTTCCTGTTGCCTAACATGCTTTCAAGTCACTGAAGTATTTTGAAAGAGAGTCTTAATGTGGCCTGGCTGAGGTTGCTCTGAGTCATGTTTTATTTCTGGGGACAGGTTGGGCTGTTATGGTGCTTATTCTCCTCAGCTGGCACAGGCAGGATGTTGGTGGGCACTTTGATGTGCAAATTGTCAAACAGGTGCATTAGAGTGCATGTCGAATTGATTATTGAAAGGCTTTGCTTAGCTAGAAAGGGTTACGCTACAGCTGCCTCTTTAATTGATTGTGAAAACTGTTAGACATTCGACTGTCTGGTTGAAAACTGTATTTTTCCACCTCTCTCACTTCAGCTGACAGGTCAGGCATGAACATGGAGTCTATGCTAAACAAACTAAAAAGCACCGTCACCAAGGTGACGGCGGATGTCACCAGCGCTGTCATGGGCAATCCGGTTACACGGGAGTTTGAGGTTGGACGACATATTGCCAGCGGAGGTCCTGGTTTGTGCTGGAGGATCTACAATGGCACCAAGAAGTCAACTAAACAGGTTTGTGTGTTAATATCCTCCCACTGACCAGACCCACTCATATTCATAAAAGTTTAAATCGAAGATCTTGTGCTGTTATTAATGTCAGCAAGGACTTTCCACACCAGGAGAAGCAGTGGGACTTGATGAAGCTAATGCCTGTGCCTTGTTGTTGTTTGTCTTTGAACCGTCCAGGAAGTAGCAGTGTTTGTGTTTGATAAGAAGATGGTTGATAAGTATCAGAAATTTGAGAAGGACCAAATCATTGATTCGTTGAAAAAAGGGGTGCAACAGCTGACCAGACTGCGTCACCCCGTCTCCTGACGGTGCAGCATCCTCTTGAAGAGTCACGGTGATTAACACACACACACGCACGCACACACACGCACACCCGCAAAAACACCAACACTTGTATCAAGGGCAACATGAATGAGCTACAGCTCAAAGAGGGGGCTTGACATTCAAGGGAAAAGTTGCATAACAAGTGTATTTGTCTGCCTCTGTTTGTGCGTTTGTGAGCAGAAGCTTGTCATGATCAAAAGACTTCGTAGGCTGGTTCCTGAATAATTTATGGCCCCCGAGGCCAAGATAAGGTTGAGGGTTGAGGCTGTTTTGCTTACTTTCTTTTTACCGCTTTGTCTTTCTTATACTTAACCCAGGGAAGCGCTAATTCAAAAAAATCTTCTCTGGCTCTGTTTTTTCCTTCCCTCATGTTGCTTTCTGTTTCTGCCTGTAAAATTATACTGATGGTATCTCTGTATTCGGCCCTCAGAGACTGCTTGGCGTTCTGTACAGAGCCGGTCTTTGCCAGTCTGGCCAACGTTCTGGGCCAGTGGGAGAACCTGCCCAGCCCCATGCCCAACGACATCAAGGAGTACAAGCTCTATGATGTGGAGACCAAGTATGGCTTACTACAGGTGAGAATGCAGCTTGCTCGATGGAGGGCTTTTTTTTTTTTTCCTTGTAAATCATCAACCTCTATACACACACTGTGCACTGTCCACTTGTCAGATGTTCATTGAACATTTTTTAATGGGAACTTGCCTGTTTGTTTTAATGAACCCACTAAATGCTAGTTTTCTGGCAGGTTTTAATACCATGTAGTCTACGTCTAGAAGTGCATTATGCATTCATGTTCTATTAGTTCTCAAAGCCAGTTGAACCAGCTCCATTCCAAGACTCAGCTTTCAGTGTCATGTTGTTTCTCCAACATGATCATTGTTTTTTCTCACCTTAACCCACTTTGGTCTTGATTTCAGTTTCCTTGTCTTTTCCATCTTGTATAAGTTAATGAGTTATGGCTGTAGCAATTCATTTTCTTTTACAGCTTCTACTGAGGTATTCGAATTTCATCATAATCTTATACATCATCACACTAAAAATTAAAAGAATCCTTGAACAAAATCCTGGTTAAATGAGTTGAGGCCTTTGCACAAAAATAAGATTTTGTCTGCAATTTTTTGCATATTTAAAAATGAATACAACCTTGTGTTATGTCCATCATGTTTACACACCTGCTCCGAAACTTACATCTCTCATTAAAGTTTTCAGAAGAGGGTCCATTTTCTGCGTTTTTTTTTTTTTTTTTTTCATCCGTCAATTGTTTGACTACTCAGAGCCACCGTAGCAGTATAATACTATTGATATTAGTGTAGCCTGATCTTTATCTCAACTGTGCAGAAGTATTTGTGCTATTCCATACAGCCCTATAATGAAGGGAAATCATTTATGTTATCCTGTTGCTATTACAGAAACATTTTCATCCTTTCATACCGAAATAACGAGATTTTCTTTTTTCAATCCCTTCAGATCTCGGAGGGTTTGTCCTTTCTCCACAGTGGGGTGAAAATGGTCCACGGCAACTTGTGTGTAGAGAACATCATCCTCAACAAGAGTGGAGCCTGGAAGATCATGGGCTTTGACTTCAGCATCTCCTCTACCAACCCCTCAGATGCTGACGTGTGTTCAAATACTTTTTTCCTTCTTTTAGTAAAGTCTGTCTTCAATATTCTCGACCAAAATGATGCCTTGCAGTATTGCCCCATCTTTATATTCTCATGTTGTCTCATCCTCTTCAGCCTAAGTACACATGTAAAGAGTGGGAGCCCAACCTCCCTCCACTCTGCCTCCCCAACCCCGAGTACCTGGCCCCTGAGTACATCCTGTCCGTCAGCTGTGACTCCGCCTCCGACATGTACTCGCTGGGCGTGATCATGCACGCCGTCTTCAATGAGGGCAAGCCTGTTTTCCAAGTCAACAAGCATGACATATTTAAGAGCTTCAGCAGGCAGCTGGACCAGGTGGGTGGAGGTGTGCTACAGGCTGTGAGAGCATGACGAATGACTGGAGAGACAAAGGATTTCAAATCTCTCAGATAATTATAGCAATACGACAATACAGGTTCATGAAATGATTTTCTTTCCACACATGCTTATTTTTTTTCCTCCTCCTATGCTCATCTCTCTATTTGTGTCATGTCCAGGCTATGGTGCAGGCGGATGTCTTTTGATTTGATTTGTAAAACAAAAAACATGAACACTAGATATAATCCTGATGATTGTGATTGCTCACTCTTCAGGACCAGCTGCTCCAAGCTAATGTGGATTTGAGCTACAGCCCATTTTTATTTGTCTCACGTGTGTGTGTCTTGTCTTTTAAGAATATCCCAAATGTGTAATACGTTTACTTATCAAACACTGTTTTTTTCCCCCCTCCTCTTCCCTGTCTGTAGCTGAGCAGCATTAGTCCAGCAGTGTTGAACAAGATCCCGGAGGAGGTTCGGGAGCATGTCAAAATGCTGCTCAGCGTCACACCCAACGTCCGACCGGATGCAGACCAGATGACCAAGGTTTGCATCGTCACAACGCGCATGAAGATAAAAGCGACGGCTTATTTTCATAGTCTTTGAGGATTCATTTCTCTCTTTCTGTTTTTGTGTTCAATTCAGATTCCGTTCTTTGACGACGTGGGTGCTATGACCCTGCAGTACTTTGACTCCCTCTTCCAGAGGGACAATTTACAGAAGTCCCAGTTCTACAAAAGCCTCCCCAAAGTCCTGCCCAAACTACCCAAGGTAACTGCTCGTTCATTTTTTGGGGGGAAATGTGATGCATATCAGCTACAGTGAGCTAAACGCTTCCTGTATGGGTACTTTATGTTTAGGTGCATTTGATAGTCCTACATGTTTTAATAACTGACTGCTCATGTTTCTTTCACTGCTCCCATATCTATTAGAACACAAGCTCTCTCATGCTCTCTGTTTACTTTTGTCGCATAAATGCTCACACTCAAACTCAAACACAAGGTCTGGGTCTGTTTCTTAGAAATATATTTTATTCAGTTGGTTCCTCTTATTTTTGTTCCTGTTTTGTATTCCCTTTTCTCTGTACTTTTTTTTTTTTATATTCTACTTCTAAACGTTCTCACTAATAATATCATCGTGAACATACAGTATAACCGCTTGAATGCTCTTTTTTATGGATTCTGGAATTCTGTTTTTCCTTTCTCTCAGAGAGTGGTGGTGTATCGTATCTTGCCGGCATTGACCTCCGAGTTTGTCAACCCGGACATGGTGCCCTTCGTGTTGCCCAACGTGCTGCTGATCGCGGAGGAGTGCACCAAGGAGGAGTATGTTCGTCTCATCATGCCTGACCTCACGCCCGTTTTCAAGCAGCAGGAGCCCATTCAGGTAGACACGCACATACAGTACTCTCATGCACATGACTGAAACAAAACTGGTTGTTGAACTGCTTAACATACCTATTGTAGTCTAAGCATGTGCTGGTAAGCTAGCAATACACTCAAGTAATGACATGCACCCAGGTAATGTGCTGTCAGTGAAGTGGGATTTCCCTTTTTAAATCTTTGCATGACGTTTTCTTGTGTGTTTTGAGATTTAAAAGAGAGAATAATCAGTTAAATATAATTAAAGTGCATGCTCTGTTTGGCTTTGGTCTGCCTCTTCATCAAGACTTGTCTCTCTCTGTATTTTTCTTTCCATGCTTCTTCAGGCTAGTAATATGGTGAGTGGTCTCTGCTGTAAATACGCTCCGGTCACATCAGCTAGTCTGTGCGTTGTGTTGTCTGTAGTGCTTAAAGCTACACTAAAGCGGCCACTGAGAGCACTGTCTCCGTTAACTTCCACTTACTAATTTAACCGTATGAAGAAATTAGCGTGGCTTTTGACTCTTGTATTCCTAACTTGGTCCCTGTGCTGTGCAGATCCTGCTGATATTCCTGCAGAAGATGGATCTACTGTTGACCAAGACGCCCTCGGAGGACATTAAGAACAGCGTGCTGCCTATGGTCTACAGGGCTCTGGAAGCTCCTTCTGTCCAGATCCAGGTATGGGGAGGGGGGGGGGGGGGGGGATAGGACTGTTCAGTAGTATTCTTTTTTAGCATTCCACAAACTCTTTATTATCACAGTAAAAAGATATGCTCTTAGCATCGTAGAGATGTCAGATTTCATAACATCTTTTCTGTGGATGAGCAGGAGCTGTGCCTGAACATCATCCCGACGTTCGCCAACCTGATCGACTACCCGTCCATGAAGAACTCCCTCATCCCTAAAGTCAAAGCAGCCTGCCTTCAGACCTCTTCACTTGCTGTGAGTCTCCATCATCGTCAGCTTGTTACCCTGCCTATGAATATATCTTTTTTTTCTGTATTTATGCCTTTAGGTTGTCTCTACTTTTGGCCTTTTTCCTTCTCTAACACTGTTATACTTTCACCTACTGAAATGTTTCTGTATATATTCTGAATTTGTCTATGCATACATCTTCCATCTTCCTATGTTACTGTGTAGGTACGAGTGAACTCTCTGGTGTGTCTGGGGAAGATTTTGGAATATCTGGACAAGTGGTTCGTCATTGACGAGATCCTGCCCTTCCTACAACAGATCCCCTCCAGAGAACCAGCAGTGCTCATGGGCATTCTAGGTAAAGACAGCGGACACGCTCCACTTCCTGCTCGTGTGTTTTAAACACTTGAGGATCGATTATTTAACTTTCCCCTCTCCCCACTTTAGGAATCTATAAGTGCACCTTCAGCCACAAGAAGTTGGGCATCCCCAAAGAGCACCTTGCCGCCAAGAGCCTGCCCCACCTTGTCTCTCTTAGTATAGACAACAACCTCAACCTTAACCAGGTACGACACAGCCACGCACACATGCATACTTTTACATTTTGTTCACCTGCAAATCTGTAAAAAACACATGTTACATTTTTTTCATCTTTTTTTGCGATTAACTTATTTTATATCATCTGCGTAATTCTAATTAATGTAATTTATTTTGTTCTGGTTCCCTACCTTGTAATATCTGATATATATTCCATGTTTCAGTTTAACTCGTTCATGGTGGTGATTCGGGACATGCTGGGTCGCATGGAGGCTGAACACAAGACCAAGTTGGAGCAGCTGCACTCCATGCAGGAGCAGCATAGGTACAATTTGAAATCACCCTGTACTAAAGCTTCCTTATTATTATCTCAGTGACTAAATATGAAATGGTTATTAATGCATATTAATGGGAGAAACATCAAATACCTTTTTATACTGGCCACACGGATATGATAATGGTATGACTAACCAGGCTTGTATAAATGCCTCTATCAAATTCCTTTTCACTTCCTGATTTTGTTCATTGTGTGTCTTCTGACAGGAGTTTAAACATCTCGAACCCAGGGAGCCAATCGGAGAAGACCACGAGCCCACCCAGCGGTGGCAACCAGGTGAGAGGTCGTTTGTACGACAATATGGGTATATTTACAGTGCTGTGTGACAAAAAAAAAATATCTTTTGCCTTTGAATTTAGAATGAAAATGTTATGTTTTACCGCTCTGTGCTGCAGTGACACTATTTGACGTTTCTTTTGTACAGATTGACGATATCTTTGGCGGCACAGGGGTTAATGGGAAGGAGAATGGATCTGCAGCAGTAGCAGCCCCACAGCCTAATAGAGTATGGAAACAATGTCATACCTCATTTAAACTAATCTTCACCTTTATCTATTTAGCATGTAATCCAATTTCGTCATGGTCTCTCTCTCTCTCTCTCTCTCTCTCTCTCTCTCTCTCTCTCTCTCTCTCCCCCCCTTGCTCCTCCCTAGATGTCCCTAACTCTAGAGGAGAAGCAGCGATTGGCTAAGGAGCAGGAGCAGGCAGCCAAACTGAGGAGCCAGCAGCCATTAGCACCACAGAGTATCAAACCAGCCAACACCACCAACACAAAGGTAACGCCTAAAGAAACGATTGTGTACACAAACGCATGCTTCAAACACATCCGGCTTGTTTGATGAATGATATCTCGTGTTATGTTTCAGACTAAGGATCTGACCAGCAGCCTGCTCAACAGCATGACCTCTCTAAACACCATGTCCTTGGCCAACACGGCCCGACCAGCCCCGCTGCAGGGCACCACCATCTCCACCTTCCCCTCCTCCAGCCCCATGATGGGCTCAATGGGCGCCCCAGTCTCCAACGGATTCAACCCACCCATGGGCTTTCAGACAGGAGGCATGGGGATGGGCATGCGGCCCACGGCTCCCGGCCTCTACGGCGGGATGGCCACAACCACCAGCACCCCAAACTTTGGTGCCCTCACGCAGAGTCAAGGACCCGTCGGGCAGACTAGTAAAGCCCCCAACCTGTCAGCTTTGGATAGTCTTTTTACACCCAGCCAGCCCAAAGTCACCCTCAACCAAATGGGTCCAAAGGCCTCACCTGGCAACAACGCCCCGTGGCTCAATCAGTTCGGCTCAGCCCAGAACGCTCAGACTCAGATGCAGGGCGCCCCGGTAGGAATGGGAGGAGTGCCCAGCGGGTTTGGGATGCAAGCAAACCCTTTCTTCAGCCCGCAGAACTTTTCTCAACCTGCTGCTGCCCCTAGCCTGAACCAAAGTGGAATTAAACATAGCGCATCCGTCAACAACGATCTAAAAGACTTGTTCGGCTAAATAAAAAAAAATTAAAAAAAAGATGCCAGGTTAAGTATATTCTTTTAGTAACTTTGGACGGAAGAGCTTTGAATTCTCACAGACCAAGACACTGATTGAATGTGAGGATTTCTAATCCTTCTGAGGGTGTTGCTGTCTGTATTTTTAATATGACCTGGTATAAAATCTCACTCTAACTCTGGCAAATTAACCTCCACCTGAATTCCATTTCTACTTGACCAGAAGGACAAAAGGTTGAGGCGGGAACTTCTTCCTCTATGATGTGTTCTTTAAATGCTGAAGGTTTCCTACTATTTTGTACTTGACGTTCTTGGGAATGTCCAAATGTCGTTGTGGGTTGAGATTAATCCCAACTCAGTTATTCAGGAAGGTTTTGTGTTCATATCATGAATGATTGATTTCACTTCCTGAATCAGTTGCATCAGAATCGCCCCTCAAAAATAGGCAGAAAAAAAGAAGCAAAAGATGGCTTCACATCTGCTCAGTTTCAGGCTCCTGTATCTGTATTGCCTCTCCAGACTATTTTAGGATTTGCTGCATGTCTAAAGTGATCAGAGAGTTGGCGTAGAAACAAAAAAAATGTCTAAGCCCAGTGGGAGGTAGCTTGAAATGTAGCACTGATCTGCATCCAGGAGGCTCCTCCGTGGAGACTGATCTGAAAGGGGGTGTAGAGAGTCGACGGTCCAAGCAGCCCCACTGCAGTACGTCTCCATTGTTTCACTGCAGCACCAGAAAAACTCTTTCTTTTTTTTAATCCTTTCATTCTTTGATCATCAGGTTCCAAGGCTGCAAAGCTTGTTGAAAAAGGGAGGTTTAGTTTAGTCTGGTCTAAGTGTGTCGACGACCATTTCTTCTCTTTTGGTAACAAAAAAAAAAAAATCATTGAATCAATTTCTGTAAATGCAGTATGAATGATTTATCAGTGTCTTATAGTGGAATAGGATGTGTGGAGTAGCTTATACATGAGTGTCCTTCTAATAAGGCGATGAACAAGGAGCACACACGCTGCTTAGGCTCTTGTGCCTTACATGGGTACACGTGTAGGACTAGACAGACCGGCATCTCATCTGTTACTCAAAGTATTAATATTTTCCCTTTCAATCAGCTGTCCGGCATTTGCGGCTCATTTTTTTTTTTTTTTTTTTTTTTTTTTTTTTGCTTTGTTGCATGTTACTGAACTTGACCACGAAAAGATCTAAAGTTTAACTTTTAGCATCTTTTTCCAACAATGATTCCATGACGTTTTATTTCACACATCCAGCTCTGATGAGTTTTTTCCCAAAATCCTCCTGTGCACCATTTCTGTCGACCAATTTGTACAATGAAGAAGATTATCACAATATATTTTGATTTCAGCACTTTTCAGCTGTCCGAGGACTGGTGACTTATGATTATGGAGTGTAAATATATAGTTATTTAAAGATGGATTGCTCTGCTCCTTGGATTTTTTTATGTCCTCGTGATAACGGTTAAGAGGCCTTAGATGAGTCGTGTGCAATAATCCTTACTGGTTGTTAAGGGTGCACATCGATTGGCTCCAGCGGCCGTCGATGTGTCCTTTTACTTCATCTCGCACGGGTCTGTCAGAATTTCTAAACAGCTGAACTTTAATGTGAACTCATTTGAATTCTTACATTTTTGAAAGAGAATCGCACCATTTTTAGGGTTGTTAGATGCACCTTGGTCACTCTGTGTTTTCTGCTGACAATGATTGTTGTTAACATGCTGAAGTGTATCGTCTGTTATTGGATCAAATCTAGTTTGTGTGTAATAAAGCCGCCTATACAAGGTGAGCTCAGTCCAGCCGCGTGTTACTCGTGAATTTGACTCCAAAAATCCTGATTTTAATCACACAAGACGACACATTTCTGCAACTGGAGCTTTTTTTTTTTTTTTTTTTTTTTCTTTCATCTGTAAATTGCAGTTTTGACTTCATCACAAAGTGGATGTGATCCGCGAAGCGTGTTTTAACATATCCTGGCAGAACCCCAAAAGCAGAAAACTAAAGCTTATTCTTCTACAAGATTGTTTGTTCACCACTGTCAATATATGTGTAGTGTGGCCCTTGTTTTATGTGTTTAGGTGCTGGTCTCTGAGGTGGTTTAATGAAAAACCTGTACATATAAAGGAAAGTACACAATCTAATACTCTCAGAGGGTGGTCGTTATTTGTGTGATGGCTTTAGAACAGGACATCAGACAGTGGAGTGTGTGTCACTTTTAATTTAGAAAAGAAAACGATTACATGGCAGTTTTAAACGAAACATTAAAGTAAACATCCCTTTGGTTTTAAGTTAGGAGAGGTATTTTGTCAAAAGGTAAACATTACAAGTGCCCTGATTACACAGCAGTATTCATGAATCATCAACATTTTAAGACGCATTAAAAATTGGCAGTTATGTTAAACATTGTTTTTTAGTGTAAGCTAGACGTGAAGTCCTCCATTGATTCAGCGTTTCACTCTGTCGGACTAGTGATGGACATTTTAAAACGAGGTACCACAGTTGAAGCTGCAGAACCGGAGGCATCATCTTGTTTTATTCCATGCATTCTTCTTCTTTGTCAGAACCAGGTGACTACATTACCCACAATGCAACCCAACTAGGCAAATTGGTCAAAAAATTGGGTGTGTTTTGCTGGTAGTAAGGTAAGCTGCAGAGTTGAGAAAGGGTCTACATTTTGTCGTTAAGTTGACCTCCGACCTTCGACCCTTGTGTCGTCCCACAGTCACTGGTTAAGTCGTCGCACTGATCTGGTAGTGCTGGTGGACAGGTTCTGCTGACTCATGGCTGCAAAAGATAGATCTTTAAGTAAATCTGGACTTCTGATCATACAGATTGATTAATTACTGCAACATTATCACCAGTCTGGAATACAGACAAAAACTGTAGATGTGGATGTTTCCAGCTCACCTGAGAAGTTCAGCTCATAGCTAAAGTTCCTGGTGCTGAACATCATGGTGCCTGACGGGTTCTGTTGGTACTGGAGCTCGATGTCCTGACTGGAAACGCTGCTGTCTTTGGAATAATCGCCCCATATTCCACCGATATCTTGAAATTGCCATCGTGGCAGTGTGCCCGAACTACAGAACAGACAAAAATAGATATAACACTAGTCTAACATTATTAATATACAAATTGGAAGAGAATAAGGGTTTAGTCATGAGGGTTTTTCAAATTAAAGTGTTTTATGGGAAAAAATTTTTGCCTTTCAAGAAACTTATTTTATTTAATACCACAAACAAATTTGATTCTTATGAATCTTTCAGAATATTTCAAATTTAACTTGTAAATTAAGGGGAAAGTTATGTATTCCTTAAACAAAAGTCAGTTTCTTTTATAGGGAATTTTCAAATTAAGGGGGTTTGATTTCAATTAAATTTAAATGAAGATGTTTGGTATGTTTTCAGGGATAAATTAATCATTAATCTGTGTTATTTTAGGGTTTTTTATCTCATGTTGGCATGTGTCTCCTGACCTGCTGTTCTGTTGACTCCCATTGTCAGCAGTCCTCCTCACTGCTCTTTTAGTCCCGATTTTGTCATTGACTTGACACATTCCTGTGATAAACCAGTGAACACGGAGTTTTTAATAGCGATTTATACTGTTATGTTTGAGCAGAGGAATGACTTCGTAGCCGTATGAGTGTTCGTTACTTGAAAAATCCAGAGTGTACGAGTATCTGTTGATGTTGAAGTGCAGCTGGCCTTGTGGATTCAGCTGGTATTGTCTCTCAATGGCAGTGCTGTCAAATGAACATATCTACACAGAAACACAAATAAGCACAAATGAGTCCACCTCACAGAGGAAGGCACGTTAAAAATGTTTTCAATTTGACCACCAGATGCCACTGCTGACTACGTGACTTTATTCACTAGGGCAAAAATGGTTGATATCCTTAAAAAATTAAACTAATACATACCATAACATAAAAGTTTCTGGCTGAAAGTAAATTGAAAACATTTTTTGGGGGTTTTGTTTACAAGTTTCGGCTTCAATTTTAAATAGTTGGAGGCCCCACTTACATATGCTTTATATTCTGTCCAAATCCCCTCATCTCCCATGAACTCCCACTTGTAGCCTTCATCAGTGAGCTGGGAGGACGAAACTGATGTGGAGTCAAAGCTGCAGAGAAATAGAAACTTTTATACAGAGGTTTGGTGCTAAGATTCTCTTTCAAGTCACATTTAGTCCTCCAAGATAGCTGTTAACAGATCAATCCACTCAGGCTGGTCTGTTTTACTGCATAACATACAAACAATGTATGTAATGAATGCAGGAAATGAACATTTTAGACTAAAATAGGTTTCCTACAGATGAAAAGTCTCACCTCTCTGTGTTGGAAGTGAATTTCGGACGCCTTCGTACGTTCCTGCGCAGGCCTGTGATGCAGTTTGTTTGTGTCATGGCTGCAGAGTAAAAACACCATCAGTTAGCGTTAGGTGTATGAAGACACACTTATTGTTATTAAAGAGCTCACACAGCCAACATGGAAGGAACATCACACACTGGAGAAGTCGAGCGAGTAGCCCATGGAGCCGACTGTGAAGCTGAAGGTTCCCCGAGGGTTCAGAGCGAACTGACGCTCAACGTCTCCGCTGCTGATTGACGAGGACGACATGCCGGAGCTCTGAAGGATGAGGAGGAGAAAGGACGTTCAGAGTGTGAAAACCCCCGAGAATCAAATCGAGGGTGGATGTTCCAGATCTTCCTCACCTGGGATCCATATTCACGCCACAGCTGGTCGTCTCTGAAGTACCAGCCCACGTCCTCCGTCTGGCCCTGAGGGAGGAAGCTTAGTCTCTGGACCCTCAGACCTGCTGTCTGAGTCTCCAACTTATCAAACTCTATGAACACCGGCCTGTGGAGACACATATGATTATTAAGTTTGATTTATTTCTTTGAATGTGACATTTTGTTTGATTGCACCAAAACAGAACCCATCCATCCGACTATTATATCAGTGTTATTCATTTTTTTCTTCTTATTTGTCACCATCCTCAGTTTAAATGGATACTTTTATTCCCTGAATTAACTAAATACTGTTTCAAAGGCTGCAACAAACTTACAATGGCTCAATACAATTTGACTCACTTTAATTTAACTCAAAATCCGCTCTGGGTCAAACCTTAAATGCCACTTTCCATTCAATTACCTCCAGATTATAAGCAAGTGCTTCCTAAATAAAATACCTGAACCTAGAGACACATGATGACGTGATGGCAGCAGTTTAGTGGCCATGTGAACCATGTTCTGTTCATAAAGACTAGAGAAAACTCAACACTGACCTATGGTTAATGTTGATGGTGATTCCTTTAGCTCCAGGTTGGCAGTAGTGGGTCTCGATCACATGGTCGTTGTCAATTGACAGCCACTGGCGTCCATTTAACAGCTGCCACTCATAATGTTTCACATTGACTGTAAAACAAAAGAACATTGGAGTTTATTAGGCATTTAAGTATTTTTTCAGCTATAGATACAAATTAGCCAGTTTAATGATTGACACTGACTCTCTCTCTCTTTCTTTCTTTCTTTCTTTCTTTCTTTCTTTCTTTCTTTCTTTCTATCTTTCTTTTCTTGGAAAGGTGTGGAGCTAAAAAGTGAGAAAAAAGTGGGCAATGTATTCCGTGTTTGTAGAGATAGCGTCTGCTAAATGACTGTAATGTAATGTAGATAATAACAATCGACAAAAGAATAAGGAAGTTAATGACTGACATCATGTAGAATATGTCCATAAATGAAATGAATACAAAAAGCCATATTTTTTTTATGAATAATCACTCTCTGGTACTTTTTCAGAGAATATAGTTCTTCAATCTCAGATTTGAGTTTCTTGTAATCTTACTATCAGTCAGTCCTGATCAGACAGAGTCAGCTTTAAGAGTGAGATGAACACATTCAGGTACAAAGAAGTGATTCTAACAGCAGGAATTGAAGATGTCAAACAGACCTGGAGTCTGCTGCCCATAGCCCGTCTCCTCTTCATGTTCCTGTAAGCAACAAATACAAAAACCTGTCAACATCCCAAAGACTCTTCAGTCTTTAGTCCAAAGGGACCCGTGAAGGAGACTCACCATGCTGTGATGATGATGATAATCCCCAAAAGGCTAATTAAAGAAACGTAAAGAGACCTTTAAAATTAAATAATAACTTTATGGTTCCATTAAAGCATCGCCAGTCAGTTTTATTCAGAAAGAGTTTCGTTTCATTAGAAGCTCGTGTGTTTTACTTTCGCTTCTGGGCAGCCAGACGTGGTCACGCGCACGCTGCACGCAGCTCACGCAACGGAATCAGAGGAGTGACGTTCTCTACAGTATATATATATATATATATATATATATATATATATATATATATATATATATATATATATATATATATATATATATATATATATATATATATATATATATATATATATATATATATATATATATATATCAGTGTGGTTTGTGAGGTTTGCTTGTGAATATTTATAACAATCTTAGTGTAAGCCAACATACTCATAGTCAACGAGTTATAGAATGATTCATTAAGCCTAATAAGGAAGTTTTTATCTTTTTTGTGATTATATGTTTTAGTCTATGTTTATACATATTCATAGATGACTACTTTGTTAACAGAATAACAGGGCTGTGGAAATTTTACTGATGATTATATATATATATATTATTCAAATGAAGGGCAAAACAAATGGAGATTAGTATTAATATCAGGTTTTATTGCCTCAAAAACACACACTCACACAAATATTTATGTATATGAATGCATTTTATTATTTGCATTAATTTCACCTTTGCGTTACACGCTAGCCTATGATATCATCTGTATCACATTGGTACTAGTTCAAAGGAAAATACATGCATTTTAGCAGAATAACCTTCAAATCCAAGAATGAAATACTAATCTTGAGCAAAAAAATGAAACATTTAACCCAGATTTTTATTGCCTGATGTAAGCACCCTTTTCTAAAACACCTCAAAGACAATTTGCAGAAGAAGAATAATGTTGTTAAAATGTGTCCTTAAATAAGCTTTAAATTTGGGTCTAAATGAATTCTCTTACATCGAAAGAGGCAGTGTAAAGATTGTCTGGCAGGGTTAACGTAACATGACATATCTGAGTGTTTGTCCCCATAGCATCCCCTTCATCTGGCAGTGTGCAAGTTGTTCTGAGGCAGCATTAAGGTGTAGGCTGGTCAACTTTAGAGCCTTTTGACACAGTCCCCTTTGGCAACCATGTTTTAAAAAAACAAAACGCCTTGAGTGTAATTTAATCTCATCCTGACTTCTGATGTAAACAAAATATTGCATTTTCCATAAAGAGACAAATATAGGAGCAACAATAAAGAAGTGTGTTCCAAACACCCAAAACATATGCATGGCAGATTGATTGTATGAACATGTTATTGCACGATTGTTTGTAGACTTTCTTCTTGAAGTCTTCGCCATCCCATTTCAGTACTCAGACCAGCACACGCTGGATCCTGCGTGAATGCTTGGTCTTGAGGTTGGTCTGGGTCATCGCTGCAGGGAAAAAAACAAAAAAAAACAAATCAATCAATACATTATCTTTGTCCTGTTGCAGGATTACTATTCTTGGAAGTTACAAAGTAGCTGAAAGAGTTGTATTTTCTTTGCAATATTTTATTTTAAAGGTCCATGAATTCATCATAATTTGCAGTTCTTTCACCCTGGAATTAACAAACGGTCCCTGTTATCCCGTAAAATTGGTAATAAATAGCTTATTTCCAGATAATATAGAAGAATTTGCTAGGAAACAAATCGCTACCTTTTCCACTCATCACAGTATTTAAAACACAAGTCAACCTTTAAAGTCCAGCTTGTAGGAGCGTCCCTTCACTTTGAAGGTCATGCTGTTGTGGGGGTTTTGCTGGTACTTCCTCTCAATCTCCTCGCTGGTGAGAGAGCATTCAGTTGAGGTGCCGCCCTGTTGAAACCATTAGAGTCGCCATTGTTTATCTGTGCATTTGTTTTTAGAAGACAACGTGTCTCAGCTTAACGGCGCCGGATAACCCACCCGGTGTTTGAAGTCGTGCCACCCTCCACTGTCGCCCTCAAACTGCCATCGCGGTTTGGTGTCCAGAGAAAGAGTCTGGAGAGCTGAGGCTGCTTGAGTAACTCTGCAAGCGACAACGTCCAAATTCTGGATTCATTTGGGAAACTTATTGACTTTCTCATTCACCAAACAAACTCCAAACTCACCCTGCTCCCGCTGGCTGCTGGCGGTACATCGGTCGACGGGTGACTTTCCTCTTTCTCTTTGCCGTCACCTGTCGCATTCCTAACAAACGACAAAAGGAAAATGAAGGTTGTATTTGAGAGGAAACTAACAATTTACTACATGTGAAATATATGTTAAGTATTGTGTGAAGGTTTTGCGAGTATCACCTCTGAATTTAATCTCACAGGTATCAGCGCCGACGGTGAAAGTATAAGAGCTTGCTGGGTTACCCTGGAACTTCTCCTCAATGTCAGAGCTCTTCACAGGACTGGGGTTGCCCTTCGCATCCTGTACAGAAAATAATAAAATATATTTATTCACAAACTGTGTCACAAAAATAAAGCTCAACTTGTTTAATTCCATCTACCTTGTCTCCATACTCGATCCACTTACGACCCAAAGTGCAGTACCAGATCCACACAGTCTTCCCGTCATCCAGACGCCTCACTCTCAGGCTCTTTCCAAACACTCTCATCCTGTTAAAATCTATACTCAGTGCACTACAAAGAGAGAAAAAGTGTGGGAGATAAATCATCAAGCTGTTTCTGCGCGTCTGTTCCGAGGAAATGTTCAAGCACTGCGTTTTTTTAGTTTTTACCCGTATTGTGTGTTGTAGATTTTGATGCTCTTGGTGTGGGGCAGTGAGTACTGGGCCTCGAGGATGTGATCATTACTAACGTCCATCCAGTCATTTCCATCATTAAGCTGCCACTGGTAGCATCGGCCATCAGTAAGCTTTGGGTCTGGTTAAAAAAAAAAAAGGCAAAGTGTTGACTTTTAATTTACGTCAAGCAAGTTTAGACACCGAAACAACACAAACAGTGATTCTTCATTTATTTCTAAAGGGCATTTAAGCTGCAATAATCAACATATCTGTATATTAATAATGGATCACATGACTATGTGCAAAAGCTGCACGGTGGTGTAGTGGTTAGCACTGTCGCCTCACAGCAAGAGGGGCCCGGGTTCATTTCCCGGGCTGGACAACCTTCTGTGTGGAGTTTGCATGTTCTCCCCGTGTCAGCGTGGGTTCTCTCCGGGTTCTCCGGCTTCCTCCCACAGTCCAGAGACATGCAGGTTAGGTTAATTGATGACTCTGAAATTGCCCGTAGGTGTGGATGTGAGCGTGAATGGTTGTCTGTCTATATATGTCAGCCCTGTGATAGGCTGGCGACCTGTCCAGGGTGAACCCTGCCTTCCACCCATTGACAGCTGGGATCGGCTCCAGCACCCCCGCGACCCTTAACTGGATAAGCGGTTATGGAAGATGGATGGATGGATGACTATGTGTAATGTGAAAAGTGATGGTCGTAGTGACACCAAAAAATACACAAATTTGTCTCTAAAGGAAAAATTCGAAAATAAAATAAAAACATTGACAAAAAGGTGAATAACTTAAGAAAGAGCAACAGAGTTAGGATCCCTATATCAGCACTAGTAGACATGCAATTGTCATGTGCAGAGTAGAAATAAGAAGCAATAGGTTAAGTTAATGAAGTTAAGGAGTTTAAAGTGGAAAAGTTTAGTAATCAAGATGTGGATCAGAAAGGAATACCATCCACTCATCCGTTCCCCTCACCAGTAGACGTGGATCGGTCTGAACCCCTGTCGCTCGCCCCAGAGGACTCTCTTCCAGCTCTTGGGTGGTTCAGCTTACACTTGGACCCGTAGCGACAGCTTCCTGTCAGGGCATACTTGCAGAGGTGCAAGTAAGGGCACCTCCCATCATCCTTGCAGCCCCGGCCATTGTAATACTTGCAGGGCTCTTTCCCATAAAGCTGAATATGAAAGTATAAAAGAGTGCGTCCATCATCAATAAGGAATGTATGGTTATGTTGTGTATAGTTTAGTTATGGCAGTTAACATCTCATCAGCAGTTGAAAATGTGTACAGACGGGGTTTAAGTGGGTTTACTGATCCATTCTCACGGCTTTATGTTTGTGATTATAAAATAGATTCTGACTCCAACATCTCCTCTGTCCAGAAACCAACCTGACAATCAGTTTCTACGTCTGCGTCTGCGTTTCCATCACTGTCCGACTCATCACTGACGTAAGATCTAGCATCAGAAAGGTTTTCCTCGTCAGACTCTGGAAAACAAAACCAGAGATATCAAATGTTTACATGTGTGGTAAGCACGTATTTATATTTCCTGACAGGGCGGACAGTACTGGCCATTCAGTTCATCCCTGCATACAATCTAAATATTAAATATACGTATATGGCAAAAAAGCATAGGCAGATACTTTGTCCAGCTTTTGGTGTTGGGCTGTTTTTTATTGTTTGCTCCAATTTAGGTAATTCTCAATGCTGCAACTTAAAATGATATTTTAGAAAGAAAAGGGCCTCTGCTGTTTCAACATTGAAATGCCCTTGTGTGCAAAGCGAGGTCCATTAAAGGAATAGGTTTCCCTGTTTGCATTGGAAGAACATTTGAAGACTCAGCACAGAGCTGCTGTTCTATTTCTAATGCAACAAAGAAATAGTAAATATGAAAAAATATTTTAGTAACTACTTTCAGCTGTTATGTCATTTCTATATCTATGCTGCTGTAATCCTATAAATGTCCCCGCTGAGGGACTAATAAAGGATTATCTTATTTTATTTTATTTTATGTTGCAATAATTTGTTCAGTGAAAAATAGTTACCCCAAAAATATGATATTCTTGATGGTACATTTTGAGACACTGTTTGAAAGACAGTGTTAGTAGTACCTATTGGAATAAATAACGTATTAGGTTTGTCTGCTGTATCATTAAATTATATCTGTTTGCTTTACGGCCATGATCTACACTTTGGAATATAATTGATAAATACAAGTTATGATAATAAGCATACCTTTACATAAACGCAGTCTTAACGATAAAGCATGACTATACTACACAGGATGGCGCTGACACTTAAAGAGAGCTACACGACAATAAACGAAACTGAAACTATTTCAAGCTTTACGTCTATGATCGCAACTATGATAAATCTGATTATCCGACTCGGAGCTCATATTAATCCAATCGCTTTTCCCCTAATGTGCCACATATAAGTAATCCCATTAAGTCTGGGGTTTGATCTACTTTAAGTATAATATCTCATATAAACAAACAATACATATACAAGCATACAGTGAGGACATACAGTTCTTTTTAGGGGACAAAAAATGGGGTTTAAAACTCACTGCAGGTAATCACTAGAACACAAAGTAGAGAGATGGTTTAAAATGTACTTACGATAGGCAGTCGCCATTCTGTGGCTACATTATAATACTTTCGTTTTCGTTATCCCAGTTATATATACAGCCTCTGACACACCCAGGCCTTGTTTGCCAGGAAGGTTGGTACTGCTTGAATCAATGATGGCAAGACTGCTGCCTGCTGACAGCTAGATATAAATAAAAAAAGTAGAAAAGAGAGTAATATCAAGAAGGCACCAGTGATAACAGATATAAGATGTATATCCAAGCTCCAAAATCCAGGATCCAGTCATTTTCTTTTTTAGGCCAACCAATAAACATAAAAAATATATGGCTTTTTGTATCAGTACAAAACAGGCTTTTAGCAAATAATCCACCTGTAACATATCAAAGAAATACAATGAACACAAGTAAATCAGAATCTGATTCCTTGACCAAGTATGTGTGCCATAAACAGTATACAGGATGATAAACCACATGTTGTAAAATGATAAATAAATTAACCTTGAATCCTTGTAAAGATAAAACAGAGATAAATAAAGGTGTTTGGTTTTGTAGGTTAAAATAAATAAAGATATGCATGTATTCAAATAGACAACAACATACAAAGTCTATGTAAAGTCCAATGTGTTACTGTAAACTGTGAGCAATTGAGTGCAAAACGTTGTGGGATATTGTAAAAGTAATGTAATAACAAAGTTCGCTTTATATACAGTACCAGTCAAAAGTTTGGACACACCTTCTCATTCAATGATTTTTCTTTATTTTTCTTTTTCTTTTTCTTTTTTTCTATATTGTAGATTAATATTGAAGACATCCAAACTATGAAGGAACACATATGGAATTATGTGGTAAACAAACAAATGCTCAACAAACCAGAATATGTTTTATATTTTAGATTCTTCAAAGTAGTTGAATGAGAAGGTGTGTCCAAACCTTTGACTGTATATATATATATATATATATATATATATATATATATATATATATATATATATATATATATATATATATAACTTAAATAAAGTATGAATAGAGCAACATACTTTATGTTATAATCTACAGTACCAGTCAAAAGACACACCTTCTCATTAAATGGTTTTTCTTTATTTTTATTTTTATTTTTTTCTACATTGTAGATTAATATAGAAGACATCCAAACTATGAAGGAACACATATAGAATTATGTGGTAAACAAACAAATGCTCAACAAATATGATGTTTTATATTTTAGATTCTTCAAAGTAGTTGAATGAGAAGGTGTACATACTGTGGAATACTGTTTTTGCAGTGCGCTAAACCTCCGCAGCACTAGGTGGCGATAGTGAGCTGATTGTTCCATTGGCGCCTCACAGTTTACACGTCACGAGGAAGGAAGTACTCAGTTTAAATCAAGCGAAGAAGAAGATAGGGACCCTCCGAAGGAAGAACGAGTAGTCTGTTTCTTACGAAGGGCACTTAGGCCAAAACGAAGAACGGAAAAAATAAGAAGACATGGACATCAACGACCACGCATACACGAGCACCACTTATGATAAACACAGCCACGTGGAGTTCACATATAAAAGTAAGTACAGGCTGCAGGAAATGACATGGAAGTTCCCAATAAGCATGCATTTCATCCCACAGTAAAGGGAGATTATAGCTGACCTCCATTGGTTGTTTTTGTTGTGTAATAGTGTCTAAATGAGCAAACCAAACTAACAGTAATTGTTGATTTATATCAGACACCTACTATAAAGTACACCTAAAAAGGATGAGCAGGTCATCATTTTTTTAAGTCATATTATGCAGAAATGCACTAGTGACAGTATAATAATAAGTGTTTAACAAGTTATTTTCTTTATGTGCTGATGTTTCATTCCAGTTGAGAATTGTGGACTATTATCTACATTTTTCAGCAGCCCATTCACTCATTTCTAACTCATTTCTTTTTTCTCTCTCTCTCTCTCTCTCTCTCTCTCTCTTAGTGAGTGTCAGTGAAGTGGAAGACTTTGTGAAGCTGAGGGTTTCAAATAATTACCTCTTCTCTGGAAGGAGAAACACCTCCATGTGGGCGTGGAGGTATGACAACGATACGTTACTGTGTGCAAATTGAAAAAAGGTCTAAATATGTAGATGCATAGATCTACTCTATGTCGATGACTGATGATGAATAGATCGTCATCAAAGTAGACTTTCTTTGAATTGATAGTCGATATATATCAACTGTTTATTTCAGCTTAGATGTTTTTGTGTGCTATTAAGATGGTTATTATTTCAGAGCCATCCTGAAACATATGGGCTTGCAACACAAGATGACCCACAGTCAAGCATCCAAAAAGTGGGAGAACTTGAAGAAGAGATACAAGGTACAGTTTAAAAAAAAAACCCAAACATAAACAAAACCACTTAGATTTATGAAGTATTTGTACAATTCATCGCCCTCTCTCTTCTTCCTCAGGGGCTAAAGAACCCGTCAGATGGAATGAAAGTGTTCCCCGACGCGTGGCCGTATTTCAATCTGATGGACGACGCCATGGAGGGTCGGCTGGAAGGAAACGCCACCATCCTCAAGGCTTTCCCCACCAACCGCGATTTCCCACCCATCTCCAAACCCAAGAGGAGGAAGGTTTCCATGGAGATAAACTCCCCTACGGCTTCGTTAGCAGGCGGACCAGAGATCGAGGTTTCCCTCAACGGAGATGAAGATGAGGAGGCGGTGCGGGAGGGAAGCCAGGAGATAGATCACGCCATGCAAGAGTTGGCGCACGGCAGGGACATGCTGGACGGCGAAAGGCAGGTGATGGAGAGGGAGAAACGGGTGATGGGGAGGGAGAAACAGGTGGTGGAAAGGGAGAAGCAGGTGGTGGAAAGGGAGCGGCAGGTGCTGCAGAGGGAGAGAGCGGCGCTGGACAGGGAGGTCGCCGCTCTGGACCGAGACAGAGCCTCGCTGGAGAGAGAAAAGGTGGTGGTGGAGAGGGAGAGGGCGCTGGTGGAGAGGGGCAGAGATGCAGTGAGCAGGGACCGGCTGGCTCTGGAGAGAGAGAGAGCCAGGCTGGACGGACTTTCTGCAAACAAAGAGAGGACTGAGGAGGTCACAGAGGACGGCGGCAAAGCGAAAGACTCGGGAAAGAAGGAGGAGTTCCTCAACTTGTTTGAAAAACTTATAGAACATTTTTGAAAAAACTGATTTTTGAGCAGTTTTCCCACCTTGGCTGCATCAGTTTAACATGCACATACGTCACCCACAAGGCGTCAATGAAAACTTTGAGCCACTCCTAGTTTGGAGAGGTCTTCACAACAACTTTATTCACTTGTGGTTATTCCATACAGAGCACACAATAGCAAGCCATTAGCATTATTCTTAACCCCATCCACAATCAAAATCAACAACCCCCCCGTCCCAAATCAAACAATAGTCTTTATTTGGCGAACTCTAGACATTAGAGTCTTTGGTATTGGCTATTGTGCACGGTGAAAACATCACTTTTTGAAATGTTGTTTACCAAATATTGCAGTTCATGTAAAAAATGTTTTTCAGAATATATATTTTTATATTACAGTACAGACTTTACAACAAATGATTGTGTTTAAATGCGTCTTTTATTGCATTAGATAATCAATTTACCTTCCATTAAGCTCCAGCTTCAATAAGTTTATGCTAGTATACATTTCCAAACGTGTTAAGATTTGTCAATAATATTAATATTATTATTTTTACAAAAACAAACATTTAAACAATATTACAGGTTGTATTTTATTTCTTTTGCCAGTCATGAACAGACACTTAACAGACACATACATGCCATTTGAGGATTTATAATAAACTGATTTCTCCGAATGCCACCTTTTTGTTTTCTCTTAATCAAGTTGCGGAACAGTTTGGCTTTTGAAAAAGTTCTTGTGTGTGTGTGTGTGTGTGTGTGTGTGTGTGTGTGTGTGTGTGTGTGTGTGTGTGTGTGTGTGTGTGTGTGTGTGTGTGTGTGTGTGTTTGTATGTGTGTGCATGCATTTTGATAGATGGATGAGTTAGAGTGACTCTTAACTTGTGTGTTTGCAGATGTTTATGTAAAATACATTTCCACACAGACTTTTACTGATCCATAAGTCAGCAGCATGCATGGCAGTTTGTAACTTTAATTAATTGAGGAGTGATAAATGGTATTGCATGTCTACGTGTGTCAATATGTACAAAGATGTGTGCATGTGGTTGTGTTCGTTGGAGTCAGTGTGCAAGAGTGTAGGTTTGCATCTGCGTGGTTAAATGACATCCCCGATGGGTATGCGGGGCAGGCAGACGTAGGCCTGCGGGGTCCTGCTGAGGTTGATGGGGTTGCCGTCCAGACGGATGTCCTCCAGTGCGTTCCTGATGTAGTTGAAATCTTTCAGGTTGCAGAACGTGTCCTCGTGCATCATTTGAATATTGTTACGCTGCAAAAATAGATAGAGGAGGATACATAATGAGTTATCATCTCCATGCAGACCAGACCTGCTAATGGAGAAACAGGATCATAATAGATTAGAATGGAGCCTGTAGGGAGCATCCGCAAATTGTGGCAATAAATCAGATTTCTTTTTTTAGGTAGTCACATAGTTATCATGTCTTTGCCCTCCATTTTGGAACTGGTTCACTCAGTGAGGTCACATACAGTGGGTACGGAAAGTATTCAGACCCCTTTAAATTTTTCACTCTTTGTTTCATTGCAGCCATTTGCTAAAATCGAAAAAGTTCATTTTTTTTCGCATTAATGTACACTCAGCAACCCATCTTGACAGAAAAAAACTGAAATGTAGAAATGTTTGCAAATTTATTAAAAAAGAAAAACTGAAATATCACATGGTCATAAGTATTCAGACCCTTTGCTGTGACACTCATATTTAACTCACATGCTGTCCATTTCTTCTGATCCTCCTTGAGATGGTTCTACTCCTTCATTGGAGTCCAGCTGTGTTTAATTAAACTGATTGGACTTGATTAGGAAAGGCACACACCTGTCTATATAAGACCTTACAGCTCACAGTGCATGTCAGAACAAATGAGAATCATGAGGTCGAAGGAACTGCCCAAGGAGCTCAGAGACAGAATTGTGGCAAGGCACAGATCTGGCCAAGGTTACAAAAGAATTTCTGCAGCACTCAAGGTTCCTAAGAGCACAGTGGCCTCCATAATCCTTAAATGGAAGAAGTATGGGATGACCAGAACTCTTCCTAGACCTGGCCGTCCAGCCAAACTGAGCAATCGTGGGAGAAGAGCCTTGGTGAGAGAGGTAAAGAAGAACCCAAAGATCACTGTGGCTGAGCTCCAGAGATGCAGTAGGGAGATGGGAGAAAGTTCCACAAAGTCAACTATCACTGCAGCCCTCCACCAGTCGGGGCTTTATGGCAATACGGAAGCCTCTCCTCAGTGCAAGACATATGAAAGCCCGCATAGAGTTTGCCAAAAAACACATGGAGGACTCCCAAACTATGAGAAATAAGATTCTCTGGTCTGATGAGACCAAGATTGAACTTTTGGCGTTAATTCTAAGCGGTATGTGTGGAGAAAACCAGGCACTGCTCATCACCTGCCCAATACAATCCCAACAGTGAAACATGGTGGTGGCAGCATCATGCTATGGGGGTGTTTTTCAGCTGCAGGGACAGGACGACTGGTTGCAATTGAAGGAAAGATGAATGCGGCCAAGTACAGAGATATCCTGGAAGAAAACCTCCAGAGTGCTCAGGACCTCAGACTGGGCCGAAGGTTCACCTTCCAACAAGACAATGACCCGAAGCACACAGCTAAAATAACAAAGGAGTGGCTTGGAACAAGTCTGTGACCATTCTTGACTGGCCCAGCCAGAGCCCTGACCTAAACCCAATTGAGCATCTCTGGAGAGACCTGAAAATGGCTGTCCACCAACGTTCACCATCCAACCTGACAGAACTGGAGAGGATCTGCAAGGAAGAATGGCAGAGGATCCCCAAATCCAGGTGTGAGAAACTTGTTGCATCATTCCCAAGAAGACTCATGGCTGTACTAGCTCAAAAGGGTGCTTCTACTCAATACTGAGCAAAGGGTCTGAATACTTATGACCATGTGATATTTCAGTTTTTCTTTTTTAATAAATTTGCAAAAATTTCTACATTTCTGTTTTTTTCTGTCAAGATGGGTTGCTGAGTGTACATTAATGCGAAAAAAAAATTAACTTTTTGATTTTAGCAAATGGCTGCAATGAAACAAAGGGTGAAAAATTTAAAGGGGTCTGAATACTTTCCGTACCCACTGTATATATATATATATATATATATATATATATATATATACATATATGTATATATATATGTATATATATATATATATACATATATGTATATATATATATATATATATATATATATATATATATATACATATATGTATATACATATATATATATATATATATGTATATATATATATATATATATATATGTATATATATATATGTATATAGTATATATGTATATATATATATGTATATACATATATGTATATATATATATGTATATACATATATGTATATATATATATGTATATACATATATGTATATATATATATATGTATATACATATATGTATATATATATATATATATATATACATATATATATATATATATATATGTATATATATATGTATATATACATATATGTATATATATATATATATATATATATATATATATATATATATATATACATATATGTATATATACATATATGTGTATATATATATGTATATATATATATATATATATATATATACATATACGTATATATATATACATATATGTATGTATATATATATATATATATATATATATACATATATATATATATATGAACGGCACCTGTGATTTATAATTCCAGACTCAATAATTATATTTACATATAAATTTACAACTATAAAGATACTTTCACTGCATTTACGTGCATAAAATATTGACCTTATTTTGAAAAAGACAATATTCTTACTAAGCAGTTTAAATAGCTAATGAAATGAATATTACATGAATATTCCTGTTAACAGGCAGTGGTACATACTGCCCCAAACAGAACATGCGTACATCCCTCAGTTAAGCCCCTTAATCAACTTTAATTTCCCTCCTTTTCCAGCTGCATTCATGTTGCTCTAGTGGTGTGCCCATGTGGCCGTTCTGCAAGTTTGGCAAAACTCTGTTTTTCAAGTTAATCATTTTACAGCTATGCATGTGAACAGACTCCGACACATACAGAATGGACTATACAAGCTAGAGGCCGCCCGTTGCAAACTTTGGTGAGAACACCAATTGAGAAGTCATTCCGAATGCTGTTTATGTGTCAAAAGAATGCTACTAAAACCAGACTAATATCGGCATTTCCACATGTCTCAATTGGACCCATATTACATTTGTAATATTGTCACATTTGGAGTAATAGTGGAATAATACTGTGCATGTAAACACGGTCAACTGGCGGTGGGGAATGATAAAACATGAGGCCAAAGCAGATGTACCTGTAGGTGTAGAGACCGCACGCTGTCTGGTAGAGGCACGGGGATGTAATCAATGTGGTTGTCTGTTAGATACAGGTACTGCAGGCTCGTCATATCCTGGAAACAAGGAGAAAAGATATAAGTCGTTATTGGCTCAGGCTTTTAGAAACTTCCCAACAAATCTTAAGGTAGTATTGACTTCACACCATTGTTTTTTCGAAGCTTTTTCTGCATGCCCTAAACTACTTCAGTAGCAAGCGTTTATCGTCCTCCCTGCAAAGTCAATCCTTACATTCAGCTGAGACAGCTCCAACACAGATACTCTCAATATCATATCTCCAACCACTTGTGCAAATGAACCGTTTTGATGATCATGTCCTCTATTTGTCCATTTCAGCATTTCAATTTTGTCGTGGACAGAATTCTGATATCACAAGCAGTCTGAAATTATAAAAAGGTAAAAAAGAAGAGTGCAATGCAGTAAAAAGATCCCGACCAAAACTATACTTCTCAGGTTAAAGCAAGTATTGATATCTAAGATGTAATAAGATTGTGGTACATCGGCCCATGCTAGTTTTATGATGCCACCAGCAGCTTTATAGCTCACTCTGTTCGGTCAATAAAATATTTCACCACTCTTTGGCGGCCAAGGTTTTTAATGATAGAGGCTGAAATTTGGGGTGGAGGTCAAGTGGATGAAAGTTTGAAGGTGTGTGTTTGTGTTTATGTCAAATAGTATAAAGGGGGTGTGTCAGTGAGAGTGGCATGTAACAAAATGGGGCATAACTTCCAAATGGTTTCACGTGTCATTGCCAAATTCATGAACTGTTTGTTGTAGACAATTGTTGGGGGCATAGTTGATCCCAGCAGAGTTCCTTTTTCATTTTCAAGTAGTCATGTGATTCAAAGGTAAGTAATTGTCATTATGCAACACAGGATTGCACAAGGATATGCAGTTTTAGCCCATCTCAAGGAAAAACATGACAAAACAAAATTAAAATGGTGGATGTGTGTGTGTGTGTGTGTGTGTGTGTGTGTGTGTGTGTGTGTGTGAATGCATGTACATGGTCACAGCTGATGCGAGTAAGAGCTTGTTTGCATAACTATGACCAACATTTTTACATTATTATATTTATATATAAATATGTTTTGTGAACAATTCAAGCACTGCAAGACAGTGCAAAGGTATCCGCGTTAAAATATACGAACAAGCTAGTATTGAGCAATATATCGTCCTTTATTGAGTGGGCGTGACAGAAGTGAGTGACAGAAATTATAAGTAAGGTGTACTTACTTTGAACGCCTCTCTGTGAATACCCTTGCTGCCAATGTGGTTATGGCTGGCATCAATCAGGCTCATGGTCTCTGGGAGAGCAGGCAGCTGTGAGATATGGTTTTCTCGAATCACCAGCTCCTCCAGCTCAGGCAGACCCAAAAATGCTGTGTCTTCGATGGACTTTATCTCGTTGGCGGTCAGGTCAATCTTCTTCAGCTTGTCTGGAAGGAGGCGAACAAACCACACCAAAACATCAACTTCATATCCAGTCCTGAATATATCTAATATTTCTATATTTTTAATGCAGACATACTCATGAAGGCGAAGTCGGACTTGTTGATCTTGGTGATTCTGTTGTAGCGGGCGTAGAAGTGAGTGGTGTCTTTGGGAAGAGGTGGAACACTATCCAGCTTCAAGTCATCGCAGTAGACCGAACCACCGAGGCACGTGCACAGCAGGCAAGTGGGCATACCTGGACAATGTGGATTAGAAGGACGTAAAGAGGGGAGGAAGGGAATAAATTAGCAGGAGGTAGTATGTATTTCACAGGAAGGTTGGTAGTTAATCAGACATTAGTAATCCAAATGGCAGAGTCAATCAAATCAGGAACCAAACTGACATTTCTATCCCACATTGACTGAATTCAATGCCTGTGTTGTTACATACTGACCTTTCCTGTCAATCACAGGCTCTTCAGGCTCGTCAGGTTCACCAGAGCTCACTGAGCCTTCTACACCGCCAGTACCCTCCTGAGGGGTTTCTGGTGTAGCTGGAATCAGCTCCTCCTCTTGTTAGAGACAAGATTAGGTGTTAAATAAACAGGTTAGATCAGCATGGGCCGGTTCTGACAAAAACAGCAAGCCACTGTTTGCCGCAGTGATAAGTAACACAAAGTATATTAGCAGTGTTAACCAAGTGTTTATAGCATTTAACTGATGAATGGAAGTTAAATGGAAGTGTTTTTTTGAGGTTAATGGCATGACGTGATATGCTCAGTCGTCACAAATTTGCTTGTTAGCAAATATCTGCTGTGGGGGAAATGCTTTTCGGGCTGGGGGGGGGGGATTTCTTTTGTTGCTGTAATGCAAGTGTCAACTTGAATGCATTGAAGGCTGACTACTAAACTATTAGTTTCTTCCTTCTTGTGCATGATACTAACAAACTGGGACCAACACTTTAAACCAATGCTCCATAGCACTACTAGTGGTCAAAAACTCCAGAAGATACTTTTAAAGCAGCTGGTCTACAACCAAGTAATCAGTGATTTTGATGAAGGTGAACAAATAAAAAAAAAAAAAAAAGTTTGCAAAGCTAATTCAAAGTCAGAGGAAGTGGAAAAAACTGATTAACAGGTAGAAGTTGATAAAAAGATGAATTGGGTGCCTGGCCCAGCATCGGACCTGGAACCTTGTTTTTGTTTTATGTTTTATGTTTTGGTGTATGAGATTTTAACTTCAGTTTTTTACCCACAAGTCTAGATTAGATACTGACCTTTATCAGTGTCAGGGGTCAGAGCTACCTCAGGTTCCTCTGTGTCTCCAGAGCCAGAGACACCAGAAGTCCCAGAGGATCCAGAGAACTCTAAGTCTCTAGAGGCTCCGAGATCCCCAGAGGCCCCTGAGGTTCCTGAAGCACCTGAGAACTCCCCTGAAGCGCCTGACGCCTCGCTAGGGATAGTCTCGGGAATGAGCTCCTCCTCTTGTTAGAGCCAAGGGTCGGGGTTAGGAGACACGAGATTAGGAAGGGTGGAGGGTGAGATGGACAATCAATCAACCCGTTCACACACAGGAGTTAGGAGAATGATTGATTATGAGTAAGACAAAAACAATGGCACAGAGTACAACAAATAAGCAAGATTATGAGAAAAATCAACATTTAACTACATTTAAGTTAAATGGAATTTGAGACAATTACCACAAACCCAACAATCAACACAGAGTAAGACACATAAAGAAATACAGCAGAGTTGTCATCTGTACTAACCTCCAGATAACAACGTTATCCCTGAGTCACCAGACTCACCAGAGTCCCCAGAATCCCCAGAGCTTTCGGAGGCCCCTGAGATTAAGAGATCTCCAGAGGACCCAGAACCATACTGGTCCCCAGACCCTCCAGAGCCCAGGGGGAATTCAATGGAAATCCCAGAGCCAGAAATATCCCCGGATCCTGAGAGATCCCCAGATATCAGGAGATCCCCAGATATCAGGAGATCCCCAGATATCAGGAGATCCCCAGATACCAAGAATTCCCCAGATCCCCCTGAGCTGTGGAGCTCCTCAGAGTCTCCGGAGATCAGGATTATATCACCAGAACCCCCAGAGCCTCCGGATCCTCCCGACCCAGAAGCCCCAGAAGCCCCAGAAGCTCCTGAGGCCCCAGACCCTACGGAGCCCCCAAAATCCCCAGGCACATGAAGGATGTCAATGGGCGTCAGACGCAGCTCCACCTCTTGTTAGAGACAAGATTAGGTATTAATAAACAGACAGATGAAATGGATCAATAATCACCTCACAATGATGATCAGGTTAAGTAGACAAATGGTGACAAATGGACAAAGTCATTGAAAAGTACACATTTAACCATTAACAGCTAGTTAAATGGAAGACATGCACATGGAAAAGATGATTGTTGAAGATGCAGACGACAAGTTTAGGAAGTAGATTAGTCTATCTTTGTCTTGGAGTTTTTTGCATGTTGAGACACTGCTTTCCATCGGCAGCAGGAGGATCAAGGCCCTCATTTAAACCCAGTGACCTTAAACGACTCAAAGTTAACGGGTGTGTGCTTTTTCAGACCTTTCTGTGTGTCCGGGCCCATGAGGACCCCAGATCCCCCTGAACCCTGATGGGTGAGCTGGGGTGTTAGGGGCATCTCTTCCTCCTCTTCCTCCCCCTCATCTACTTCCTCCGAGGCCTTGGGTACAGGGTAGTCATAGTCAGGTGGAGCCAGTGTTCCAATCTCTATCTGAGGGAAAGACAGCAGCAATGAGTCAAAAATGTATAAAGATAATTTAACTTCAGATCGAGCATCAATGTTTTTCTAAGTCGTATATAAACTGAAACTCCTGCATCCATTTCTTTATTTTTTATAATACTTTTCATTTTTTTTATAAGTAAGCTAATTTCGTCCTGATATTATTGTATTCAGGGAAAATACAGGCCAAGACATTTTGCTCGATTCCAAAAATAAAATAGTTAACCTGCACATTTCAGTGTTTGGTAAAGATGCCACCTTAGCAAATGAATAAACTGAAAGCTGGAGGCTAATGCAGTAATGGTGATAATGGAGATCAGCTGTACAATGAAGCATAATTCTGAGCAGATGACACAGCCTGGCCATTCAAATGTCCACTGTTTTCAAGAGAATTGTAAGAAAAAAGGTGCTCCCTTATTAAATTTGAACTCATCTACTCTATATGCATGCGCACATTAATACTGTAAAATAGTAATAAATGCAATTATGACATCTCAATGAAAATGGGCATCTTTTTGTGTAGTTAGACTTCTGCAACACATAATCCAGGAAGGACCATATTTTATTAGACAGTCAGGGCGTTTAATGTATTTTGTTGGATGTAAATGTGGAAAATCAAAATCTTTTGTATCTGTCAATTTGTCAAAATCTATAACCAACCATCATTTAAACAGTATCATTAATTGTGTGAGGACACTCACAACATTTAAAACCTCTGCTCTATTCATACCATAGCATCAAAAATGTCTCTTGATATCCTATTTGCTATTTAGTCCTTAATCAGCAAAAGTATTGATCCTATCCATTATACAACTTTCATCTATTATAGCTACATTTATTAAGCATTTTTATTTTACAGGCCAATACCTTTTAGGTACTAATTTAAAAAAGAATTGTAGTTGGAGTACAAATGGATTCAGAAAATGGAGGACGGATTGATGGATACAAGGCATGCAAGTCAGTTCTTCCTAACTAACAACAGGAGAAGTCTGCAGATCTGAGACGATATGATCTGAGGTAACACAGTTCAATTTCTATATCACTGTACCAAAGACCAAAACAAAGAACCATGATGGAACCACTAGATGGAAGCAAAGTGTACTGATTTAAGTCTCCAATCACCAGTCACATGCACCTTCCTGGACAGACTGTAGTAGACATTTTATAACAGTGATTAACCTAATTTCACTTCCCATCAACCATTAGCACTATCTGAATATACATTTGTAAATGAAATGTGTTTTCAATATCAACAGATATACAAAATAACATTGACAGATATCATGTCATCTAATTTGCCACAAGGCAAAAACACTTTCTTTTCTAACTTTATACGGATTCAGTGTGAAGTTATAGTTTTTATCTACTTGAACTGATCAGTAATGGAGGGATGTTTACAAATCCCTTTTTTTGGTGAAATCAGGAAATGGTTGTTTTTTTTAAATCAAACTACAACTTCAGACATGACAATTTTTTAAATTCTTCATTGAAAAGTTCTTGAATCATATCATGTAAAAAAGCAATATATATTTTACCTTTAACTGGTTGTAATCAGTTTAGGGTAAACTTAAGTACTAGACAAACTGCAGAGGTTGCAAAACTGTGTCAAAATATAAAATTACTTTATAAACCAAGGCTAAGCAGCATTTACGTTGTATGTGGGGAAACGAATGAAAAGACAGCTCTGCCAAACCGACCAATATTTAAGAATTACAGTCCTTTGTGGTTTCCTCATTAAAAGCTTCATGGTATATCTATCCGTCGTTATAATTGCAGTCACAGTCACTGCAGTTGCACTTTGAAGTTTGATCAAACCTGCAGTTCTGTCGTTCTCCAGGCGAGGGCAATGAGCCCCCACACACCGCCGCAGGTAATACCTGACACTCTCTCACGCCCAACCAGGCTGACTCAACCCTCAGAAAAGGGAATGGTCCTTGTGGAACCAAGACACACATGGTAGCTGCAAAAATCCATATTTTAGTCTTTTCAGCTACTTGTGACCACAGTAAGCCTAGAGCTATCAAAAATCATGCATCATTACAATAAATCAAGTCAAATAACGTGCAGCCATTAAGTGATCGGTAACAATAAATATGAGTTTGCGTGAAAGTCATGCTGAGACTTTAAATGCAGCGATGAAAAGATGCCCAGTCAAATTTTAAAGCTTGGCAGAGACACAGTTTGGGATACAACAAGGTAGGCCTTTGAAAAGTGTTGTGCAGAGTTTGCTCGCTGCAGCTCTCCCCTTCATTTCCCCCCTTTTCCCCAAAGCAAACATATCCACCCGAGGGGGAAAGAAGAGGCGAAAAGGCTGGCAACTAAAAATACTGAAAAGTGACCCTCTCTGGAAGCAGCATGGGAATACAGAATGCAAAGGGCATAAATGTGAGCATCAAGCTGATGCCAAATGTTATGTTGCAGTCGTAGTGTGTAGTGTATCAATGAGTAGGTGCATTCAGCACTAAATGTAAAGTTTAAGCCTTCTTTTTTTCCTCACACTGGTTCACCAGCTGCTTCCTTTACAACAAACAAAAGGACAGAATGATCACTGTGAAGATACTGCACAGCATGGACAATATCAAGTTAATTCTTATGAAGTCCTGAGTCCACTGGAAAGCCACGTGTTACATTTTTAGTCACATTTATGAAGCTCTCCTGTCCAGAGTGAATGCCAACAATAACTCTGCATTTTGTATCCTAAAGGAAAAGTTCAACATTTTGAGAAATATGCTGAATTGCTTTCTTGCAAAGTTCCATGAGGAGATTGATGACACTCAAGTCTGTTCAGTAAATATGATTGTTGGTAGCAGTTTTTAATTTCTAATTTTCTTAATTGAACCTTTATGTATCCAGGATAGTCCAACTGAAATTTGAAATCTCTTTTCCATAGGAGTCCTGGCCAAGACGGCAGCATAAAAGTTTCCCACATAAAAAAATGATTAAACAATTGAACAGTGAGTACGGCTAGCTGCTTCCCCCCTGATTCCAGTCTTTGCTAACCAAAACCAACTGTAGCTTTTTATTAATTCACAGAAGTGAGAGTGGAATTCATCTTCTCATATAACTCCTGGCAGGGCCAAAGCAGGGTCAACATTCCCTTTATGTTCAAGTAAGTTTATCATTATAAACAGATAAGATGATGATATTAATGACTGGATAAGGGCTAAACATGTACATTGTATTTATTTAGTTGTTTTCCAAGTGGAGCAAATGTAGAACTACAGGTGTCCAATTTCAGTCCGACAGTAATACAACCCACTACAACCAGCAGCACCAACAGAATTCATCTTAATAACTGAGGTAATAAAGTCTGGTCCAAGAGGACCGACTGAATGTCTTGGTGAAACGATAAGAAGTCGCCTCATTAAATCTAAACCTCGGCGATTAAAGCGTTTAGAATGCAGCAGACTGAAGATGATTTGCTTGGATATCTTCCGTAGATGAGCCTTTACTGCTCTCAAAAGAGACAAGCCCGGGGGAGGAAGAAGAGAAATACAAACAGAGAGCTGGATGTGGAAAGTAAAGAGTCAGCATTCCAGAGACACGGAGGTCACCATCGCTTCATTTCTCCCCTGACATCTGATGTGTGCATGTGAATAAAATCCATTCAACTCTTCTTGAGCAACCAGTCTATCTGAGGAGCTGCACTCTCAACTTTAAACTGTGCAAAACAAAACAACATGACAGATCCTTGCAATATGCTTTTTCTCAACCAGCTAAGATCAAGAGTGAAAACTTAGTGTTTATTCAGAGTGAATGACTAGATGGGGAAGTTTTCTCCTCTTCCTGCTCCCCCAGACTCCCACACATTTTACACAATGTGCTGTGTCATATCCAGGCTTGTTAAACAGAGAGCCATTATCAAAACCATTCCCCTGCAACAGATTACAACTTTCACACATTGAACACTGCCATGTGAAACACTCAGCTGTAAAACTTTGCACAACAGAATCATCTTAAATATAGGCAGAAGGATGTTGTACCTTTTTGCAATGGTGGATGCAAATTATTCACCTATATATATATATATATATATATATTTTTTTTTTTTTCTTTTTTCTGCAACATCTTGTCATATCTGCTAAATGCATTGGATTGTTGGATTGGTTTAAGATACGAGCAGTGGTGTGAGTGCAATCCACATCAGGTCTACATTAAATCACTGGCTCTGAAGAAGCCTGTTGAAATTCTGCCATCTTGACATACCTTGGCCTTATTTTCGTGCAACAAAGAGGTATAAACGGGACCATGGAGTTTGGCTAAAGCTTGCCATCCCAGCATGCCCTGTAGTCTTGCCACATCACACTCAACTCAAGCTGATTTAAAGGGAACTTCTGGACTCCATCATACAGCTCGTAAACCCCCTCTGCCACGGTACTGTATTTTTGAGAAAATGAGTAAGTCGCAGAGGGCAGATAATGCTCTTTACCTGTGACTGATAGAAATATATACTGTGGGAGCACCTCGGTAGCCGAGTGGTTACAGAGAACCGCAACATCCCAGGTTCCATTTGGGCCTCAGGACCTTTGTTGAATCTCATACCCCTCTCTATCTCTCTCCCATTTCTACACTGTCGTCTGTCAAATGAAAAGGCAAGAAAATAATCTTTAAAAAAGAGAATTTTATATAGTGATATAATGAAATCATGCAAAGACAAAACAACTAAATAAATCAAAAATGTTTGGTTCATCCTTACTCCGCTTTTCCAGGAATATATATATATATGCATCATAAATCTATCATTTAGGCATAAATATTGTTTGATTCCACATATGAAAAAAACTCCAGATGCAGAAGAAGTAAGCCTGTGGAGGCTCTATTGCATGTCAGCTAAATGGTTACTGGCCAAGGAATAAATGTTAAATATTTTGGCAACATTAATGCAAAAAGCTGGAGAACAGAATGTTTATTATCTCACTGGACAAACTGCTGGTATCAGCAGGAGGCCTGTGTGCTTCATGAACCTGGTGACCTCGGGCCAAAACCAGCCCATTCGCCAATATTACACCGTCATGGCTGCGATTTGTATAATTGGAAGAAAATAGTAACTTCTGGGAAAGACATTATGCAGTGTAAGATATGCATAAGCAAAGCTATGATCCAACTCATTTCCTTGAACTGCCAATTAAAAGTGACCAAACATAAGAAAGATGATAATAATAATAATAATAATAATAATAATAATAATAATAATAATAATAATAGAATATATTTATATATTTATATAATAATAAACATTTTCTCTCGACCGAGATAGTTTCTTACCTGAGGATCATCAATCGTCAGCCCGTCTTCATATTCATAGATATCCTGGTTCTCCAAATTTAAATTGTCTAGATCCACATCATAGTTGGAACTGTCGTATGTATCCAAGTCCACCTGTCGGGAAAATCTGGGGCCGGCCACCACCGCTTTAAGGACGACGAGTCCCAACACGAGCCGCACAAGCATCCTCATACTGTCGTCCACCTTGACAGGGACAGAGAGAAGTGAAGTCAAAGGGGGAACGTCCATTCAAAGATTTAGGTTTCTAGATGCAGTACAGGACATAATTTGTCCCATGTAACATGTAAAGTTCTAAGGTGAAAGAGGAATGATCATGCAGAAATTGACCTTCTTCAATATACTGTACCACTACAGTACCAATACTAAGTACAAAAGCACAGCTGTTAGAATTGAAGCTTTGAATTTAATCATAATCGGCCTATATGGTTATACACAGACATGGCTTGACATTGTGTCACATCAGTAAGGTCAGTGGTTTCATTACAGAGGTGCGGACAGCTGGAAGAATCGAAATATGGGGGCCTCTTGCCTCTCTGTAGCCAGAGGCTCACTGTTCCAGGGAGCAGCCATCTTGGCTCAAATCAGAGCTCGCCTGTGGTGTGTCAAAGGTCAGACGTCACAGTTGATCTGATAAGGAACCATGGGAATGTTTTCATCAATTGCCGGTGCTAAACACTTATAACTACTATGTACTTCTATGAAATCTAATTTCAATTTGTAGGAATTTTTGGTTTAAATGTGTTAAACCCTTTAACAATTAGCCTCAAACAGACTGCCTGGATTTATTCTGTTGTTTTGTCTCTAAACGTATCAGAAAAATGTGCAGTGAGTTGGGTTCTTGCCTTTTTCATGATTATTTCAGCAATTTCTGGCAGTTATTTAACCTTACTGTATGTTGTGAGTGTGTAATACCAGTTTACAGGTGAAGGGATTTGGGGTTGCTTCTTTTCCATTAAAACATTGTTAAGGCCAGATTTGAATTTCTGTATTTTTTTGATACAATTATTTTTCCCAATCGCACAAAAAAGGCTTTAAAGGCAGAAACGTGCAACAAACACGAATAGAGTGCACATACAAGAGGGACTTTTCTACTTGAATATCAAATTAGTATGTTTGATTTTCACTGCATAATTGCATATCTAACATCCACTGCCGTGACCCAGATAGCTGCTGTTCATAATGTTGGTTAAGTTCATAAATGTGAATCCCTAGTGGGAAGTGCTAATAAGATTAGCTTTTGTTAATTACCGCTTAATAAAATGGCACTGCAGACATTAGGTGTAGGAATAAATCATCTGTCAGTGGAGGAATTTTATAGCACGCTTATAACAGGTGTAGCCAAACATGTCAGCAGGCCTGAGATAGACGATGTGAAAAAGAAGTAGAGTTGTAAAGAGAGTCCTCCAGGCCGGGGCAGAGAAACGGAGAGCAAGGGAAGAGAAGAAGAGAGAGAGAGAGAGAGAGAGAGAGAGAGAGAGAGAGAGAGAGAGAGAGAGAGAGACGTGGACAAGATGTTGGCCCTCAGGGTAAGATGGAGAGAGTGAGGAAAAGACTGAGAGGAAGAGAGAGAGAGAGAGAGAGAGAGAGAGAGACAGACAGACAGGTTTCTAAGCTAACTCGACCCCTCGCCCTTCACAGAGGGCCTTTATGAGGCCCGGTCGCTGCCTGTCTCAGCACTCAAACTCCAAATTCCACCGAGGTTTGTGGACAGGATGGCACTGAGTTACTGCTGCAAGGAAAAGCTTCATTCAGCAAGCAGTGAGGGTGCTCAAAGACACACACAAACACAAACACACACACGCACACGCACACGCACACACATTCTAGCACACACTTGGAAAGAGACACATCCTCTCACAGATGCACAGTCTGTCTTAACACACCTATCTTTCAGAGAGAGAAAATTGAGAAACCTCTGCTGCTATTTTTGGGGATGAGGACAGATATATAAAACAGAAAAAACAACCCACCAACATCTTCACAGATTATTTAAATCCTGAATCAAATCTGTGTTGATATCAGAGGGAAAGACAGACTATGCAAATCAATCCCGTCATTATCTCTTGGAAACGTCCAACATAAACTGAGTGCACTCTATTGAGAGAAGGTGAGCAGAGTAGTGAGCATCCCCACTGAAATAACCTTCTGTCAGGAGGCTATGAAATCCAGCGTGGTTACACTGAAAGAGGGACTATACTAGAGACAGAGGTGTGCTTATACAGGCCATCACAGTGTACAGTGTGTGGGAACTGTGTATGAGGCTAGCCTCCTGACTACCTCCGTGTTATGCTTGGCTTCGCGTTGGGCATTCCTGATATCCAGTGATTCTACCTTCTTTACCTTTAAGCAAACTTGGCGGACCTCCCTATACTACAGGTTGCACAACAAATTGGTAGATTTGCATCACAAAAAAAAGGTTTAAAGGAACTTGAACATCCTCAATCAAGCAGGTAACAAAATTGTAAATAAGAAACACAAATTCTATATGACCACAATTCAGAATATAATATAAAAATGAAGTACAAATAAGATTCTGATCACACTCTTTGGAATTGGAGGGAGGTATATTAATACAAAAAATGTTTTAAAAAAGTTAAAGACTCGATAAATCTCTTGAGGCAAAATTCATGCATGCTTGCTTGATTATATATTGCATTAAAAGAAAATCTGTCAAAACTGCAAAATAAGACCGTAATGACAACGCTTTCAAAAGTATTGATAATGCAAAAAAACAAACACCTGTCAGACACTCCGCACACCCCTGAATCACATCAACTGAAGCTTAAAAAGCTACCATCCACCAAATCATAACCATTAAGATTGCCAAAGGACAACAAAGACATCCACATTACAGTCACCAAAGCAAATCCCTAAGTGGAAATAAAGCTGCTGCACCGCCAAACCAATTGGCCAAGTGACTACTGAATCACAGTGTTTTTTGGAGGGGCAAAGCAGAGCCCTCTAATCCCCTGAACTACAGAGCCATTGAGCCGGCATGAAGATTGCAACTGAGAACGCTTACCTCTGTCTCCTGCTTTCCCGAATGGTCCCTTCAGCCGTGATGGAGATGCTGAGGGCTCCGGGACTTGGCCAATGGTGAGAGGTCGCGCAGGGTGCCTTGAAGAGGGGAGGGCGCGTGTGTGAATTGTGTGAAAGGTGTGTGTGTGTGTGTGTGTAAGTGCGCGAATGTGTTTGTGTATGTGTAGGTCTGTGCGCTCTGGCAGACCTGAGTGCCCTGTCGCTTATGTGTGAAGGTAGGCACTGAGACTGATTGGACCAGAGCGCATTGCGTTTGGTCAGTGGAGGTGCACCCACCCCACACCGTACACCCACATGCACGACCATCTCAAATACCACACACACACATATATATATATATATATATATATATATATATATATATATATATATATATATATATATATATATATATATACATATACATATATACAGACACCAGACACAGAGAGAAAGAGAGAGCAAAGGACCCCCAATGGCATAATACCTTTTTATCCCCTTACAAGAGTATCCTTTATTTTTCTAAGAGTTTGGCTCAATCAGACTGAAATATTTGTCTGCGTTTTCCTGAAGTGAAACTCTGGCATGTGTTGCTTTCATGTATTGGGGGGGATCTACGGGGCCCTTGTTCACAATGGGACCTCTGTGAGAAGCCCCTGTTAGCATGGTGCTGAGAGGAAGTCCCCTCTCGGAGGAAGGCCGCTGCCCTCCCTCTTGGTTGAAGCTGCTTTCTCTTTGCACTGTCGCTCGCTTAACGTCCTGCCTTAACTACAGATTTGAGATCAGTCGTGGGATACTATAACATGACTGATGAGACCAGAGCCGAAGTGGTTTTCCTTTTCAGTTCTGTACCAGTGTGGGTGTGCGTTCAAAGAGGCTCTACATACACTCATAGGCTGTCTTTAATGTGCATTGTTTGAGTTGAATAAAATAGGACATGCATTCACAGGATGCTACTGGCTAGCTTTACTCTGTCAGCTTTATTTGGCCACAATTTTGTCTCAACCTGCCCACCCCTCTCTCTCACTCCCATGGTAACTCAAGACCTTTTGATGAGTGAGGGGAAAAGGACCTCGCTGGAATGCCAGAAATCCTTCTGCACCTGCCATACAGGCTGGGATTTATATTCAGGGCTTTTCTTCTGCTAAGCATTCTCAAAAGGCAAATGATTGAATGCCCAAAATATCTTGAGACAATGATTAGTGCACAGTGTATGACACAGTTTATTGTAAAGAGCCTCAGAAGTCCTGCAGAGTTGGTCCACTCTCTGTCAAGGAATTTATATAGTAACTGTGAGTGAGATAAAGTAAATAGAGTTATTTTTTTGTCAAAAAGTAACACAGATGAGAGCTGGGACAATTAGCTGTCTTAAATCACAAGAGTCATCCTTTCCATTTATTTCCCCAGGAAATAAATGGAAAGGATGACTCTTTACATTTTTGGACCATATTACCCAGCTCTATATTGAGCCTTCAAATGTTTGGGCAGAGGAAGAAATGATAGGGAGTAGGAAGTACTGATCCGTGCATGCAATTTCACAGTAATGGAATTTCATAACTAATGGAATTTTCCTGTTGCTTGTTAGATTCGTTTATCTGGATGTTGATCTACTGAATGTTGATTTTCTAATGACAAGATTAGTTCCCTAAAGTTATTATTCAATACATTCTGGACAACATTTGGAGGAAATTGTAGAATTATTATTTGTATACGCTCATTTACATTTAAGTTGCATTAAAATCTTAATGATGGAGTTGTAAAAAAATGACAAAATTTCACAGGAGCATATGCTCATCTTCAGATGTTTTATTTAAATTTAAGAAAATTCAAATGAAATCTCTTGGGCAGTTTAGTCAGAAAAATTGTAATAATTAAAAAGTATGTTGGCATTTAAAAAAAAGAGTCATCAAATTTATTTTGATAACAAAACATTAAGGAACATTGTCCATGGATATCCTTGATATTCTTCTTTTTCTACTATATTAAATAAAAATAAATTACCCACGGTAAATATTTTCAGAATAGAGTCATGTTCTAAAATAATAAAGACAACAAACCTAGAACACAGAACTATTGTTGCTTTCACCCTACAAGTATAAAACAAAGATTTTCATGAAAGAAAAGAAAAAAATGAAAAGGAATATTTTTGCCTTCACATTCATAAGCTTTGCCTCCTGCTCAAAGACGCATTATGACAATAAGTCCTCATCATGTCATTAACCCATTTTTATCTTCTGTCAAAATCACTGTCATGCTAAATTCTAATCCAATTTTTATTCTGAATGCAAATGTTTACACCAACATAAGGCACTACTAGTGGTCAACAGATTGCAGCATCAATACATCTTCCGACCTGCCAGTCAAGTTTTTACTTTCTTTTAGATGTTATTCAAACTTTACTGAAACAAAATCAATGTTTTCTGGAATTGAAAGGAACTTTTCCCGAAGTCACAGCAATGAAACAAGTTGATTCCAACTAGTGTCAAATATTTAAACTTCACAAATATGCAAATTTACTCATGTCAACAGTTCAGATCCACAGATAATCATCAGTTGAGGGAAATTAGCAATCGCCCACAATAAGCCAATGATTTCTTTTCTTTAGATGACAATGGACGTCAGGAGACGAAAGCACAGAATGACATCTCTGGGAATTGGTGGCTTAATCGTATTGCCATCCAGTCTGAGATAGCGCAGGCGAGGAACACTTTCGTTGACGGAGTCATCCACAGCGTCGACGGCAACAGGACAGACGTTGGCGCCACTTACACCTGTGAATACACAAAGGCAATACATTAGTTACTAAAGCATTATTGGATACCTCTCTGATAAATAATCCTAGTCAATAGATACATAAAAGAAACACTATGAATCTACAGCACAAATAAATCACTACAACTAGAAGGAAGCAGTAGGGGCTTTGGGGAAAAGGTCAAACTTACTTTTGATATTGTTGTGGTCAAGGTGAAGTTGTTCAAGGCCTGAGGAAATGAGGGGAACCTCGGTCAGCTGGTTGTGGGACAGCTGCAAGTCCAAAATGCTGGAGACATTGAACACATTTCTGGGAACTCCACTGCTCCCAAGCTTGTTGTGGTTGAGCCTCAGAAATGCCACTTTTGGCAAATCTTTGAAGTAGCCGGCTGGGATCTTCTCAATGTTGTTGCCGTCAAGGAAAAGCTGGGTAGTGGTGGGTGGTAAGCCAAGAGGCATGCTGCTCAGCTGGTTCTTGGCTAGATTGATCTGTACCAGGTTTTTTAGACCCTTCAGGCTCACCTCAGTCACATCATCATCCATCAGCTTGTTTCCTTGGAGGTCCAAGAGGTTAAGCTTGTCCAGACCAAGGAAGACACGAGAAGGGATGTTGGAGATGCGATTGCGAGAGAGACGTAGATGCTCGAGGCTGACTGGCAGGGGAGATGGCACAGCGGACAAGAGATTCTCATCCATGTAAAGGTGTGCCAGGTGGGACATTGAACGTAGGACACCTTCTTCTACTCCCTTACTATCGATTCTGTTGCGGTTTAGGTTCAACCAGCGCAGCTGCGTAGCGTTACGCAGGGCATTTGCGGACAGGACTTCGATTAGATTGTTCTGTAGGTAGAGATACCATGTGTGTGGAGGGATGTTGGGGATGCTCTTCAGGCCTTTATTGTCACAGTAGACAGCACGAGGGAAGTTAGCGGGGCAACGACACTCTTTAGGGCAGGCTTGGATCTGGGCCATATATTCCTCATAGGGCATATCCTGGCCGAGAACTTGCCCAACCAGGCACAAGCAGAGAAAGCTCAGGAGAAGTGCCATTTCGATGCCCAACCTATGATGGAAATGGAGACAAAACAATATTATAGTAGCCAGTGTTATCTGCCACAGTGTTACACAAAAGAGGATCGATAATTTGCGGAGGATTGGGGACTTTAAAGAATTGAGATCATACTGTCTCCAATGACCGATACAATTGTTTGCTTAAGATCCTGTGTCTGTTTCATGATCTAGATTAATAATAGTCTTGGTTAGGCCTTTGATACTAACCAATAAATCTAAAATACACACGCTTTAAATCCTGCAAATCATGTAGCTAGCATCAAATACGAAGGCATCAGCTGACTAAGCGTTCACAAAATGCACACTCGTTAAAACCCTGGCCCACATTAGCCACCAGCGTATGTTGCCTACTCTACCAATGAGGTCATTTACATTAAATCTCAATGGCAGCTGAGGGTAACCTGCTCTTTCTGGGTCAATTATTTTTTCCTTTGCCTGCCTATGACACGTAAAGCTCCAAAGACAGGATGCAGGTCAACTTTAATTGTATTAGGACAATCTTGAAGCTCAAACTTGAAGACTTTGCAGGTCAATTGCAAGATGCACTCTGTTTAAAAGGCTTTTTGATTGCAACACATATGGCCACGCATTTCTAAGTCCACTTGCTTTGGTTTGTACAGCTGATACAATGACCCATGCAAATGAACACACATGCAAACATTCACTTCACAAGAACCGAATTCCTCCCCATGATAGCGATGGCAGCTGAGGTAAACGGCAGATGGCCTGGTACTAGGCACTCACAGGGGTAAAGTCAGATCCAAAAGGTAGGATACGCTACATACTATGTAACATACCATTGCAAAAGCAAAAATGAGAGGTGAAATGAACAAAATATGAAGTCAGCTATATCGTCTTTCATCCACCCATCTCCTCAGCTTCTACTTGATTCTCCTCAGCTTCCATCTGGTGCTCGTTTAAATTCTTGATGTGCTCCATTTTTGCCTGGAACTCATTTTGGGTAGGCTTTTCCATCGATGAGCATGAGCATCAAAGACAAAGCCGCCACACCTGTTTTGAGAGATGTGCTCTTTCTTTCTGTACAGCGGTCAAAGCTTCTTAACCCAGCTTTGGGATACCAGATGTAGCGCAAATGCAAAAAGCGTGATCCATGCTTTTTCGTAAAGGTAAAACCCAATCACTTGTTGCAGGACAAACATCTACGAACCACCAACCCTGTCATCAAGCCGTATCAATGTCTCTGCCTTCCAGAAACCCAGTTTACCTTGAAGCTCCTTCTCGCCTTTGTCCTTCCTCCGCAAGTTATCAAGCGTAGTCCCAAATGATGGCTATACCTCTCTCTTCCCTGTATTTGTACTGCTAGTTTTTTCATTCAACCTGGGCCAACCTGTCACTCATGATGACGCCAAAGCTTCTCTTGGCCAATGAAATTCTCTCAGGATCAAAGGTCATAATCACATGTTGGTGTATATTGTGCTAAGCCTTTTTAGTACTTGAGACATGACCCACTTACAAACAGGCTAATACAAGCCTACCTGTTTTGTCCACATGTACAACCTGTCCTCCTTTCGTTGGCATGATTTTTTTTAACTCAATTCACAAATCCCTTAGTATCCTTTGGCGACCTTTGCGCTAATTTGATGCTCCTGCTGTCCATGGCGTGCAAGAGCCCATCAGGCCTGTTTACCAGGAATGTGAACACATGATCACCAAAATTAACCTATTTTTACTTTGGAAGATGTGACCTTGGTCCGATAGATATTGGGTCAAATTCATACATTGACCATCCTGCCTTATGTCAAACAGATAGACTATTTGATGTGGACATTACATCTCATTAGATACTGAATGTATTTCTTTTAAATGTTAAATTATTAGTATTTTGGTAAATATCTCAGTTAGAATGCTAGTAGGGAAGGCACGTTGCTCAGGCCTTACTGCTAAATCATCCAGCACAGTACTTAAGAGCAAAACGTGTGCACACATGAGAGGTGAGGGTGTTCAGGGAGGGAGGTCAGGCTTAACCTTGGCGGATTTGACTGCACGCTGGCCAGGCAAATTGTTATTTGTACAAGCTAGCCAGCATCAGGATTGGTGACCTTTCAACATGCCAGCGTGAGGTTGCGCTAATTTCCAATGATGACGGCAAAGGCTTGAATGCAGCAGGATTATCCCAGCTGAGTTGTGTGAGGATAGGGGCAACACTTATCCATGATCAGCCATGCAATCCCATCAGAGCTCCTCCTCTGTTTGCCAAGGTGCGTTTGTTAACGGTGATGTAATCTTGTATGATCAGTTACACATCCAGACGTTAGCCCTGAGCAGATTTAAAGGAATTGTACTTCAAAGACGAATTGCCTTCTAGATGGATGGACATGTGTTTGCACACAAATTTGCGTACTATATAAACAAGCCTTGGGACTTCACGTCTTTGCATGCCATAATCCAATATGTTCTTTGAGCTCATTGTAAATTAAAGAAGACAATTGACTTTGCATGTCTCTCTGCATGATGCAGTTTGCTGTTAGGCTGCAGAGGCTACTGACAAATACAGTAACTTGGCGTGAAGTCTGTTATAAAGCAACCTATTTAAGGTAACAGAAATGTCAACATTTCAAAATACATTTAACGAGGTGTCAATGACTCTTTGTTTTTATTTGATTTAAATTAAACTGAGTGTGATTTGAACGGAACTATTACTGACTTGCACACACAGTAGATGGTTTACCCTTTCAGTCTCATTAATAGTCATTAATTATGTGTGTTGAATGGTCCAACTGTTGAAAATGATGATTCAGGGCTTCACATATCTCTGCAAAAAGGAACATATATTACTGAAAACAAATGTTGGCTTCAATCTCGCTGACAGACTAAGGAGAAACACATGCAGAGGAATATGATAATGCTCATTTCCTGCCAGGGGCTTTGTGTCAGAGCCAGCTATGTTAATTATACAACGGATTGTATTTTGCACAGCATGGGTTTTGTGGGATCTGCTCCAGTTGATGGCTTTGTTGAAATCCACTTCATGACTTCGAAGCATTTGGAAGAGTTTGCATGGCTTACTGCATCCAGAGCTGAAAAAATAACTATGTTTATGGATGATCATTATGTTGAAAAAAACAGGTTTTGAAGTATATGTAACTTTCCAAGATGTGTGTCATTTGCAAACTTTGAACAGCCACGATTGATTTTTCTTAGTTCCTTCATTTCCATGATTGTAAATCAATCAATCAATCAATCAATCAATCAATCAATCAATCAATCAATCAATCAATCAATCAATCAATCAATCAATCAATCAATAAACCAATCAACCAATCTTGATCCTGACTGAAGCGTCTTAATTCATAAAATAAAGTGAGACTGAAAGAAAACTGCATGTATTAACTAAGACATTTACATAAAAACACTTTCAAAGCCTAGCGTAATTTACTTCACCTCTTTTGCTTAATACCTTCAAGTTCAGAAACATAGGCTTGCAAGGTGCACCACATCAAAGGTAAAGATCAATCCAATCTAATGTAAACCATCTGAAAAATGCACTGTCCAAGCCTTTCACTCCTCCTCTCTCAAAACAGATGTATTACTAAAGGAAGATAAGATCATCTTTACCTGGTCCTGCGACTGGTGTGAGTGGTCTGCGTGCAGCCAGGTGTGGTTTGGTTCTGCTTCTCCAATGAATTGCTCTAATGATTTTCCACAGTGTCACTGTTGTAATGTTGTTGGTTCTGATTCCCCAAAGGCTGCACCTTGAACACTGAGAGGATGGAGCATGTGTTGTTGGTTGGAGGACGATTGTGCGTGAGTTGGGAAGTCCTTTCAGAGTTCGTGTTGCCTACTTTTGTGCCAGCCCAGCAGTTCTTTCCGCCTCTTTTTGTTTTGTCATTTTTTTGGGGGGGTAGAAATTGAAGTCATCAGTGTGATACTGCTGTCACGCCACCCAACTTAACCATTTGATCTACAAAGGGGGATACGCTCTTTACCCATTACTATGGGGGATGGGTGCAAAGCCATTTTATGGCTCTTTTCATCTCACAGGCCTTTGGGTGTATACTAGGCTGTCATGTGATGTCACAGAGTAGTTTAGAGGAGTTTGCTTTCAGACATTCACACCCAACTTTTTCGAGGAAAATGTCCCTTTTTTTTGTTTACAACTCAAGTATTCTTTTTGTATTCGTACCCATTTAGTCCGTCATGGATAATTACTCACTTACGTCACTGTAGAGAATTTTTTATAACTCGTCATTGCCAGAAACAGCTTCACAATACAAAACCTTCTACTGTGGTGTAACAAGAGCCCCAGACGACTATTAAAGATTACTACTAATTTGGAAGTAAAAGTTCAACTTTATTAGTTTCAGAGTGTCTCACCCGTAAGATATCATGGGAAATGGTAATTCCAGGAAATTTGGCGCTGTGCATTTATTAGTGTGCATTTTTAGTTTAATGCTTACTGATATGTATCCAAAGATCTAAAGCAAAGAGCTATAAATCAAACTGCATGTGTGCACATCAATATATCAATTAAGAATACCTGCTTACTCTGCTGTTTTTCTAGAGTTTCCTTTGTATTTGATATGCAAATGTACTGCTGTTTTTCTGTGTTGCTCTAGGGTCTGTCAGTAGCAGGCTAGCCTTATCTATAGACTCATATTCTTGTTGTCATATATATATGGGTGGGTAAGAAGTATCCAATCTATTGACTAATACTAAAAACTTCAGGTAGTTTCTCTTTTTTCTTCTGCAAATGTTTTATGTTGGATCCTTATGCATGTGCGCTTGTTACTGTTAACGGCACAAATTAGTAATTGTGGGTGTTTGTGACGCTCCAAAAAACAATTATACACTTTTTTAAAGCAGGTCCTTTTACAGTGATGTTATATGCAAACAATCCTCTTTGGGCTGGTGGCGTCAAAGTTTCCACTACGTCATCTCAACACCATCTCTCCAGCTGTAGGTGAGAAACTCTTAAGCTGTTGTTTCTGCTCCACAAATGTTTGAATTTATTCATGTTGAAAAAAATTTATCTTATTTGTCAAGAGCAGGACACAAGGTTACTTTCACTACACCCAAAGAACAGCCTTGGAAGATGGATTATGTTAATGCCTTCTGTCACCCCACCCAATATTCCCACCTTCTTTCTATGCCGAGCCGTGTGCATGTATAGTTAATGCCACAGATGGGACATCTGGATCTCATGTCAACACTTTTGGGGAGAATTGTGAGAAAACAGGAAATGTACAAGAGATGGATAGAGAGCTTGCAATAAAAGAGGGAAGGGAAATATCAAACAAGTAGGAGAGAACTGCAAAGTGTCGGTTGAGCAAAATCTGTAGAGAAAAGTTAGACGCTAGAGATTAGGGTGACGATGGATGGACACAGAATATGAATAACAACAGACATAAAGAGATGAGAGCTTGGGATGGTCTAGACTGAAGAACGATCTTTGGAGTTGGGATGCCAGGCTGCAACAGCTGATTATACTTCTACTCACCATCTCAAGCAGCAGGATGTGAAGCTTACAGCTTTATAAAAGGACTTTATTGTCTAGACATGGGCAGCAGGAGCTCCGCGCAGGATTTAAATAAGGGCGACTCAGGAGGAAGAGGAGGAAATTGTCCTAGATTGGGAATCGGTACAAATGACCGTATAAAAACATGTGAAATGTGCTAACAGCTGTTAAAGCAAACATCCAGCATGTTATAATGGTCCTGGCAGCGAGCAGACGGCTAATATTTTTACCCGCTGACTTATATTAGATGATAGATGATGACATTGATACCTCCCAGCAACTCCAAGACAGATGACTACTGACTTTCATTCACAAGAGTGGGTCAAATTTGAAGTAAACCTCAACTTTACAGCTGTTTGTACTTACAAACACCTATCAGGAATCAAATGGGACATCTGGAAGTCATTTATATAAAAACTACAAATCCCACAAACCTAGTCAACTGACCTACCATCTTTAAATAGTGTCTGCTTTAACAAGGAACTCTGGTCTAATACTCAAACAAGTGGTTCCAGCACATATGGTGAACATCAGCCAGGATTAGTGGTGTTCTTACAGTTAGTGCAGAGCTTTGCAAAGGCGCTATTGATACTTTAAAAAGAAGTGACAAGTTAATGTCAAGTAATACACCCAAAGAGAGGGATTATGAATCATTGCTCCTGCTTTATTATCCACAGTGTCAGTGCATTAATATCTCACAAGGAACACTTTAGAAGATTTAACAGGGTTTCTCTGTCAGTTCAGTAAGGACAGTTGTCTGTCTTGTCTTTTACTACATAAAGTGGAAGAAAGACCAGAACTTTTTTCAAATCTAAAATCGAGAATAGTCTGCTGTGGCCTCCAGATGTTACAGACACTGATACTCTTTGAAACACTTGCACTGATGATGAAAAGCAGACTTTTATAGCTTTGTGCATACATCAACAAAAAAAGACTCAATTAGGTTAATTTCAATGTGTTCCAGCAGTGGCTATTTATACTATACCAATATATACTATACTGTTGTACTATACTAATAGTACAACACACAATAGCGTGTTTGAACTGCAGTTAAACACACTCAATCTGTAATTCACCATATATGACTGAATTGTAGATTTGTTTCAACTGTTACATCTGTTAATGTGCTCTTGCAAATAAAAAAAAAGACTTGCACCAAAAATATTCAACACCAACATCATATAATTCCTTATATATTAAAAAAAGAAAAAATGACTGGGAAATTGGATGGTACCCTTTTAAAAGATGGTGCAGAAACTAAAAGTGTGCTGTTTTTTGAAGTTTTATTTCCCTCTGGCACACAATGAAACACATTTCTCAGACTCATATAGAACTCATAAGAAAAGCACTTCACAACCACGAAAGGGCCAAAAACCTGAGTTGAAATCTCTAGAGTTCGTATTCCTCCGTATTTAGTTTTTGAGATGCAAAACTGTAGAAAAATGTTAAGCTATGGTTTCCTCTGCAGGAAAATAGCCTAAACAAGCTTTTTTTTTTTAACCTGCATGAATCGTTTTCCTAAATATAGTTCAGTAAAGAGATCTTTAGACATATGGTTTTAGAGGAATGATAACATTTATCACAAGAGAGCCTGTATCTAATTGAAAACAGTATGCTAGGACACCCTCTCTTAAGGCAATGTTCACTGTTTGTTTTGAAGCTCCACAGGGAAGCTTAACTGAAAAATACAAAGTACTTTGAAATCACCATGGGGTGTTTGTGGTTTCTGTCTGAGACAGTTGGAAGGGTAGATTTACAGAGAAAATATCTTAAATCTGCAGAATTGTTCATAACCCTGCAACCCCTGCATCCCTCCAGGACCATCAGTTTTTTTTTGTTTCACTCTGGAGCTACATTGCAACGTAGGATAGAACATAGATTGTAGGTACTCTATGTAGAGTTAATACTGTAAACTAATGACTTGAGAAACACAAAGTGAAATCTGGAGAAAAAAAAAAAGATTAAGTCCACAAGGTTCGGCTCTTTGAAAACAGTTGGGCCATGAGTGTAAACAGTTTAGCTGAAACACACCAACAGGCCTTGGAAAACTAAAAAAATATTTTCCCTTTTGTAAATCATAGCAAATGTTATAACCTCATCCCAAAGATTTAGGCCTGAAAGACAGAAACTAGCTGCAAAAAAAATTACAGCACACTCCCACTCTCACCAAGTGGCGTATGAATGACAAGACAATTTGTAAGAAATTCTGTGTGCAATAGGAACGCCTTTTCTTGATTTTTGCGTGTCATTTGTACAGCTTGTAGTTTGTAATGACTGCAATGCAAACACAACTGCGTGAATATACTACGTTTTGACTAAGTAGCAGGACGTCAGGCAGGACGGCCAGGAGACCTGTGTTAAAGACCGATGTCATTATCTATTGTTGATGTGTTGTCTAATTACATCATTGTCATTTGTGAACTTTTTTCTTTCACGTTGTTTCTGAATGTATTTTTTACGTACTCATTTTTAGCCCAACAATGATGTTTTTCTTCATCCTAAATAAGGTTTTTTTTATTACCTAAACTTAACTGCTGATGTTTTTGCATCCATTTTGTGGTATCGACATGCAGTGAAGTGACATGTAAAATGCCTAAAAATGCATTATAATGACCCGCGTAAATGTCAGAAATATCATGCTATTCATAAACCTTTTCATGAGATCGCCTGTATTATTTCTGTAGCCAAGACTGACTCTAGATTGTAACTCTGTTTACTTGGCTCCATCTTATTCCTTAAAGCATATAATTTAGGCACAGATTATAAACACTTCATACTTTGTAACTAATGGATTTATTACACCAGCCAAATAGATTTTTTTGTCTAACCTCTAAGTTGCCTATATTACTTATCTATAAATAATTATTATAGAATTTACCAACAGCTAATAAACCATTATCTATAAAAACCTTTATAAAGCATGCCTTGTTGAAAGTGGTACACAAATTAAATTTTCTGCAAAAAAGATATAAATACCATAAAGGCCGTCATTAAAGCTAATTACACTGCCACTGAATCAAATAAGATGGTTTCATCAATTTGTTTCCATACATGCTCGAAATTAATTACAGCAGGCTTAAAAAGCAATATCATACAAATATGTTGGAAACATAGTTTATTCAACTGTTTTTGGTTTCCTCACAGCAAATCCAAGAGCAGTTACTGAGTCAAAGGCCACAAAAAGAAATCACGATAAAATGAAAATTGACCTAAACAAAATGTGATATTCTAGTAACATTACTTAAATCAACATGACACTGATGCCAAGTTGACTTTGTACTGGCAAGAAGCATATATCAAACATAGTGAACAACAACGTAACAATGACAGCACCTCAACTGCAAAAGCTGTAGTTTATTATGAAAGAATGGTACCATTGCTTGCATGCAAATAATGCAAATGAATACAAATCAGTGATGCACATTTATGTTGATAGCTAGGATTTAGGTAAGGTAAACAATCCATTTCACGTGATTTCTTGGAAAGAATATCCATCATCTCAAGGTCTAGCTGAGCAGAAAAAAAGTTGTTTCAAGGTCACTACCAATGTCTTTTAATCAGTGCCATTTATTCAACTCTTTAACACCAAGTACATCAGAAACAGTTTAGATTGATGTAAAATTATAATTAAAGGAGTTATTTCCAGTTAAAAAGGACATTTCTCAGTTGGGTTTATGTTTAGAAGGCATAATACAAGTAAATAACATTGGTATTTTTCTTAAAACCACTTTGATTCATTCAGGATGTTGAAGAATGTGACTTCTATGTAACTGCTATTTTACATTTGTTCATAATTTCTTACATTAGACATTATAAACTGAAATCTGAGTATGCAGTCCTTATTTGCTGGTCCTTTGCACAGCAATGGATTAGCTATTGAACCCACCTTTTATTATACATGCAAAACATTGGAACATACAAGACAGACAACAAAATGACGCTTGACAGCTGAATTGAGACACTGGAGGCTTTGTTTACTCCATTGTCTTTCTTCAGTATCATCAAATACAAGTTTGGAATGTTTAAAGTGTGTGTTTTCTATCAAATCATGTGAATACGTTTTTATTCACAGATATTTTGGTCTTCATATTTTATACATTTCTTCCCTCTCTTTTTTCGCCTTCATGTTTATTTGAACAATGAGAATATTCATTCGTATTTAGAGCCAAATATTTAAAAACACTTGTTTGACGCCTGATTCATTTAACATCTGATTGCATGTTGGGCAAGATAAGTTGTAGCTTGTCTTTTCATCTAATGTATATCAAATTTGCCCAGCTCCTGATTCATTCAAGATCTATATTTAATTGATGAAGATGTCATAACAGTAACTCAGATTTGCACAATACTTATATGCAAGGACATATAAGTACATAGTGAGTACCCATGACAGGAGGGATATTACACCATTCAAACCCAGAAGGCATTGGGTTGAGCTTTTTCGTGGTAGTGGAGAAGGGGGTCATGGCAAGGTTTTTGATTTGAGGGAGGTCCTTACTCAAACATGATATCTGAAGCTTGGCGCAGGCAGGTGGAGTAGTCAGGGGGCATGTTGCTGTGTGCGATTTGGTTGGCGTCCAGACGCAGATGCTTCAGGTGAGAAAAGTTGGTGGGTGTGACGAGCTTGCAGAAACTGGCCAGGTCAAACTCTACAGAGAATCAAAAGGGGAGAGAACGTTATGGAAGTTGGCAGAATAAAAAATACAAAAAAGTTATTATGTACCCTTCAACCCCTTTATACTGGGGGTTAAAGGTACCCTGTGGAGTTTTTGACCAATAGTACGAGGACACATGCAAAACACATTCCTTTGGTTTCATATTATTCTGCTAGAATAATATGAAAGCATTGTTTACATCCATGGTTGCTAGCCAGTCTTCTTGACTATCTTATGCAGGTGCATCGCTATGTTTCTTTGTGCGGTATTGGCAAAGAACCATGGATGTAAACAATGCAGAATTCAAATTATTCAAAAAAAGTAAGCACTTTTGTCATTTGTGTGGGTTGGTAAGGCAAATTAATTGTGGACATAACATTAACAAAAAGACATCAAGAGAAAAAGATTGGCCAATTGACACTCACTGTTGATCTCGTTGGCCTGGAGATAGAGTTGCTCCAGCTGCTCGTTGATCTCGGGGATGGACTGCAGTCTGTTGAAGGACAGGTCCAGCTCCAGCAATGATGTCACATTAAACACTCCAGCAGGGATCCCCGAGTCCACCAGCTTGTTGTGGGAGATCCTCAGGTACCGCAGCGAGGGCAGCTTGCTCAGGTATCCTGCACCGACACTGTCAATGTCGTTGTTGTCAGCATAGAGGATTTCCAGTGAACCAGGGACTCCAGCTGGCAGCTTCTTCAGCTTGTTGTGGCTCACATCCAGGGACAGCAGCTTCTTCGACCCTTTGAATGCCCCCCCGATGGCATCGGAAGTTAGCTTATTGTGTTGAAGGTCAATGGAAGTCAGGTTCTCCTTGTCACTCAAGAGTCCAGAGGGGAACTTGGATAGCTTGTTGTGCATCATCTTCAGCTCATCGAGGGACTTTGAGGGGGGGATGACTGGCTCTGTCAGTTCATTGTTGCTGAAGAAGAGCTTCTCCAGGGCTGTGAGCTTGTCGATTGTGCCCTTTGCTATCCTAGCATTGGCAATCAGGTTGTTGTCAAGTACCAGCCAGCGAAGTCCATCAGTAACATTATCAAACACCCCTGCCTTGATTTCTTCTATCTCGTTGTTCTGGAGGTACAGGTACTTGATCCCTGTTGGGACTATGGGAACAAACTTGAGCTTGCGGTTGTCACAATACATGGCGCTGGGGAAGTTGATTGGGCATTCGCATTCTCGATCACAGTTGGGCCCTGAGGGTCCTAGCATGGACTGAGGCTGGTAGTCGTAGTCATCATACTGGCACAGGGCCATGCTGACCAATACGGCCATGAGGGATGCTCGGAGAGGAAACATAACTTCTGGGGAGCCAAAAGAAAGAAGGGAGGGGGAAGCAGGGAATACGATGCAAAGGTTATAGGGGTCAAGACCAACCCAATGTTAGCAAGAGAAATAAGACATAAATGGATTTGTTTGTTGGAGCCCCATTGTAAGATTTCAGGGGGCATAATGGGTTGAAGGATGAAAGAACTATGAAGCATATTATCCCCCCTAAAAAAGAGTTCAAGTCAACCCATGTTGACCAATGGGTCCTAAATTCCTTAAATCAATATTCTGTGTCGAGCCAAATCATTACAGCTGCAGCTTGAACCAAACTGAATTGCTCCCAGCACCACTTCATCTTTCGACTTGATACATTTCAACATAAACTGGCAATTGGAGCAATGATGCAACACAGATGTTCCTGGAGTGCACAACATTTATATAAATGCAAAATGTTACACCGGTTTTCTACATGTGTTTTCTGTATGAAATACTAAATAAAGTGGTTTTCATCCAATGAAGCAAACCCACAGGACAATGAACTAAAACCAGACATATAACTAGTTCAGTATTATGTTTGTACAACATCAGCCCTGCAGACATTGCTGAACTAGAATAATTAAATCCAGACACATAAAAAATGCAGATAGAAATGGATCCAAGTGCAACAGATTGTTTTCCAACGTCTAAAGACACCGAAACAGTCCTAAAAATGTACTGCAGATCTGTATAAACATTTAGGATCTAGGCAAATACACTGTTTCCCTGAAACAATATGCAAATCGACTTCAACCACTTAATTTTTGTTCCATGCATTGGTTATTTTTGCCTTCTCCGTACCAGCACTAGCCACTGCCCATAGCTGTGAAATCTGACAATCCCATCCGGAAAGCAAAAATAAAGAGTAATAATCAAACAGTAAATAACAAATTCATGCCTCCACAAGCATGCTTACCTGTGGTTCTCTCTCTTTGTGTGCGTTGGGTTGAGGGCCAGAAGGTAAGAACAGTGTGGTGTTCAAAAACTGGAGGTCTCTGGAGAAAAACACAGAGGGAAAGAAGGAGAGAGGGGGTGGAGAGAGAGAGAGAGAGAGGGGTAGATGGAGAGACAGAGAGGGAGGAGGGGAGGCTTCTTCAGCAAACAGCGGTCAGGTCGTCATATAAATTAAAGGTGTCATCATTATGAATGTCTGGGGTAGTGTCATCCAAAAACTGCTGTTTACTAACCGAGAAGGTGCAACAAAGAACGTGAATATTACATCACAAAAAAGCAAAAATAAAGTATGAAACTCTTTATATTACGTCCAGCTTTTCTAATATGTATCGCCTTTACAGACCAATCACTTTTTCTGGTAATTGTTCTCCAAACAACCATCCCAAAGTGTGTGCAAGAAGAAACTCAAGTTGAAATTTGGGAGGCTGTTTGTGGAAAAATCGAAACAGTAGGGGAAGAATGTGTGGAAAAATGTGAAAATGATATCTGGCAGCCATTTATCCCAGACGCCGGTTGTGAAGAGGAATACATTTAGCAGTTCCTCTCGTGATGTGAATAAGGCTTTGGAAAATCTGACAAAAAGGTTATGAGACGGCCAGAGAAGACTTGAATAACACATGACGCAATCATTTATTCTGCTCTGTTTTTGACCAAAGGCATGGTGGTGAAACGTGCTAAGGTAGGTTAGAGCTGATCCAGTTCACCCCATATGTCATTGCTAAGAATTATTCTACTATTCATTGTTTTATCCCAACACGGTGCAATTACCCTCTGTATTATTTACTTCTCAATACAAATAGTGAGACAAATGAACAAGGGTGGAGTTTTACTCATCTGATAGGTGCAGTTAAGAAAGGGGGTGGGGAAGGTAAAGGGCCAAATGTTTTTCCCATTTGCTGGTGGACGTCCATCACACCATCACAGCATGCGTGGAATTGACGCATGGATTTAATTGGTCGCAGTGCGGTCTGTTTCTCTACTCACATACCATTCTTAGACACCATCTTGGACACATTTCTCGTCTGGAAAACTTTCACCCCTCACATTCTAACTCAAAATATCTGATTCCCAATGTTTTTTCTCCCACACCAGACGATTAGTTTGTCATTTGACAGCCTTTAAGAATAGTTACATAGCATTTCATTGACTTAGGCATTTATACGACATAATACCGCCAATCTGAAAGATCCAAAACACTTTTTATATATTTAAAAAGATATTAAGCTTTTGTTTTCAATTCATAAAGCAAGAAATGGCTGTCAGTTTGTCTGTGTGTCCTTGGCTGCTGGTTGATTGGCCCAATGGATGCTTTAGAAGACCCTCCGAAATCTGCGGAGTATAATTGCACCGCAACTTTGTTGAAAAAGAATGGATTGTGCCTTCAATGTGGGGAAAGTGGATGGAAACAACTACAAATAAACAGTCATTTAAGTACACAAAGCATCTCAAAACCTCCCAAATGAGAAACCATGTAGTAACCTCCAACAGTCAGTCATATAAGCAAACTTTATGCAACTCAGATTTTTGTTGGGAAGGTGAAAAATGCCCTTTAACTATTTCATCAAGCCAGTTTTGACCCATTTAAAAAAAATGATTATCTGTATTTCTCTACCTCTGACTCACATCTCTCTTAAAACTTTGTTTCTGAGTAATAGATAAATCCCTTTTTACTCTCCTATTATTCCCTTATGTGGTATTTATCACTGACATTCAGTGATAAATGCCTTTGGAGTCAACGCCTCAAAGGCCATGTGAGCAAGTCATTAGTATTGCTGGGTCAGTAGTTTAAAACCCCTTAAAAGGTCATAAAACACAGGCACAAAAAAACGTTTTAGAATCAAAGCAAATCTTGAAACCAAATAAGTTGACTCGTTTTTATCAAGTCATATTATATCATAAATAATAACATTCTTTAACCTTATTTGACCTCTGCACCTGATACGAAATTAATTACACATTTCCTGATTTTAAGAGTTGAAGAACATTGTCTGAAATTAACTTTAAACAACTGACTGACACACAATGGCATGGATACCAAAAATTGCAAAGGGATGCATTGTTTTTAATTTATGTCCTCCAAATTCAGGAAATAGAATGCTACACTTTTGAAGAGCCAACCCTTGAGATACACATTTGCAGTAACAAGCTACCTGCCCAGTGCCAAATAGTAGAGGGCCAAGTTAAATGTCCTTCATTATAGTTAATGAGCCACACCCGGTATGTGTTGGCCTCATACAGCGCAGGTGGCTCTCTTTTCTCCAATGCTCTGCAATCTGATTTAGCAAACTCCATACTATCATTTCATCTATTGTTGTAAAACTATTGAGAGGAACCATTTTAAAATAAAGAAGAACACTAATTATTTGCACAAATGGTCCAAAAATAACCCTTGATACTTTCTGTCCATGTACATTTCAAAAGGCAAAGAACAGACAAACCCCTCATACTGAATTAAAACAGCTTTCCACTGGTCTGCACACAGTTCACAGTTTTACCTTTCATCAGGAAAATAATATTTATTTCTTTGAGGTTTGTGTGTTTATTACCCTCTGTTACTGGCAGTGTTTTTGTGTGAACCCAGACGTAAGCTGTTCCAGACTGTTCACAGATTTGAGACGGGAAAACAGACCTTTTGCTAAGTCACTTTGCTTCTTCTCCTCCAGTGTGTTGATGTCTGCCTTATGCTCTCACATCCTTTCCATTGGGCCAGATGGTAGACATTGGCTTTCAGCACTGTTTTCCTAATACTTTTGTTTGTACTTAACTGTAACTTGTTTAATTTCCCTGAAGTAATGCCAAGTAATTAATTAAATGAGAACATGAATTTGTGGAACAACCAAAGACAGATACAACTGTTTCCCATACATTGAAAATATTTGAAGGGCCGACCCAGATAGATTTAGAGCTTTTTTGAAAAGTCCAACAAAACAGTTTTCTTGCTTCTCCTTTGCTCTTTCTTTTAACCTCAGTGTGATTTCCGGTTGAAAGTTACTTTTGTTGCACTATGTATAAGAAGGCCGGCAATGTTATTGACATTGTTTGAAGGTACATTAAGCAATATATTTTATAATAAGTCAAATCTCTTCCTGAAATTTAAAATGTTCGGGGCTGCTTAGATTGACAATGAACATGCATCACTCAGCAGCTCTGTTCAGCTTTTAACTGCTTTCAGCTTTAGTTTGCTGGTCTAAAAGAACAAAAGCATTAGGTCTTCTCAGGTGGAGTCTTGTTTATAGGTTCAATTAGGTTTTTTTTCACTTTTCCAGTTTCCAATTTTATTCAACTAAGCAGTAAATGCATGAAAGTCATGGGTGGTGTTCGGACAGTATTTCTAAATAGTGCTATATTTTGTAATCTAGTGGAAACACAGTATTTATTTTAATGTTTGAAATGATTGATCCGAATTGGACAAGACTGTCTGGAAGTTGTTTATCGGATGTTAGATGATATTTTTATGAGTAACATGGCAGTAATCCAGGTTGTATATATTTTTGTCTCCAAGAGGTAAATTACAGACAAAATTCAGGGATAAAGGAGAGAAGAGTTATTTCCACAAGTGTACACACAATTCACATTATGCCCTTTGTTAGTAACTTGGCCAGAATGTTTGTTTCTTTGAGGGTTGGTGGTCTTTAACTGTGTTCCCGACAGTGTTTTGTTCTGAACCAGGGTAAAGCTGTTGCAAACTAATTTAATTCGAAGGCAGTGAAAAAGTCTGAAATTTGCTTAGTCATTCTGCTACCTCCCCTCAAATGTGTTCTGACTAACTTTTAGCACCGTTTTTCTCCTGATTTATTCCTCCTATTACAGTAATTTTGTTGATTTCTTTGTAATTAAGCCAAGTGATGGATGACATTCTCAAACAAAAAATGTTAATCGGTTTGGGTTTGTGAACAGTTATAAACCCTGATTATTACCATCCCTTCTGCACAGATAAAGAATTATGTTCACAGCAAAGCAATTTTGTTGTATTCTCCAATACAATACATATTTAATTACAGACTTCTTGCAGGGACAGAGTGGCATGCAGATTGTTGGGCTGGTAGGGTTGGTAAACACTATAACTTTATAAATAGATCATGTAGACTGTCCATTAGGTCTTTCAAAAAAACTCCACACAGCAGCATTTAGCAGAATGCTATCTTATCGTTCGTAATTTCTGCCATTTCCCTTTTACTAGTGCATTTAAGGTGAATGTCACAGTTGACCGGAGGGTTATGAGATCACCTGTTGTGCAAGGACTGCCTCCTGATAAAGAATTGAGAGCAGCTTGGTGCATTTCCCCTAGTGGCCAATCAGGATGCGAGTATAGCCTTTCTTAAGGGCCGAAGAGAGGTGAGGGATTGAGCACCCTTGACTTAATGCAGAACTCATTTCAACATATTCAGCAAGAAACTGTGGTCTGTAGGCCTCCTTTGAGACTTCTTTACCGTCTTAACTTTTCTGATTTTGAGTAAAGCTTGAGTGAATATTAAAGGACACCTTTTCACTAGGTGACTTGCATCAGGGCAGACCTTAATGCTATTTGTGCAAGAGTTTGTGATTGCCTTATGATAACCTCATGCCCAAAGACTTTCAAATTTGTATTGAAACCCCCATTATTGTCTTATTAGCAGGGAAGACGGATTACCTATATATCGTAGATGTTACATAAAAGAGAAAAACTGAAATGTTAAAATCTGTGAAGTGCAAACTATCTCCTCTGGCTTTTTCGTCCTTGTCAACACCATACGCAGACAGAGTTACAGATAAATACGAGCACATGAGCAAACAAAAAAACTAAGATACACACACTCTGACAGAGGGACACAGGATGAAGATCCAGGCAAGCACATTAGCAAATTGGGATACTTTTGGACTCCTTGGCACAGACACACAGAGGCTTCTAATACAATCTCAGACAGCACTCAGACACCACCTTCTGCTCCTACCATGTGGCCAAGTGGTAAGCACTTAAAGAGAGAAAGAGAGACGCATGCCAAGGGATTCTCTCACCTTGTCTCTCATAGGCTCACATGTGCCGCAAGAGTGAAGTGGAACGAAAATCTTCTCTACGTAACAGGCCTCTGTTCCTTTTGTTGTTGTTTTTTAATTACTCTTATTTCACAATCCCCATATTAAGGGATAAAGTGTATTGTTTTAATATAAAATCTCGTGCCCAGTAATAATAGGGTTTAACACATTGTTGTTTTGTTGATAGGATTTGATTTAGGAATTTAGCAACTCATCACAGGTATCAGACAGTATAAGCCCAGGTTTTTGTGCGCGCGACATTTGGTTAAAGTAGTTTGGATTTGCAGATTGAAATAACCGTCTGCGTAGATGTGTTACACATATGCTCTTTGGCAGAATCTCACCAGTTTTCGCTTTTGACACGGTGAAGCAGCTCAGCTTACTTTGGTTGCATAAGCTGCACAAGACAGGCACATAACCTACACACACACACACACACACACACACACACACACACACACACACACACACACACACACACACACACACACACACACACACACACACACACACACACACACACACACACGTGCATGAGTGTACAGTTTGTGCAAAAATGCTCTGAATAAAGTCGATGGAAACATATTTGCACACATCTGATTTTACTATAGTACTTCTTCTTCTCAAGTTTTTTTTTTCACATTACAAAAACCTTGCAGACACCTCAGTACATGCACAAACGCACACATACTGGCAGCGGGCCTAAGGCAATAAGTCTAAGTCCTTATGGTCTAGAGAAGATAGTCGTCTGTTGAGGAGATCAAGTTGCACCGTGCTCATGCATGTGTGTGTTTCAAGGGGGAGAGACGGGCAAAGAATAAAGAGTGCTGTTCTAATATGGACCACATGGGGGCAACAGATTGAAGTACATTCACTTTGCTATATTCAACTGAGTCTGAGGTGGTGGGATGAGAGCCAGCACTCAAACACTGATGCCTTTCAGTCTGTTCTTGTCTGAAAAAAAAAAAGACCCAAGTCATATCAGAGGGAGAGGATTTCGAGCCAATCATAACTCTTAAATGTTCTTTCTTTTATAACTTCTTTTTTGGGTAGGCAGTATGCATAATTTGTAATTCAATGCCACACAGTTAGAATTTAAGTGAGGAAAGCAGCTTTTCTGTGGAGGCCCAGAAGTGACTTCTCATTTTTCATTTTTCTAACAGTGAAGTTGATGAAATAAATAGAAACTGTTACATGTTTTCAATCCTATCTCACATTCAGTCATTTATACCCACACCATTTTTTGGTTTTTCTCCATTTTTCTTCCCAATATGTATCCTTTTATGTCAAACCTCCCATTTCTGTTGCTGCTTATGATAATGATAATTGTTTGTTTGAAGTAGTTGTGCGTTTAACATTAGTCGGAAATAAATTAACAGAAAGGAGTGTGTTGAAAATAAACAATTGGTGGTAGTAATGCACTAATACTTTGGCTCTAAAGAAAACATAACTTTTCGGGGATAAATTGAACTATTAAACTCTTATGTATTCACTTATTTCTCATCTAATAGCATGTTATTGATAATTGTCCCTTCTGAGACTCCAAACAATGCAACTAAATGAAGAATTGTTGAACAAATGCTAAAGACAACATACAACCTGCTTGCAGAGGCAGGAGTCTCAACCACCACATGTCTCAAGGGAGTATAATTTATTTTTTTAAATATTCCCATTACAGTCTCTTAAATGACTGAACGATTTTAAATCACTGGTGGCCGAGGCCAGAAATGGTTCTTGTGCAAATATTTTTATTTTTACCTCAGACCACAAAACCCATCAATATGAGTTGGAGACTGCAGGGGTAGTCAGATTTTTATGACTTTCCTTAGACCCTCTACCCAGCTGTTTTACTTCCCCCTGGGACACAAATGTGTTGGTAAGATGGCTAAGTAAGTCACATTGTCAGCAAGAAAGTCTATTATCGAACCTGCCGGCCCATGTGGAGTTTGCATGTTCTCCCTGTGTCAGTTTGATTTCCTCAGGGAGCTTACGGTTTCTCCCACAGACCACAGAAACGGTGGACTGGAGACTGTAAAAATAATGCGCTGTCCGTCTATTTGTATATATGTAGATTCATATATGTCCTGGAAATGTATACAGTACATCCTGTGATGCACCCTGACTCTTGGCCAATGGATGCTGGGAATGGCTCCTCCCCCCCTGAGCCCTGCACAGGATAAGGGATTATACAAAATAGATGGGAAGCTGCACTTGGAACAAGTTCTGTTTGTTGTCATGCACTGGTAATATTATTTAATCTTTTATGAAAAATAATTCTCAAAGGCTCGATGGGACTAAATTATTTGTTTAAGTATTTTGCAGTTTAGTTAGTTTAACATCGGTCCTAAAGCAGGACACTGCCATAGTTTAATTTACAATGCTGCTTTTATTAAAGCTAAAGTAGCTACACTATTCTCCGATGAAAAATTAATTTCCTGAGCAAATTTATGTAAAGAATGGGCCCCCAAGTTTTGCTAACAGAACATATAGAAGAAGAATCTGACCCATATATATTTATATATTGTTACCAGATGACAAAAACAGTGCTTTGTTAAACAAAACCTGATAGTTAATGATAAAAGTGAAACTTTTTTAAAACTGCCTATAAGGCCGAAATATGTCAACAGGCAGATTTCTGTTGTGTGTATTTTTCTTTTAAAGCACAGTCATCAGCTGGACAACAGAAATATCTGTTGCAATGGGGCAATAAATCTACTGTATGGTTGTTTGGGTGGATTTCTTTTTTTTCCTTTTGAAAAGTCCTTGAAATGACAAACTTATATATATTATATGTGCATCTCATAAAAAAAGCTAATTTTCTAAACATTTGAATATCTTTAAAATAAACCATGGCAACCTTTTTTTTAATATCATGAATATGTGCCTGGAGCACTATCACCTAAAGTGTGTGTTTTTTGATTATTGTTAAGGTGTCTCACCTGCTTTACAACGGTACCTGTGCCTCCTCTTGACCTTGTTCACCAGGAAGTCGCCGCCCTCTCTCTATTTGTGCTGAAGCTATCACAGCGCCATCCAGTGACAGGGAGCAAAAAAATCTCCATTCACATCATTGATAATTAATGCATGGTCATTTGATCCATCAAAAACTGCTACTTTTTCCATTAGTATTTTTATTTTGTTCAGGACACCTTAGCTGGAGCCCCTTCTCCGGGGGAAAAAGGAGGAACACCTTTGTTGCTGATATATTAAGTCTGAGCTATGGTAAGTGCTTGTGCCTTTAAGCAAATGAGAAGTTTTTTTTATACAGCATTTATATACAGCGTCTATACATACAACATTCACACCAACATGGTTGCAGTGGGCATGCTAGTCCACATACACCATATTTTTCTTGACTCTTAACAAAAAATATGAAATGGCTGGGAAACATGGAGACGAATACATACAGGGATTAACAAGAGATTCCAGAAAGCATCAGGTTCAAGTTGAAAGGAAAATATATATAAGAGCATGCATATAAATCTTTGGGAAATGGCTTCTGTTTAAAACATATTGTTTATTCTACATTTTTTTATAAGCTATTTTCACCTTGTTTTTTTTAATGGAACAACATATACTAGGAAAGGTACATGAGAGGAAACGTATTGAAGAAAAAGTGTAAAAAACCCAGAACTAAATCAACACTGAAGTAAGCACAAGAAATCAAAATGTGATAGAAGTCACGGTTGCTTTTATCTCTACTTGAATTGAATACAATACAAATAGAAACTCTGAGTTCATTCAAAGAGTGCAGCGTTGTAATGTTACACTCTGTATATGCTATTCCTAGTACACAGGTAATATCTAGTACATTCTAGTATACCAGTTGTTAAAGGTATTGTAAAACACAAGTTAACCCCTTGCTGCCTGCTCTACAGGTCAGCTTTCTTATAATTCAGACAATGGCTAAAGTGGGTTTGATCAAAGAGGGATTTATAACATTTTCCACTGAGTGAGGTTTTAAATCTTTTTGGTTAGGGTTCACCTCTGAATTTCAATTTGTCCACAATGAAAATGATACAGCATGTATGTGAGAACATATTTGGAATGTTAATTGCTTGCTTATAACTGTATGCTGGTGTTTGCTGTAAGCCGTGTGTTCTACTGCTGCACCAACCTTGAAGCTAAATATTGAAAATGATATGCTGTGTTTTGAGGTCCATGTCCACTAACGTTTTGAAATGAGTGTGCGGATTAATGACATCACCATCTGTGGGGAGGAAGTGTAGCTATGGGGTCAGTATTGTGGAGCTGTGGTCAGACACGCACGCTTGGAAAAACTTTCACACACTCATTTACAAACACACACGCTTCCTTGCAAAGGTGCGCGGGACGCTCTACTTCTTCCTGTAGTTGCCGAGCTGGATGGCGGAGCGGTCGAAGACGCAGCGGAAGGTGATGGGCTGAACTTCCCAGTAAGGCACAGGGTTGCTGAACAGGCTGATGCCAGAGTACATGGCCTTCTTGTGGTTGAGACCAGGAGGACAGAAGTCCTCTGTTCCCACAGCTGCAATCTTGTTGGCATGGAGGTAGACCACCTAGAGAAGGGATTAAAATAATGACAACTTTTGGTCACTGGGTGGGATGTGCATGGCGATAATTTAGGTTTTACAAAATAAAAGATAATCATAAGTCACCAAACAAATAATAACAGCTCAAGAAAGCCAAATACTTTTTTTCCCTTCAGGATGTTTAACTATAAACAGTGGTCGATGCTTCTTGATATTTGAGAACAAGCATGGCTTTAGATGCATATTCAAAACAGACGCATATTAAAAGCATATATGAACATAATCATGCAGCTGAGCATTGTGTTTTGAGAACAGTAGCCCTCGTCATGCTGCACTTAGAGGGATGAGAAGGATCCTAGAAATAAGAACAAAAAGGAGGGAAGTGCCACAAACACACTGGGAGAGACAATATAATGGTAATTATAGATTTCAAAGCCTCTAGATCCAAAGATTGTAAACTATACATGGAGAAAAGTCCAAAGCAGAGTACAATTATCCGTCTTATGTACTGGAACATGGAAAGAACAAAAGAACAAAAGAAGAAAAAAATCATGATCACGAAAATCTTAGCAGCTCATGCAGTTCTCATAATAATGTTATAGTTCATTTTTTAAGTACACCAATTTCACTGAGAAATCACTTAGTACAAACTGTGCTTACTGGCTTGTTACACACTATTTCTCCAAACTCTTTTCTTCTCATAGTTTGGTTTTGGTATTGAAATGTGTGTGCTCGCAATAAACCCGCAAAAAAGATGGTTGACACATGAACAGTGCTGCAGTTCATTAGGAGTTAATATAAAACCCCAACGAACTACAGGAAATTACCCAAACATGTTTTATAGGGATGGGATGGATGCCTAATTAAATGACATAAACTGAGGCCAAACTACAGTCAAAGCGCCTTGAATCAGGTCTGTTTACACTCCCCCCTACTGCCAAAAGCTGTAACATAATAGTACGACAGGCTACCAACACTCTACTCAATAAACATACTGAATGAATCCATGTGCCTTTTCTTATTGAAGGCTTGCTTGACTTGTAATCGGGCAGTGTGAATCTAAGCAAACCAAATGCAAAAATGCAACAAGGTCAACTTTTTCAGTATGGTTTCGATCAGAGAAAATGACCTGCGTGTGATCACACCATAAGAAAATGAGAAACCTACAGGAACTAATGCTCACAGTTAATTTACTGGAACTAAATGGTGGCCATAACAATTCCCCCCGGTTCCTGTGATCATGTCGGGCATTCAAACACTGTAAGTACTTCTATTATGATGTTCATTAAACCAGTATGTACCTGGATGTACTTGTGCTCGGACAGGCCAGCAGGAACACGGATCAGAGCGTTGTTGTCGAGGTGCAGCTCTCGCAGGTGGGGGACATTAGCCAGAGTGCCATTTTCCACAGAGCTGATCTCATTATAACTCAGACCCAGCCTGCAGGAAACAAATCAGCAAGTGGATGAGACAATGAAATGTGCAAATTTATAGCAGAACAAGGAACATAAAAGCACAAATTGCATGAGTAGGGAAAAAGATAGTGACATCAGTGCTTGTCTCCGTCTGCCAAAATGATTATTGGCTAACAATATGGTAAGAAATAAAATTGCTGAGGAAATGAGGAAACCGAAAATAAGCTACACCTGTGAATGAGGCCATCACTTTCCCAGTCTATTTCTAAAAAATGAGCAAGTGGAAAATAAAAACCATCCTTCTCTCATATCCTCTCCAACTCTACTCATCTTGCATCAAAGCCCTCTTTGTTCTCGTTTGGTATGCCATCTTTGGCACAATCTGAGGAGTAATCTTATAAACACAGTGTGTCCACATTTTATGAGCAAACCAGTTATTTTGATTATCTAAAAAATACTGCTTTGGTCTCAGGTTTTGTTATACAGTAAAAGCCTGTAAACAGTAATACCAGAGTAAAGCGAACACATGTCACACAAGAGAATGAGAACATGAGAGAGCAAGGAAAAAACTAAACAGAACAGGAAATGAATCTATGTTCAAAATATCATGTTTCCAAAGAGGCTAGTCTACGTACCTTTTTGAAAGAATAAATAAGACAATCTTCCTCTTTAAAGTGAAGCTTAGTTCATTCAAAAAGTTGAATGTATAATTAAAAACTCAATGATTCAATTAAATCACGAGTTTTCCAGCTAAAACCTTTCTTGGTCTGGTACGAATAGCATTTGGTTACTAAAAAAAACAAGACATTATTTGAGAATATTAGGAATTTAAGGAAAACTCAATTCACAATGGCAAGAAATGATAAGGTTAATATGGGGTACTGTGAAGAGAGAATCATAGTTCTTTTTACTTGGCCAGGTTCTTCAGGCCCTTGAGGCCGCCAGCCGTCACCTTGGCGATCTTGTTTCCATCCAGGTGGAGCTCAGAGAGAGAGTTTGGCAGACCTGACAACCCACAAGACGAGGATTCCCAGCATTGATAAAGTGATGACTCGGGAAACATTTTTATTGTTAGTTAGCAACTTCATTCATCAAGATCGATTGTCAAGGGGTGACGGTTTCCAAGTGTATGAAAGTTATATGTATCATTTTACACAGTGTTTTACTGGACACCTAAATCCAAGCATGCATTCTTTTGATAAAATAATGACATTTTTGGCTGACCCCTGCTAGATAAAGCTTGGTTTAAGGCAAAACATTGTGAGAATTCATATCAGTGTTTTACCTTTGGGGATCTCTGTGATGTTTGTGTCTGCAATGCGAATGTAGGAGACCCTTTTTAGGTCAGCAAAAGCACTGGCCTCAATTCCTGCGCTCTTCAGAGGGTTGGACCCAAGCTCTGAAAATAAAAATGAAGAAAAAACCCCAAAATTGTGAGTGCAGACAGAAAAAAAAAAAAAAGAGAGAGAACAGCCGTAACATATCACGTCTATGAAGTTGATTCATTTCCTGGGGTGTTACAGGAACAGAGAGCTGAGTCATGAGTAAACAAAGTCTTGGGCAAGAGAATAGCACGTGTTTGCAACACAGCCTTTCTCCATGCAAGATTCCCTGATTTGTCACGGATCTTAATTCTCATATCCTTGCATTTTAAGTGACAGAATCCACGCTTAAGCTTAAATTAAGCCTTGGCATTTTTTCATTTGTGGAACAGGAAGTTAGAGATGACAAGTGGAGGAAAAGCTCAGGAAGGAGGATTAAGGACAACAAAATAAAACATATGCGATGTTATCATGCATGTAAATGAAATGTTAATCTTGTCTCAACAGTCAAATGCCATAATGCACATTTCATTTTAATCAATTTACCATTCGTACACAAGTACCCGCTTGAACATTGAATACAATTACTGGGTAAAATGACTGTTTGTGTCCTTCAAAGCTGTCGAAGGGTAGTGCGAAAACACTTTTGCTATTTGAGTTGGTCCATTGTCGTTTGGAACATTACTTCATATATGTATACTTTCTGATCTTTTGATCAACATTGAACTACGGCTAAGAGAGCCTCTTGTTTTCATGAAAGTACAAGAAAACCCAGCACAGACTGTGGAAAAATTCAATTCAAACACTGGTTAAACGGGTAAATATTTTCATCACGCCTGTTGAACTGTAACCATCCGCACAATCTTGGACATACCTCCGGAGATGTGACCTATACTGTTGAAGAATATACCACAAACCTCTTCAACCTGTAAGCTGTCCATATAAATATTAGCATTTTTGAACGAGAAATACAATTTTATTTGCATACCCATGACGATGATGTGGGACAGGCCCTGGAAGGAGGTCTTTTTGATCTTGGTGATATCGTTCTCGTGGATGCGCAGCTCCTGCAGGCTCTTGGGCATGTTGGCAGGCATGTCCTTCAGCTTGTTCTTAGACAGGTAGAGACGCTGCAGCTTGGTCAGAGGGCTGAGGGCCTTGGCGTGGATGATGGTGATTTTGTTGTTCACCAGGATCAGAGCCTATAAGGAAGAATATCGGATGACATGAGATATTACTGTTAAATATTTATTTTCTTTAATTCTTGCTGCATGGTGTAGTGTGGAACACTTTGGGGAAGTAAAAACACTGCATGAATTCAGTCTAGCATTTATATAGAAGTTTTTCCTGTCTGTTCCTATTTTCACAACTTCTATTATTATGGAAGTTGACCTTTATTTGATACTTTACACTTTGGAGGCTTCGCTATTTTTTCTTCCACTCAAACATTTCCTCCTACAATTGCACCATGGGACAATAAAAAATCTGTTCTTTCCAGATGAGATTCTACACAAACAGGACATTTTTATTTAAGGTCAGCAGCTGTTTCAACCAGGTGCATGTGCTATCCCAACCATATTCGCATAGGACTCTCGCTGCTCGTGCTGATCCACTCCCATGCAAAGCAGATATGAGGCAATGTGAGGTATGTGGTCCTTTCCCTTGAGATGCCACTTACATTACAGTGGAAACAGCTCCGACCGTCAGACGGAGGTATTTATTGCAAGCAAGAAAGCTAAAGGAGATTGGGGGCGTGAGGGTGCAAAGCCTACGGGTGAATGGTTTCCATGCACCTGGTTGACTGGGGGAGTGGAGGATACATGGAGGAGGTTGAGGAGAGTTTGGGGATGGGATGTGACATGGGGTCCATGTTGTTAGAAATTAATGGGCAAAGAACCAAGAACAACAAAATAATTCAAGAATAACTTTTAAACAAGATGTTTCCCAATGGGGATCACCAAGGTTCACATTGGGGGGTTGCAGTGAGTTATATGGTTGCATAACAACCCATTGCATAACATTAGAAATACAACACAGACATGAAGCTCTGCAGATGGATGTGAAATGTCTCTTACATGTAGTCCTTTGAGGTTCTTGAAGTCATTCTCCTTGATCTCAGTGATCTTGTTGTTCTGCAGGTCCAGCAGGGAGGTGTCGTCTGGGATGTCCTCAGGAACTGTCGTCAGACCTGATGTTGAATGTTAACGAGACATTGTTAAATCAGATATTGGGTAGGAGGGTAAGAAGCCTGCAAATGAAATAAATCCAACAGAATGATGGGCAATAGGAAACTAAGTTTGAGGTGAGGTGGTGACAGCCCTGGTTCTGGTAACGAGAGGTTAACCACACTCTGACTTCGACAGGAAATGGACCTACTTGTCTTTATGTCAATGGTTTGAAAGTTTTATGGCCAGTTTATTGTAGAGTTTAAACAGCTTATTGTTTTATTTATAGTAATCTCCCACTCGTGTTAACCTGTAGTCCACCTCAACAAATGCCATCACACAGCACATATCCCCAAAGTGTTGGTTCTCTGCTTGCAATTGGGTCAGATTATTGTATCATTATGTTCTCACTGCAATTCAACCACACTGGGTTTCTCTTAGAGACAGGTTGGAAGAGGTTTGAATAAAATTGACATTGCTTGATATTTTATTTATTCGTGTTTTTGTCATAACTTTGAAGTGGGCAGTTAGAAAAAGGTGAATTGGTAAAACGTTTTACTCTCACACTCTACTTCATTGTATTAAAAAAACTGCAACAAATTTGCATGTGACCCTTTCTTTACATTTGAGTCGTAGAAATTTGGTATTCTAGTATAATATTTATATTCTATAGATTCATAACTCTCCCATTGTTATGTCTATTTACTGTTCCTGTGCAATGCCTGGATAATCCACTGATGTAATAGAATTTCCCAATATGTGGAAAAAAAAAGAATATGTTTGTGCTGCTAGCACTGTGCATCAAATCTAATCACTTAGGCCTCTTTTTTTCTGAACTTAACTTTGATTGTTGCTTATTTAGTCATGAATATTTAATGCTGTGGAGAAAACAACAAGTTTACCGGGGCTTAAGAATTAAACCTGGATGTGTAGGAAAAAGTAACTGCAGTTACAGTAGCGACACTCTGAAATAACAAAGTCTGCTTTGTCAAAGTAGCATGCTCCATAAAGTCTGGATGATAGGGACTGAGAGCAGAATGGGTTTTATAGTGACATTCCAAAGGGACCAAATAAGGGTTTAATGTGCTCAGAGGCACATATGGTGGAAATGGACCTTAAAACAAATTTCCTTTGGAGTAAGTAAGCAACTGCATACCTGGACACTGAGCTCAGGCTGAGATCGTTTTGCTTGGACTTTATCACGGCACGTCATGGCTAATGTGACACAGAAAATGGCATCTGTAGTGAAAGATTGTTTGGTGGAGTGGTGGAGTGAAGACAGCTGGGAGTCATGGTGTATGCTCTTCTACATCCGTGGTTACCACAAAAAATACACTGAGATTCATAACGGGTAGTTTACATTTCAGAGGAAGAGGCGTAGGATAAACTGTTTAACAAAGAAGCTTACATTGTGCATCTGCAGTCCGCACACGTATGTCTGGACACATTTTGTCCTGAAAGCTTGTGAAGCCTTCTGTGCAGCTCACCCAAACATTACGTCCAGCTAGGTCTGCTTTTCTGTCATCAACTGGGCAGTGGATGAACCACAAACCATCGCAGCTGTTTGTGGTAACCGCTATCATGGCAGCACCACAATGTGTACCTCTATACTTGCACAAACACTTTTTTTTAAAGTTCTTCTCTAAAGGTCAGACTCTAAGACTTTGCTGCTTCAGTTTCTGACACTATTTGTGTAAATGCAAAACTTAATGCTGGAATAGCAGCTATCAGTTGTTACCAGTTTAAAAATGGTCTTTTAGTTTGTGTAGCATCAACAAAAAGTACAAAGGTAATTGGTTCAGTTTTTGCAGTAAAACCCAGATTTGTTTTAAAGAAATATTCCTTAAAGTAAAATCTTTCACCCAGATTTTTTGTTCTTGTGTATTTTTTTTTGCATTTCCTGCTGCAAGAAGACTCTTCACACAATTTACATTAAATTAAATTATCTGGTGACAGTTAATTCCAGAAATTATCTTTTTTCATTAATACTAAGGTCCTTTATACTTGTACTACAGAAGAGGACATTTTCTACAAAGAGTCATCTTTTGGTGGTCATATACAACAAATTGTTTAGCACAAAAGCAGTGCGATGACGACAACAATGAGCTGACTAGTGCAAATAAATCATTTGAATGTCAAGAATCAAACCTTCTCAGATGATGTTGAGGAAATGAACAAGAAAAACAGGACTTCAAGTCACGCCCCCACTATTATAATCAGAATTTTTCTACTCCATTTTATAGCAAAAGTGATTGGGAAATGAAGCAAATGATTGCTTTGGACTGCGCTGGACATTTTGATCACTTCCAAGCAGTAATGACAGTGTTTATGTTATTTCCTCAAGTAAGACAAGTTGATCATGGCTGCATCATCAAATACTCATGGGATTTGAGTTTGGATTTATAACTGCACATCTTACACAAACACTATTAATAAAAAGGTACATTTTTAATTAGAGGAGCTGCTGTGGCATTAGATAAATCTTTATACTTGTAACCAAGAACAATAGGCAGTACCAGTCAATGGATAAGGAAATACTGTATAATCACAACTCATTTGAACCAAAGGCTTAATTTTCTCTCCTGAATGTTTTGAGTTGTCATTCTGCCAAAATCACTCAGAAAAAAATCCACATCTACAAAGTGAAAGGGTGCTTTGGGATGGTGAGCAGGCTCTTCTGTCTTGCCTGGGCCTGTGTGCCCAAATATATACATATACGTTTGAATCCTTGCATGTGTCTAAACGTGTGTGTGTGTGTGCGTGCGTGTTTGCGTGCAGGCCTGGGGAACAGATGGAGGCGCGGGACCAACAGTGCTAATGCAGGAGTGCAGAATCGTGCCATGGAGCTGTGTCTGTTGGGTGGAGGACTGATGTAATGGAATCGGTGTTTTCCTGAACATTACTCTCTCCAACTGTCTGTCTCTCTGACTGTTGAGCTGTCTGCATGCTCTTCTTATACTAATACTATATGCAAATGCCATTTTATTTCTGTGTCACTCCCTCTTCTCCATCATCTGCCTCCTTGAAGCCCGCGCCCCAAACTTTCCAAATAAAAGCAGAGCCAAAAAAACGATCAAACCCAACTGCGTAGCGAAGCACTTTTATGTAATATACAAGAATAAATGAGGTCAGGGACTTTTCAAAGTCCCTATGACTCAAGCTATTGTATATTAAATTGGACTAACAGAGTGGATTGGCTCAAAACAACAAAGATGACGATCGAGTAAATTGTTGTGACTGTGCTGAATTAAAACAGCCGGCAGAGTAATTGTAGTCTTTAACCTTGATGAGCAAAATTTACATTGAGAAACAAGCTTGGTAAAACTCTGGTTTGTTCACGACTTTCCAAACCCAAATCTGACCTTTTAATCTCCACCTATGTTACAAAAACAATTTGCCAAGAAAGGGCAAATACTGTATTTGTCACAGAGGTGAAATAAGCCTCACAGCATCTGTGAGCATTTAAGGTCACAACATTGGTGTAATGTTCTCTGGAGGACTTTGCAATAATGCATAACGTAACATGACCCTGAAATGAATGTGGGTTTGGGTGGACGGTTTGTCAGGGGCTTTTTCCGCTCTTAAAAAAAAAAAACTTAATGTCACTCAACCCACTAAAAGAACATTGAAATGACTGCAGACACCCATCTGACCTCATCTCATCCAATTAAGTCTTTTGTTTGAAATCGCGTAGGAGTGGATAAAGAAAATGGACTTGAAAAAGAAACTTGCTTCATTTGGACTTAACCATAATTAAAATCAACTCCCACTGATTCATTTTAGGGATTGAGGGCTATATGTAGCATCAGAACAAACAATGCTCCAGACTGCAACCAAATGGGGTTGCATATGCGATCATTTTATGTGACTGAGCAGGTTCAAATTTCAAGTGATCGCATTCATGCAAATGCCTGATGATCATTATAATTTGTGCCCACGCTGGAGTGAAGACATCAGCCACTGTCCATTCCATCACGGGCCCCAAAGTCTCAAAAGTCAACTTGGCGAGAAGTCGGGGGAACCGCATTTGTGCAAGCAGGGCGAGGATGACTTTCTGCTCAAAAAACTTTGCCTTATCACGTGCAGGCACCTGGTTTTTATGTGCACGGGTTTGAGACGAATTTAAGCACATATACATGATGTGGTTGAAAGCTATAAGTCCAACTGTCTACTAACTGTCCATCTAGCTTTTATTGTGTCTCCAAAATGAATTGGCTGCTCACTGATTGTTTTAAAAAGCAAAATGAGGAAATACAGGGGGAGGAGGCTGGTGGTGTGAGAGAGACAACGAGAGGTTCAGACTCACTCGCCACTGATGAAGAAAGTGCAACCAGAGAGAGACCATTGATTTATACCACGCCATACCAAAATAAGGGTGCTCCCACGTCATGTGCTGGTGCTTGACAAATGATCAACATACTCATGTGTGTGATGCTACACAACCATATGAACCGTCAAGGTTCCTTTTCTTACCGAGGTCAGAGCACTGGATCACTCGCAGATGGCACTGGCATCTGAAGGGGCATTTGGGTCCTGAAGGCATGTCAGGGAGGTCTAGCTTCAGTTCAGGCAAACCAGATCCCGCCTCATCCTCCATCATAAAGTCCAGGAAGCCAGACTGGCGGAAGGGCAGAGCCCAACAGGCAGTGACCAGGAGCAGAGAGAGACAGGCTGACCTCATGGTTCTGCTAGCAGGGAGCCTGCAGGACGGGAAGACACAGATCAAAGGTTTGGGTGGATACATTTTCAGAAAAGTCTGTCTATGATTAGTTTTGAAACTACCATTCTCGGTTTGATTTCCTCTGGGAAGAGAGAAGGACACGTTGAATGAAAGACGAAACAAGAGACGAAAAAAGAGACATTGATTGAAGTCGAGAGAAGCAAAGGGCAAAAGGTGAAAGGTGAAAGGTGAAGGACCAGAAGGTTAAACACTTGGGTGTTGCAATTCAGGGAGGGTTGGTCAAGAAAGCTCTTAAAGTGGTCAGTGTTAGACAGAAGGTGAAAGGTGATAGGGCAAGGGTTAGAGCAAACCACCATGACACAATAGTACTTTGTCCGAGGGAACAAGCCTTAGAGGGACCGAATGATTATATCACTGCGAAATGGAGAGCAAATGAAAAAGACCTGAAGGAAAAAGTAGTGATACTTGTCTGAATTAAATAATGTTGTTGAAATACCTACTTTAACAGTGTTTTGCAAGAGTTTCCATCTGACGTACCTCCACATTTCAAAGCTGGAATTCTACACTGTTTTTATACCATTATAATTGTACAAATGTCTATATTTCAGTTTGCATTATGACCACTTGCAGTGGCAGAAGCTGGTTGTACATTACTTTTAGATAACCAATCCAACTGGTACAATCCATTTGAGCTGTTTAACATTTATTTTAAGATATCCAACAGTACCATATTTTAAAGCTTATGCAGTCATTTTAGTTACCATTTTTTCCATCATTTATCAATTGTTAGCTATCTAGCAAGCATGTATCCATTTTTATTTATCTTATTTTATTTATTTGAGCTTCGACATCAGCTTTTTTAACTTTCTTACAAGTATTTTTCACACATTTGATTTACCATCAAGTATTTAGATATGAATCCTGATTATGTGGATGTATTTTTTTATTGAATTGTTTTGTTTTTTCCCAAATCGGTTGAGCTATTCTGCAATCTTTCCACCCACCCCTTACAGGAGAAATACTCCTGTTTGGGAATCATTATACTACATGTACTGATGTTTTTCTATTGTTTCTTGATTTGGTGTGCTGGTGTAATTTGCTTATGCGGCAGTCAATGTTGTTTCTTTGTCCTTTGCAAAAAGAACATCTGCATTAACTTTTACAGTTATACACAGGGGATGGGAAATCTTATGGCTACCACTGTGCTACATCATCTATTCAAAAGTAATAAATCACATTAACCATTAAAGCCCTTTACATAGCAGGCATATACTGTACATGTGGAGTCACTGGGAGAATCATGCTTCCTTTTGCTTTCTTCTATTTCAAAAACACAACCACAAACCAGTTACATTACATTACATTACATTACAGTCATTTAGCAGACGCTTTTATCCAAAGCGACTTACAATCAGTAGTATATTACATATCATTCACCCATTCACACACTGATGACAGGCTACCATGCAAGGTGCCACCATCAGACTCTAACTAACATTCATGCAACATCCAGTCCACACCGATGGCAAGCCTTCGGGAGCAACTTGGGGTTAACACATCCGTACACTCTCTCAAACTCAAACTGTGTGGAGATGCATGGAACTGCCTGACCTTTACACATGCAACACACACACACACACACACACACACACACACACACACACACACACACACACACACACACACACACACACACACACACACACACACACACACACACACACACACACACACACACACACAGTCTCAAAGACCCAGCAATCTGCTTGCCATGTGTAAAGCCAAACGTTGCTCCTTCCGCCTTGATGCCACAATAATTGAAGGGCAGATTTTAGCCGCAGCTGCTAACAAATGATTTGTGAGTAGCTGGACTGCAACGGACCTTGACCCGAACATCAGGACCAGGATGATGAAACTGACCCAAAACCATCAGTTTTGGGTCACTGAAAGTGACTCTGGGCTTGTTTATATGGTCTGTATGCATGTGCATGAAGCTTATGTGCTGTATCTTTGCTTACTTTCTGTCTTTTGAGTAATTGTTTGTGTTTTTAAGTGAATTCAAGCAAGTGCACAAGTTGTGCTGCATGTGCACCTTTTATTTGTACATACTGTAGTAGTAAAAATACATTCAAAGCTTTAGGTCACTCAAAGTTTAATAACAGTGTGTCTTTGAGAATGAGAAATAAAGCAAGAGAAAGAGATTTGGGGACGTAGTGTAAACCCAGGTTAGGGTTACACCAGGTCACGGGATCAGGGCTCAGAGGGACTCTCAACACAGGCAGTAATTATAGTTCATGTCTACAAAACAGCCACCACTTTGACACACTGTACAGCTTCAGTCCAGTGGTTACAGTGCAGAGAATATCCAATCTTGAAATCAATTCCATTCAGAGGAGAATTTTGTTGGATGGGAAAGCTTTTCCTCTGACTGTTTCTTTATTTTACTCTTGTTCTGGAAGTGTGTCACACAATGTTCGCTGTGTAGATGCATTTTTCCATGTCAAACTTTTGCCATTTAGTCTCACTTGGAAACAGCGAGAACATAGTGTAGTGGGAGGCGTCGTAAGAAAGAACTCTAGTCTGAACATTGATCCAGAGTACACGTTGTTCCAGTTTTCAACAGAGTGAGTAATCTTGGCTGTGTCAGGCTCTCTTATCTGAGCGCAGCAGAAAGCTCAATCCAGCGAAAACCTTGTCTGCAGACTTGGCAGCAGCAGTAGTTTTTGATTTAGAGATGCAAAGCACTTCTGGGTTAAAAAGAGTTTGTAGATGCCTTTGATGGTTTGTCTTGCTTGGATGCCGGATCAGTTTGTCTGGTAGTATGATACACTAATCGCCAATACTGGAAAGTATTTGAAAGTCACTTTTCATAGGAGATACAAATGTTGTGAACTCCTCACATCTGACTCTTCTTGCAGGCTGGAACATGGAAAATTACCTTTAAAGCCAGTGTACCAGCTCTGCTTAAAGAAGCAGTATTGCACAGAAAATAACAGAGTTTTAGTTGGTTTCTTAACCGTATCTCCCTGCTTTGACCCATGGCCACAAGCACATGAACCTACATACATGCACATGTGGCCCTCCATGTGATCTGACATCAATCCATCAACCTTCAGCAGCTTCAGCAGCTTTTAATGTGAGCCAGACAGGCAAGAAGAAGAGGGGAGTGATCTTAAACTAAGCTCTATGGGCATTTACTGGCAGCACCATTACTGGAAAGACAAGAGTTACTGCAACTTTGTGAGTCATAATCAGACCCAGGAATTGTTAATGATGAGACTAAAACAAGATTTTGAAACAAATCCGGGAAGAAAAGATTTTCAAGGATTGTTGTTTGGGACATTAACTAACATTTGGCAACCACAACTGCAGAATAATCTATAAGTGGTATTAATATTGAGTTAGGGGGTTTGGAATTTAGATTAGATTAGAACGGAGATAGAGGGCTGTTTATAGTACAGAAACTTAGAGTGGTCAGCCAAGGCCTGTCTGTGAACTTGAAGGTCACCCTAAATTCAAAACCCAGAAAACAAGGAATTACAGCCAAATGCAATCTTATCTTTAAAAGTTGAAATACAGGCTTTTCCCTTCTTGATGCATGAGTCAACCTGCTGTGCCCCAGGCGTTGGTTCTTTCATTACCAGTGTGCTCGGATGGGGCCGCATGCGCTGCAGGATGGACTGCTAAAGAAGATGCCTCTACTTCTATATTAACACACACACACACACACACACACACACACACACACACACACACACACACACACACACACACACACACACACACACACACACACACACACACACACACACACACACACACACACAACTAAATATTCTACTGAACACCCGACACAGGCTCCTCAAACGCACTTCTTTGTGTGCGTGGGTTGTGTGTGTGTGTGTGTGTGTGTGTGTGTGTGTGTGTGTGTGTGTGTGTGTGTGTGTGTGTGTGTGTGTGTGTGTGTGTGTGTACATGCTAAACCCAGAGGGCTGCCAACAGAGCATGCTGAAACATGACTTCACCATGCAAACTCTGTATTTCGCCATTTCTAATCCCCTCAAAGAAGATTTCCTTTACAGGATGAAAGGCATTCCCTTATCATTTTCACTTTTACGGAGGGATCAAACTGAGCTGGAAGTCAAACCTTGATGTTAGAAAATGTGTCATCTAGTTCCCCCCGCAGCTAAGAAAACATTACACGTTACCAAAATATCACACACTGATCTCCAATTGTTTTATAACTAACTAATGGCATTCCTTTTAAAACATTGGTTTGAATATACCGATTTTATAAACTCTTCTCTTCCAAGTTCTTTTCATATCATTATGAAATGATATGGGTCAGCTTCACTGACATCACATTGTGATACGGCTGTATGCCAGCTTGCAAGATGAAAAAACAGGCTTTATTCACATGAACTGGACTGACACTAATCAGTGCAAATGTGGCAGCAATTGGTACAAGCTTGTTTCCTACTAATAGAATTCTAAAAACCATGCTATAGAATGCATCTGATGAATTAAGCCTTTTTTAAATTTTTGACATAATTCTGAAAAAGCATATATGCTGACTTTGGGTGAGGATGTTCATTTACTATCGAAGAAAGTTCATGAAAGTTATTATGTATCTGTTATGTAAGTCATTTCACTCTGGACTTCAATCATTGGTGAACCAGGAAAGCATACCTATCTGAAATGGTGGTTCAATGCCTTCCAAAAGAGGCTTTGAATGGTCAAGAGATTCCTGTTGAAGCACTGCACATTAAACTATGGTGGGTATAGAAGAGATATATAAAGAATTTAAAAGCACAAGCAGCTGTGAGTAAGTTTAGTCTGTATTTTCAGAAGATTTACAATCTACCACATCCCAGATATGGACATGTGGTAAATGATCCATGAACCATCTCCATCTTCTTCTCGTGTCTCTGAAACCTGCGATTCATCATCCCATATGTGACCGTGAAAAAACAGTGGGGCTCGACATTTCCTGTGGCAGCGGCATCCTTGTCAATTCTCCTATGTCCCTCTTTTTGTCTCATCCCTCCCACCAACCTCCCCCAAGTCTGGCCCCAGCATTACTAATGATTCCCAGACAGGAAGCAGAGCTCGCATGAGGGAGCAAAGCAATTTTGCCTCCCTTGCTTTGTCACTTACTCCCCTCTGTCACTGCCTTTCATTGAAACTCTGATGCATAGAAAATCAATGAGATCCCATAGAAAGATAATCATATTCAAAATTGTTTTGTAATTTTACCAAATCAAACCATGTTGCAAAGAAGGACACAATACAGCAGACGCCCATTCCATCCCGTCCTCCACCCATGTCCATTAGCTCCCCCCTCCTCCCATCTAACTCTCCACAGGCCTGCGTCGGCCTCTGCAGAGCGTCTGTCAGCAATGAATCACTGGAAGGTATTTACAAGGCCACAGGACGCTTAAAACACGTGTGGCCCTTTTAACCCATCACCAAATGAATGTGAGATTCCCTCCCTTGCAGTAACACACATAAGCATTATCAATAATGCTCAAATGTAAAAACATACGTGTTTTCCTGAGCTCTTCCTTTGGCAGTGGCGTGAGGAGTCAGTGGTCATTATTTCCTACAAATCGCTGATATATCGGGGGATTTTGTGAGCACATGTGTATCTGAAAATATGCAAAGACACGTCCAACAAACAATTTCAGAGCCAAAACGTTCTTGTAATAGGGGTTATTCCAAATCAGTTCCGTCTGGAAAATAGCCGTTATGTTTGCATGGAATGTACTTTGGCTTCGAGAATACCCAAGGCACTCTTTTGACCACTACAATCAATATAATTTCTCAATGCAGAAAAAGTGAAAAAGTGTCAGAGCCATAACTATTATTGGAAGATCATTTTAGGGGTCTCTAAAGCAAGCCTGTTTTGTGGAGCCATGGCATGAGAAACTAGCTAGCGGCTTAACCACATTTCAGCTGTTCCATGAGAAAAGCTGTCAGTCTGCCATCAACCTCAGTCCCATTATCAACAGTCTGCGCTGCATAGACGTGGACAAACTGCCCGACCTTCTCTCCCTTTCTTCTCTCTCCATCTCCTCCACCCTTTTTTGTGCACTTTTCCTTCCTTCCCCAGCTTCCTTGCCTTAACTCGTGGTATTTTCTTTCTCTGTCTGACCCTTCAAACTTTGGCCAGAAGGACTGACAAGTGGAACCTTCTGGGGAAAAACTTTCATGGCTGATGTCAATTCAATTCCATTGTTCTTTTGCAGTTTTGGACCCAGACAGTTGAAGTCCAGATGGAAAAAGCAGCCCCTGAGTGCAACTCTGGGCCTTGTCTCCTCCTAACCTTTCATTCACTCACTTTTGGTTCAAATGTTAAACTCCTGCTCAGCTTGAACTGCTGAAGTACTTTTATTGCTCAAAGTGTATTTTAGTGCAGTGTTTATGTCACTTTTAGCCTCTATTCTATTCTAAGTCCCACTTTTCAGTCTCTTTTGTTTGTCTCACTTTTCCCCTTGTTCAGTTTCACTCCGGTCCACTCAATTCAGTGCAGCTGAGCCTTATTAGTTTTTTTCCATGCTGGCATAAAGGATGTAATGAGTTAGCTGAGAGTTGTGTGGTGGCTTGCCGGGAAGCCTTCAGACCTTTCTTTGATAGAGGAAGCTGTACCATTATGGGATTAATGGCACTGTGCTTTGCCAGGTACAGCTTTTTTTCATCTCCTCTTCAAAGCTGCTCGCTTTAAGTTGCCCCTAGCAATTTGGGTCCTGTCCTGCTCCTGTGAAAACACAGCAGCCGACGCCACTGTGGGCAGAAAAGGTTCACATTGAGAAGAAACAGGGCTGCAGAGCAGACAGATAAGAGATTGGGGTTAAAACAGTCTGGTTGCTCACCAAATGAACTGCTGAAGTGTGAAAAGAACCAGAAACAACTTTTCCAAATCAAAGTCTTGACAAGCAACATGGGCTGAATCAACACAAAGAAATGCTTTTGTTGTTTCAGCTTTTTCCCCCTCATTTGATTGTAGACTAATCCAATGCCACAGGGGGAAAAATGAGAGAGAGAAAGAAAGAAAGAAAGAAAAGCTAAATAAAAACAGAACTGGAAAAAAACACTTTCCACTGACGTTAGCAAATGTTGAAGCAAACAACTTAAGTAGATCATCTAAATGTTCTGCCTTCCCCTCACTCAACCCCTTCACTTTATGTAAGCATTACAAATCTGATTCACTTCCCATGTATAAAGCTAACACTCACAAAACTAGTTTGAGGAATGGACTTCCATATGGGTAAAATCCTATCAAACAACAAACAAGTGTCGAAAAAGCAACTAATTACGAAGCTGAAGTTGTAAAATCGAAACAGTGCTGAACACATCACATGGCAGCGGTTTTGGATACCTCGAAGATTAACTAAGGGGCCAGGAGAATAAGGTTTTTTGGCGAAGGAGTGAGGTACCAGCATCAACTGCACTACCACACCCCCTTCTTTAGCCGCTGCTCTTTTCACTGAGCTGTATGCCGATTGGACTGGAACTGATTAAAGGTTTCTCATCCCAAAGCCAAGAGAGCTGTGGGAACAAGACCTGGCAACATCCGGAATATACACAACATAGATGAATTTACGACTATCTGAATCAAATCATACATAAATCCAGTTTGACAAATGTAACTTAAAAAACACATGCAGTAATCCTATCTTTATACAATAATATATATATCAGCAAATAATGTGACTATTACATCATGAATTATAGATTTTGTCATGCAAAAAGTCACAATCTAGCAGAAACAAACCATTCTCTCAAGACTATTCTCTCTCACTTTAAAGATGAGTCCATGTTGAACCTAACTCCTTATTCCCCACCTAACTTCAGTCATTATTACCCGTACTTTCCCCCTCTCTCAGAGTAAAGGATTAACCTACCTGTTCTCAGTAGAAGCAAGGCAGAGAGAGTAAAATTGTGCAAGATGAGCTTGACTCCCAAAAATCCAGTCGAATGGGGGGGATGAGACTGAAGTGGCTGCGAGGGCCTATGGTGTAATTGGACTCAAAATGCGTGCAGCCAACATCAAGCAGGTGTGCTCTGTCACAACAAGGGGAGGGGAGAGAGAGAGGGAGAGAGACAGAGGAAAGAGATGGGAGAGAGAAAGAAGAAGGGGAGGGTCCGACCGCCGAGCTCCTCTCAGGACCGAAACAATTGGTGGAGAACTTCCCCCGTTCTCGCTGCGTGCTCCAAAAACAGCTGGAAATGGAGAAGGGAAAGGAAGAAAAAAAAAAGAGGGAGAGAGAGAGAGCAGGAGACAGGGAGAAGGAAAAGAAGGAAGGAGAAGAAGAGAAGGAAGCAGAGAGTTTGAGTTTAAAGCAATAAGCAGTGATTCGGCTGGCAGCCACCCTCACTGTGACATCTGGTAATGATAGGTCCTGTGTGGAGCTTAGCAGAGAACGCTGCATACAAACTCTCTTTCTCCCCCTCTTTCACACTCTCTCTGTCATTCATCTGCATTCAGCTTCTACTGACTACCCCCAGGAAAAAAACAAAAACAGCACGCACACACACACACACACACACACACACACACACACACACACACTTTTGTCTAATCTATTCAGATTGGCACCTCCTCAAAGAGAACCTAAATTTCTGTTTTAACCCCAAATCTTGATTAGTTTTGTTTAGGTTGCCTTAATGGAGTATTGGATTTTATTTGCTCACAACAGAGGGGAGGCAGTGTGGGGGTCTATGTGGGAGGTAGAAGGCTCCCATTCTTACTTCTTGTGGTCTTTTTTAAAAACCTGTAGCTGGAAAGGAATGACAATACTGGATTCATATGGCAACTACCATAAGGTTAAGGTTAGGGAAAGTTGCTAAAAAGGCTAACACCAAATTTGCGGTGAAAACGCAAGTCTTCCCATTCATTTGAATGTGGGCTGGGCATTTGCGCTGTGGTGGTGGGAACTGCAGGGAATGCAAAAAAAAATGGCAAAGTGTTGAAACAGAATCAACTTTTGGAGGAACGCAACTCGACTAATTTGGTGTGAATGAATCTTAATAGTTCACAGTCATGCTAGCTGCTCTGTGAGACTGTACGTACTACTGATGTTATCATGCTAACAGGCTCAAAATGGCAATACCAACATTCTGTCATTAGTTGGTGATTTGCTAATTAGCTCGAAACATTAAGTAGGGCTGAGGTTGATGGGAATGTCATTGGTTTTGCAGGTATCCCATCATCAACCAATGCATTGGAACAATTGCGATTTTACCTGATGATGTCACTAAATTAAACGTCAGGTAATCGCAAAGGTTTTTACACTGCATTGCAATTTCATGGGAATCCGTCCAATAGTTATTCCACTCAAAATCACAAATGTGAACCTCATGGTGACACTAAAAGTCATGGGATCGTCAAAGTCATTAGGATACATTCTCTGGGAACCATAAATGGCTGTACCAAATCTTGTGCTAATTCATCCAGTAGATGTTTAGATATTCCTTTGGATGCGTGAAAACTTTGACATGTTTGCTGGTTGCAACAGATGAAACTCATGGGGACACCAAAGTCATTAGGGCACTACTTAAAGGCCTTAAAAATTGGCATTGGATATAAATCATGAAGTGTAAAATAAGTAATTCATAGGAATACTTTGTAACTTTAAAAAAAGATTGACTATAGGCTACTTTTAATCTCAAAGTTGCTTTAAATCAGGACATTGTATTTGCTGGATTGGACACGCCAAAGGTGGATCTAATCAGTTCAAGGGTGGGATTTGTTTTTGAACCCTAAGTGAACCAGACCTCAACTTGTCATCATGACGGAACGTTGTTGGGGTGGCTAGTTGTTAAGAAATACTTTGTCATACTGTTACAGGAAGGTCAGAAGTTTAACTTCTGCATTAGCCAATGTCTCTATCAGCAGTTATATGCTCAGTTGGTGAGCAAGTCTCAGCCTCCATCTGCTTCCTTGTTGTAATTCCCTCTGAGTCATTAAACCAGCTTTCAATGGAAATGATGATGTATGAATAAAGACTTTATAGTCGTAATCTCCATTCCTGTGCTATTCCAGACTTAATTCCACTTTGATATCACGAATAAAGTCTGTAATTTCCATTCAGTTAGCAGTCTCTAGATTGTGTCCAAAGTTACTGATGGTGCAGCCCCAAATTGAGATTTTTTAAAATAATATTTGATCAAAAAATATCTTTTTGAAACATCTTTTTGCAGCTCATATAATTTAAAACAGGATTTACAACATTATACCAGCAGTTATATTACAGCAAAGATCTGTGTGTTTTTATTCAGGGGTAAAATAAATGTTGTGAAACTAAACAGTACATGCAGGTTAATCAAACAGCTGCAGTGATCCTTTTAGACCATTTACTTTGATCACATCCGTGTCTCAGTCAATCTCTTATCTTTATTAAACTCTAGATTTTGATAACAATTGTTTGATGGGTTTCAGCATGGAAGAAAAACTCTACCTCCTTTAACTACTCTTTTTCTCTCCGTCTTTTGCTCTCTTCAAGACTAAAGCGAATCAGATAGCTGAAGAGCAGGTTTCATCCTGTCTTGCTTTTCCTAACTAACCTCAACGGTCTTTCCCAGCAGAAGGCAAAGGGCGGACCACACAAGTAGTGGCCCCAAGTGTGTCGAAATGGTCCATCTCTGTCTCTAGGAGACTCCTCTTTCGGACGGATAGGCACAATTTTTTCAGTTTTTTGTACAAAACAATGACCTTAATTATCGAGCATTTTGTCGCCTGGGTTTCAAGTAATCTTTAACAGACTTAGAGAAGCTCGAATTGAGTCCACAGATGGAAGGAAGGACAGCAGGAAAAAACTAGCATGGAAAAAGGTCAGAGGCCAGGATAATTACAGCATGATGTGAAGTATTGGATAAAGCCAAGTGTCCAACACAAACGTTGAGATCATACATGGCATATATTACAAAATTTGATTGAGAGGAGAAACATTTGTCAGCCTCCTTCGGTATCTTGCAGATGATGGAAAGCAGGCCTCTTAGATTACAGTTAAGAAGCCATGAAACGTGGCGGTTGTGGAGACGTAGACGTTTAGTGGAAATTTTACCTGTGACCTCACAGTGCGTCCTCTGCAGAAAAGTCATTGTAGCTGAAACTAATATCTGGCCTACCTCAGGCAAACAAAAGTAGAATCATTTTTTGATCTAATACATCCATTAAAGGTACTCTGTTCTCAGGTATTAATATCCAACTGCAGAAATAAAAAATAAAAGAGAGGGACAGAAGTTTCAAGAGAAAGAAAAGTATCAGTCAAAGAAAAAGACCCATAAAGGGAGCAGGGTCCTGGAAATTAACTTTTTTTAAAGTGGGATTTCAGGTAGCCTGAAGTTTAATGCGTGTTTTTAGAAGAAAGAATGAAAGAAGTGGGGACGATGAGCAGGGGTTAGCAGGTATCATTACCTGAGCTTAAAAGAAAAGAGGTTTCAGAGGAAGGTCAAAGGGTCCATATCAAGTTGAGACCTCAGCATATCTTCATTTTGCTGTAAACCTCAGAAGATTTGCCAAAAGCAAAAGGGCAATGCGGTGATCTATATGTGATTCTCTCGGCAGAAAAGTGCCTTAAGGAAGCTACAATGTGTGCACTTCATATCAGGAGGTTACTGTTTTAAATATAGTTTTTCAGTACATAAGACAATTTATGATAAAGATTTAAGATTAATTTTACTCTCCGGGAACGTTTGTCTTGGTTTATATTGAAGACATAACCACAGATTAGTTTATATGTGAAAAAAGGACATGCAGAGACATATGGGATCCTATGTAGGTCTGTTTGCCTGTGCCGACATGCTGGATAAGGACCTCGTCGCCCCATCACTCAACATATATAACACCATACACAATTTTCTGAAAGAGCTGAAGGCTATGTCTACGCTCCGTTTCACCTCTATATCCAGAGTATCTCTCTATTATCTGGCACTCTGCCCTCAATTTATACATCTTCTTTTTCTGTAAAAAAAAGATTATTTTTCTCTCACTTAGACCTCACTCTTCCAAGCCAACCTACTACTTCTCACGCAAACTCCGTCTCTACTAGTATGTAACAAATTTTAGGGCCATTAAAGTCAGTTAAGGAGAAATATATGAGAATTTTCATGACCAAACATTGATGTCAAGAAGCTATTATGGGTTATTTTTTTAAAAGGTCTGGACACGTTTGATTAATGGAAGCAGGGCGACGGGTGTGGTTCGGATAAAAGAAGTAGCTTCGGGGTATGTCTACATAAACAACGTGTTTTTAACACCTTGTCCTCTTTTAGTGTTTTAGCTGTGACAGCAGTTCTAATGCTGAAAACTATTTTGAAAAACTGAGTTTGATAAAGATTTCTCCACTTTCATAAAGCACTTTGAAATCATGTTGAGTTTACTGAGTATATTCCTACTGCAATGGCTTTTGTGAGGAGCTGGATAGAGAAAAAATATAGAATGTTGGCCTCACTGCCTTGCTCAAGGGTACTTTGATGGCAGCTATTGGGTGAAGGGAAGGCTAGTCAAGTTTCTTATACTTCTAATATTATATCAGTTGTTTGTGGACCTAAACTGGCAGCATTCCCACCAAAAGCCTCTTCTCCATAGCTGCTTAGTTCACACACTGTAAAGAGACAGCCGTGAAACCAGCAGAGTCACCAACTGTGGGGGAAAAAAAACCCTTGTCAGGTTTTCATACCCAGAGAATGACCCGTCATGTCATTTGTGGTCAGCCAACTCTACTTGACCATAACGAGCTAAAACGATGTTTCATTTAGAGAGTCAGTGCAAGGGGAGCCTTGATGTGGCTTGATTTACCAGCGAAGGGGGATGTGATGGACTCTGGATTGCTGCATGTGTGAAACCATAAAGCCAGATGGCGTATAATGGAGTCCCCAGTTACCAAGTATGGTTCAACTAGTTGCATTTTTTTCGAACAAATGCCATAGAATTTTGGATTTAGCTTGCTTTTTGTATAATCCAGCCCAGTTGAAAATACCTCCAGTGCCTGTTTCCTGCATTATATCAACCTGCAGACACTAACATTCCTCCAGAAAGTCTGTCATATGTCACTCAATGATAAACCAACGGAAGCCTTTAAAGTACTGAGTGCAGGACTGTACACACAACTCATCCCAGACTCTCTAAGTGATTTAGCAGCAGTGAGGCGGAGGAGCTCTGTCATTCCCATCTCTGACTGGAGTGTCTCAGCCGTGATGTACAAAACAGACCCTGCACACACACACACACACACACACACACACACACACACACACACACACACACACACACACACACACACACACACACACACACACACACACACACACACACACACACACACACACACACACACACACACAAATGCAGAGAAGAGGCACCAATGATGGCAGTGACAGCTCGACAATTGGGTTCTGGGCCAGCGCTACTGTGGGAAATGACCTTATTTGGACCAATCAAAGTGAGGCTGTGTGTTGATACTTATTCATATGATAATCACACTGGAGGAATTCCGTCAGTTTGGTTCAGTGTTTACAGCCTTTCCTTTAAATCACGAGGGGCCACACACACACACACACACACACACACACACACACACACACACACACACACACACACACACACACACACACACACACACACACACACACACACACACACACACACACTCTCTCTCTCTCTCTCTCTCTCTCTCTCTCACTCAAAAACACACCCACAATTTCGGCCAGTCAACTGCCAGCTTTAATGGGTATTTTTCATGTTTAGGGTGAAATGAATGCCATGCACCCAGTCTGATAAACCATTACTGCAGAATAAAAAGCAGTTCTTCTGCCATTAGTGGCCTGGTGAAATTCTTCAACTGGAGAGTCAAAGTATTAAATGCCATGCTGTTCCCATCAGCACACATTAATCATTAAATACTTGACCTTTAGTTTCCATGTCTTCAGCATGGATGCTGAAAACAGTTAACAAATAAGAGACAAGGTGAACATAATAACTTGTGCTGCTATAATATGGATCTGACTCTCTGTTCAATGTCATTTTGTAGGAATTTACTCCAAAGTAGTCCCACTGAATGTGTGAGAAGATGGATGTCAACAATGCTGAATAGCATCTCAATAAACCCGAAGAAGCGTTCAGCACCTATTGTCATAATAATGTAAACCCACACAAAGAAAAGCTTTTCAGGGAGGCGACTCAGCCATTCACTATTCCTCCTCACTCACCCCATGGCCCCACATGGCTCTAGAAAAAAAAGAGAAAAACGGCACACAGGCGACGGAAACACTCGCTCAAGTGATGTTTTGGTATCAACGTGGCCATTCAGAGCCGGCAGGACTTTTTGTCTCCATGGTGACAGACTCCTGCTCGACGGAAAGCGAAGTGAAAGAGGGAACACTTCCCAACTGGCCAAGTGAACATCGCACCCTGTAATAAAAGGAGGTATATGTGGAAATAGGCAAACACAGCTGCATGGCTGGTGAGCATGCAGCGTAGAATTATACATTGATTAATTGTGATTGCATGGTTTTAAAAAAAGGGGGGGAGGGATCTGGGTTATTATAGATTTACACACCTAGTCTGTAAATTAAAGGAGAAATAAGAACAAATGTTAGTTAATGTGCAGTCCTCAGGCAGTCAGCCTGCCCAGTGCAGCCTTTAGATAATAAAATCATTCACACGGCTCATTTTAAATACCTAGTCAAACACAGCTGCCTGGCAGCAGAATGTTATGGCATTAGAGCACTGATTTAATGTGATTGCATGGTTTCAAAATGTGGAAGTGGGATTAGGTTTAAGAACAGGAGCAGTTTTGCAATGTGTAATGGAGTATTTGCTAAAGCAGAAATAAAAAAGGAACCGTGCAACAAAAAGAAATCGAACAACATCATTATTATGTGGATCTTTTATGTTATTCAACCAAATCCCAGGCTTTTATTCAGATTATAACATAGTCTTTGCCGCCTACTTTTGTGCCAGTTCAAGCCTAAATTCCTTTTTAATTTTAGCTGCAGGGAATGAGTTTGTGTAACATCTAGATAAGCTGCAAGGCTGGGCTGGAACTTATTATCATCACGACCAGAATGGAATGCATTCTTCCTTCGCATCAACAAATAAACCAAATCACATCTTGTTAATTTGATATGCACATGAATCAGTAGGGAGTGGATGAAGTCCACTAAAGATTAAATCTTATTAATTATTGTTTGCTTTTTTTTTATGTGATGAGGAAAGCCTCCAGTGTTGGATTTGATTTCTATACAAAATCTTGATTCTTTTAAAATCAATCCATCAAAATTATTGGAATTAGTGCAGACAGCATTACTGGCTTTACTCATGTTTGCTTCATATTCATATTCACTTTTAACAGGCAGGTTGCCTAGACTGGAGGAACCCAAGTGTGCAGCAGTAAATGCAATTTTTCACTTTGAGTGAAACAGTTTTCTTTTTTTTCTTTTTTTATATTCTGGATATTTGACATAATTTGAATTACTGAGCAATAAGAGCCAGATAAACTGACAGAGTGGGTTATTGTGTGAAGGAGGATGACAGTGTGTGAACCCATGACTTATAATTGCAGTATATATTGAAAAATGTCAAAACTTCATTCCTACTGTTGTTACAATGTATTGCATCTTATTACAGGACTACCACTGATAAGAAAAACAAATTTTAAAACATGAAAACCACACAGCCACCTTTTTTTTGTGAGGGGGGCAGGTATTCTTGCCTTTGGACACCGTAGGATTGGGAAAGAGAGAGGGAGGACTTTGACATGTAACAAATGTCCGAAGGCTTGACTCAAACCCGGGACATTGCGGCTATGGCGTGCGCTGGAACCACTCAGCTAACAATGCACTAGGCTTCCAGGCAGCTATTCCAAAGAAGGAATATATTTTATTATATAATATATTCTTAGACCACAAGAGGATTAAATGAAAAGGCACCCAATTAAAAGAAAGGCAGTAAATTGGTATTAAAATATCATGGGAGTGCTTGTGTGGAGGACAAAGTGACCAATTGTTTTTCTTCTTTAATTCTAACCAATGTAGTTTAAGTTACCAAACTAACTTTAACCTTGACAAAACTGCTTTATTCCCCTATAAGCTCAGCTGCCAGTAAGCCCTTTTTATATAAAGAACATTTAGTGATCAAATCTATGATGCTGTCAAATAATCCTTTCATTGTGGCAGAACATCATTTTCTCAATACTTGTGTCAAAAACGTTAGTGAAGCCCCACACTAGAAGTTGCTGCAAGTACAAGTCTTCTCTGGGCGTTGGACGGACTTCATTAATCTCTTGAATGGGCCTGGATAGGTTTGGTGGGCATTTTTCCTTTCTTTCCATTTCAGTCTGTTTCTGATTTACTTGACCGAGGTGAGCGGCCAAGCAGCTCCCTTGTCTGCCAACAAAGCGAGCTCGACCCTCCCAGAGACGTTTCGGGTTGAAACAGCAAGTATGACATGTTAGCTGCCCAGATTTTCAATGAAACGAGCTTAGAGATCAACATAAATGTTCCTTCAATCTTATACCTAGATGTCATGGAAACTAAATAAGGTGTTATACTGTGGTCAATTTACAGGTGCTGATCATCCCAAAAACTGGACGTGCCAATTGCTACACACTATTATGTCTATACGACGGTTTTATAGGGTGCCACTGCCAGAACCGTCATAAATAACGCACAGCTATAGGCATCTAAGCCTATAGGGCTTTGGAAAAGTTTTAAATTGTGTATTCATGAGAAACAACTGATTCTTTACAGATCTCGGTGGTGAAAATCTTTCACTGACTGAGGATACAGCACCATATGAATCAAGCAGCCTGGGGAAAAAAACAGTTTGTGGTTCTCTACCGTGACTTAAAAAATCTGACACATGTTTTGTAGTTGTTCCTTCATTGTTGAATGAGCTTTTGAATTCACCAATCATCAAAGCATCCAGCATCAAGGCACTTTCCTAAAACTACTATATGATCAAATGTATTAATTCTCTCATAAAATATTACAAGTGAGAAGCTGGTTTTAAATTATTTTTCAGCTGTGAGGAATCAGTTTCCTCCACAGTCAAACATTCCTTATATTCAGACTTTTAATAAAGAAAGGATGACCAGAATCTGTTTTCTGCTTATTCACTAATGAATTTCATTCCAACTCTGGGAAAGATACTCAGCAGCCCTGTTCACATCTGTCCCTAACTTCTCTGTAACGCAGTTCATTCTTCTCTTACATAAAATAAAGGCGTATTTCTTTTGCATCTTCAAATATCTTTTCCCACAGTGTCAGTAAAGAGGACATGATTGCTAATGTTTTAAATTTGGATTATGGTACCACATTGAGAAATTGCATTAATTCATCAAGATACATACAGTAAGCTAAGACAGCACATAAGTCAGTGAGGGTGGGGAATCCACCTAGACAGGACAAACTCTGTCAGGATCACTCAATCACATAGCAAAAACAAGAAGGGCACTCGAAATAGTTAAACATCTATTGCCGTGACAGCATCTAGTGCCATCTTTCGCCATGGTCGTTTCCATAAGTGTAAGATCCGCCCTGTGACGCACATCCACTTTAAAATTTGATTGTATTTCCTTGGCCCATGCAACGCCCTTCCACCAAGTTCCATGGAAATTGGGCCAGCAGTTTTTCCCATAATCTTGTTGACAAATAAACTAGTAAAAAACGAGTAAATAAAAATGCAAACCAAAAAACCAAACCGAAAACATAACCTTGTTGACGGAGGTAATAAAGACAGCAATGCACTTTGGTGTGCTCCCGCAACTCAGCAAATGAGGATAAGATACAATCATGATGCACGAAGGTTTTTGCTGATATCAGCAATAACAGCAGCAGAAGCCCCCCAAAAAAAGAAACAAGCACATATGTTGAATATGAGCATGAGAGCCTTTAAACAAGCTGCCAAATTAGTGCAGTGAGATGTAGTAAGATGGTGGGTAGTATTAGTGTGATCTTTGAATTGGAGCATCTTGCCAAAATGAATTAATTCATGACCGTTTATGATATAGGGATCAGATGGCACTGAAGGTAACTGCTATTGAGGCACCCCCCCATAAAAAACTGACATTTTATGATATTTACTATTTGATTAGGGTGTTATGTACCCCTTGGACTTTTAAAATGTGCATTACATCACATTAAACACCTAAAACAAATACATTTTTCCTCAAAATGAATCCATTAGTTTTGATGTCAATCCAAGTCAAATTAAAGGGAGTGTCCAGTCTTTCTGCACCATCTATTCAAATTATCCCATCCAGGTGAATCTGTCTTAACATTTCATTTCACAGCCATCAGGCCATAGGTTGAACAAAACACTTGATATGATTCGAAGCAATGTTCACGCAGTAAATGCTTGAATGTCATTAATTCTGCAGGGCCTGGTTTGGACACATATCAAAATAGTTTTTTTTCCCCTCCAGGTGTATTTTGTAAGCAATAGGCATGAAATAGGAAGATGCCAATATCCTTTAGCCTCCCTGCCCCCAAACCTCCCAAAAAATGTTTTGGATTGTTTGGTTCTTTGAGAAGCTTATTGATTATTAACAACATTTTGTGTGAATGCAAGTTCTATTAATCCTACATGCAGATTTACATTATTTTGGAATTTGGTGAGAATATAAGAGTGCTTTAGGGGAAACATTCAGGCTGTTAAACGAATGATGTTTTCACCAGGCGCTCCAAAGCTCTCGGTTGTCATTGATGTAGAAAGTGTTGGACTGGGAAAGACATTACCAGCCAAACCTCACCATGGCATCATCAGCTCAACATGGCAGAGACACTCGACGCTAACAAAGACTGGTTTGTGTCTGGTTGCCAATGTGGACGTCTGAGGAAGTGATTATGGACGTAAAGAGTGCGAATGTGGTGATGATATTGGGGAAAGAGAGTATGTAAAATACTGGTAAGAGGCAAGAGTGACTGAATCAGGTCACCGAGTATGTTTCTTCTTTCAAACATCCTCACTGCTAACAGAATATGAAATTACAATTAAATGCTATGAGCTAGAGTCCATTTTGCGCTCTGTTACTTTGGATGAAACACACCTACCAGATTATTAGATAAACAAGTGTGGACAACACAAACACACACACACATACACGGTTGTATTAAGCAATATTCAATGCACCATTCCAACGGAGAAGTCCTGTCTGGACAGTGCAGATGTTCGTGTGAAGGGCCAGCCAGTTGTTTCTTAAAATGTCAGTGTTTTTCATCATAGCGCAAACGCAGCATTACATAAAATAAGAGCCTCCAAAAGAACATGGCTGGAGGACATGGATTATAAACAAGCTGTCAACAGACACGATCAAAATCTTCCTGAACAGCACACATAACTGCAGTCTTTTGATTTTCCATTTGGTAAGGGGACTCCAAACACAGCAGGAGGCTAGTGGAAGAAACATTGTGCAAATAACAGAACATCTGTAAACAAAGAATTATAATACAAATGGAAAATATTAGACACAATACTACCCTCAAGTCTAGTTTCCTCTATCTCATCATTTCCATGGCCTACACTGATGTTGGATATTAGAAACATTGTTTGGATGAAGTGTAGCTTGTTTTTTAAAAATAAACTACTCAAAAAGCTTAAAAAATTTGAAATAGAAGTTTGACTTTTTCCGCTCCTTTGCTTTCTTACAGAGAATCAGAATAAAAAAGTAGATGCCACCCTCATGTCTGTGCGACAAATATTAAGCTACCGCTAGAACCCAGTTGGCCTCCTGGAGTCTTGTCGTCACTGTGAGGTAAAAATGACAATTTTTCGGTTTTACACTTTGTACAAATAAAACAAGAAAGTATTTTATGATAATTAGTCACCTTTTGGAGATGATGATTGGTGGATTTTATTAAGTTTTGGCAGAGCCAAGCTAATTGTCTCCCCGTTCTTCTAATGTTAGTGCTAAGCTAAGCTAAGCTAAGACGACCGACTACTGGCTCTAGATATTTAGCGAACAGAACGTTAAACCACTCCTTTAAAAACTTAAAATGGTCGGAATTTTTATGTTTTATATCTTCCACTATAATTAGCTTTTTAAAGAAAATGAAAGAGCCACAAGAGTAATTAGTAAGCCATAATTGGTTTCAGCTTTTCACATTACCTTTTTTATAGGCTTTCCTAGAAGTATTTACAGTGGGTTTCAGAAATCCGAACCACAGCAGCCAAAATGTCCAGATAGGTATTCAGGAATGTTATCGATACCTTCACCTTATTTGGCCTTAACTTTGCTGTTTCATTGGGATCCTTGAAGTTGGGTTTCTGATGTGTGCCATGATTGAGTGTTTCTGCCTGGTTGCAAGCAGACCACTGCAGGCCCTGTTGATTTTAATACTGACTTGGCACATTTTCTAAAATCTCAGCAGATCCACTGGAAAATTCTTACCTAACATCTTGAACCATTAAACATGGACAAGTGAAGCCTGTCTTGATTTTTTCATAGTTCTGAAGAATTGGGTAACAGTTGCAGGCAGTAAAAGGAACAAATTTGCTGATATTGTGAAAAATTGAAGTTTTTACTATTTTCTAACGGTTGTTCTTAATCATCAGTGTCCTAAACACTAAACTTCTCAGAATTTCACTTGAACTTGCTTCTTGTCCCTACAAAAACACTTAGATGTGGTATCTGGCCTAGATGGTTCCACATAAGCCATCATGGTGTCCACACCCTGCACTGGAAGGAGCTGCATGTGTTGGGGCCTTTGGTGAATGGAAGGTCAACCATCTTACTCCACTGTGAATCCAAGCCAGATGATTCTTAAGTGGCAGCGTTGATCGTAATTGAACAGAATGTGCCGGGTAACTCTCTTCACCAGACAAAACACTTCCTTTGTATACGTTGGAGGCCCGTTTCCAGCCAGACTGACATTAAAACAGACAGATGGCACTGTTTGTATCCTGAGTGAGCTTCTCCTGTTTCATCGACATTTATCATTGTGTGTGCCAGAGGAGTAGCAGTCCAACTTCCCTTTTTAGCTTTTAAGTTTATTTCATCAGTGTGTGGTAGGAACCTGCAGACTTTTACGGAACAGTATGTAACTTTTAGGGAGGAAAGTGAACAGAAAACACACACACAGGAGAAACTTGTTTTTGTTATTTGCTGCTTCTTTGAATAAAATGCATCTCTTATTCATTCTTCACAGTACAACCGACAGAATGAATTAATGTTTGTGTATTTTGGTCGAAGAGAGAATTTTTCCTTTTCAGTTTTGCTTGCTTACTTTTCACTCCCAGTTCCTCCTTTACATCATAGCATAACTATGAAGCCATATCTTATCTCTCGTACTGCTACACATCCATCCACACTTCATGAATTCCAGAAGGGTAAGATATGGGATTGGCAGGAGTCCTCCATATTCCAAGTGAATGCCTTTCAGGTGGTAGGGAACAGTTTGTACAGCGACACAAGAGAACACTCACCAGAAGATGGAAAGAGTTTTTTGAGCGCTTGTAATGTGCAAGACACATGTTAAGGTCAACAAAACAGTGATGGACACTGCATAGATTTTTTTTTTGGGTGCAGAGGAGAAAGTAAAAGCTGCTGTTGGAGGAAGAGAGTAGCAGAAACAGGAGGGGGAAAAGTATAAGCAGACGAAGAGAGTGTTGGTGGAGCCAATTAGGTGTTGGTCACATCTGTACTCTCCCAGACTCTTTATAATCTATCTGTGGTCAATGGCAGACCAGCTTTGCATGGAACGGTAGAGATGTGGTCAAACTTTTCTCCAGCATTTTCATGAAGCTTTCCAAAACTTTATAAGTCCCTGTGTCTTGAGATGAAAGTAAATATTCTTGGGTCGAGCATCTCTGACCAACTCACTGGTGCTGCAGCAGCCAACATATGGCAGGGAATCAGAGGGTTGTAAGCCAATGTCTAAGTCTCAGATTTTACTCCTTGGGCCCAGCATTTCTGATCCAGAACCTCTGCCTGACTGGTTGAATCTGGATATTTTACCTCTTAAAAGACCAGCCGGCCAGAGGATCATTCAGTTGCTCTTGGAACAGTCTAAGTTTACTCTAGTCTGCCCCCATTCTTTCCACATAGTTCACATTTTCACATGTCTTTGCAATGTCGATCCTCTTTATAGGCTACTAATGATGGGAAAGAAGGCCACAAAAAAGCAGAGGTGTGGTCACCATGTTTCCACCTTAGGAGGCCAACTGGGCGAACAAAAGCTCCATCCGTTTCTATCAATACTCTTTTACAAACACTCAATTACATGCATTTGGATTTTGAATGGACAAAAGTCTTAATTTTAATAATATTGATTCTTACATAAATAATTCTTGCAAAAATAATCTGTACAAGTTCAAGTCCTGTTTTTCCATGGCATAAATAAAAAATTAGGCTTAGTTGTTGGCCTTTTTCCACATCAACCTTGTTCCCAGCCACAGCAGACAGCTATTTAAATCCCCCAAAATTAAGTGAAAACAACTGCATGCTATCTGCCCTGCATCAAACTCATCAGGAATTAGTGGAGACCAAAACATAGCTAATAAGACAGTGAATATTTGTGGCTAAAAACACGACTCCAAATAAGTGATAATGTTGCTCTGCATCATGGCTGAGTAAACAGGCCAGTGTTTGCTAAAATGTACACCATAAAAACATAATAAGGTGATAATATGTCTATTTTGTGTTGATTACTGGCCATCAGATGGCCCTCATAAACAATGATTGTGGCTTTGAATGCAGATTTATGTCTTATGGACATTGTTAAGAACGTCATTGTGCACAAAGACCCTTCATTTAAATTGGTCTTGTTCATAAGATTTGAGTTTAAATTCAATTATACTAATTTTACAAATAAGCGGATGAGATTCAGAAGATAATAGATGGTAGGTAGAAAACCAGCTCAACAGGAGTTGTAATAGAACTGAAACATGAACCCAATATGCCGTAAAAGACCATAGCACTTACAATACCAATATTGACAGATCCAACCAGATAATGTACGTTCTTGGACACCAATATTGTGGTACATTTCCAGGTGATTTGATAGTGCTTTGGTCAGCATTACAACAAAATTTACTGCCAGGTTTTAATGAAAGCCTCCAAAGTGTTGTTCCGTTTCCACAGATGGGAATAATGAAAAACAGACACTACAAAGTGTAAATATTTGGAACAGAACCACAGTCAAGAAAACTAAATGATCCGCTGGAGTGAGATGTAAGACATCCAGGTCACACACTGGGGTGTTTTCCCATAATCCTACTGTTGCATTCCTTCACTGAAGAGAAAAAATAGGCAGATGTTAAACTTGGCTAAAGCATTTGAACACAAAACATGGAAGAAATATCTGATGTAAATAACATTCAGTATCTGTGAATTGATGTAAAACTGGTGTAAAACACTAACTCGAGGCTTGCTAGTTTTTATGATAAATTGGCTGTTGTAGATGAATTTTGCAAAAGACAAATCGAATAAATTATAACTCTCACTCTCACTCTTTCAGTCTTAAAAGTGTGAGTCAGATTGTGAGTTGAAAAACCCCCCAGCTGTGCAATGGCTTATTTAGACTTTTTAAGTACTGTAGGTCCACTTATTTTCAATTATATCCTACAAGCATGTGAAATTGTGAAAAGATTGAAAATATTAAGGGAGTCTACAATACTTTTAAGAATAAGGAATTGTTTGAAACATTAATTTGCATTGAAAACATGCCGTATTTTCCTTAAAAATGCTTTTTTCTACTAAATAAAGTAAACTTGTTGGAAGATTGTATTGCAGTGTGAGAAATCACACTCTAGTCTGGTCATGTGTAAATGAAAGTTACTTACAATTTAGACACATCTGTTTTCTGTCTCCCGTTTCCTTCTTTCTGGAAACGTTTCTCCCTGATGAAGAGTTAAGTGTATTATGTTGATGCCAAGAGTTGCTTCAGTCCCTGCTGATGCAGCAAGAGCAGTGAATCTTTGAAAGGGGGATCAAAGTGACCTCGGTCGTATGTGTTCAATTGGGGTTACAATGTCAAGTAAAAAACAAACAGGAAACTGGAAGAATAATCATTCATTATATGTTGAAAGTGCTGATGTTTGTTTTATAACCAAAATGCATCGTACAATTAGAGAGAACTATTTAGGAAACACCAAAATATATATTTTTTTCCAGTGCTAAAGATATAATCAACATTAAAATGACAACATTAGATTTATTATTGTAAGGAGTTTACTGTAGACTGCTAGCAGCTTGGCATTTTTCTGTTTTAGCGAAATGGTGACAAGTCATTGGGATGCATTGCCATGAAATTATATTTCAATCCACCAGCCTTCCCTCCTGCCCTTAGCGGACTTCTCGCTTAAGTTGGCTGCTCTGACGGTCCACTAATGGCGCATTTTTGCATCTTGCATGACCAGGCTGAAATATTTGCATCATGTCCTCCGGTCACTGTTTTGAATTCACAGTCTGTCATGTGTGATAAACTTCATAAATCACTGAAATTAGCTGTCATATTGATATTTAGGTCAGTCATGTGTTTGTTTGAACAATGGACAATTTGTCAGTCCCACTAAAGATATTGATGGACATGAATTAGCCATGACAATCCTTTGGACAATGTCCCAGGTGAAACATCAGAGTACACTCCACTTTTTATCTTCTTGTGTCCAGACTTGCCTCCATCTCATCAAAGCATCCAGCCATCAGTGTCTCTCATTCGCAATCCTTCTTTAACACGCGGCACATCCCACCCCGACTGCTCACAAAAAAGCAGTGTAATATAACCGCTGTGATCAGAGAAATAAATCACCTCTAATTTGCCATCTTGTTGCAAGTGCTACTAATTCACTTTATGGCAGTCAAATTAGAGGCAAAAACAGGAAGAGGAGCCAACTCTAATCTCAAATGTTTCCGTGCTAGGTGATGACAGATAATTCAATTTAGTGTCAGGTGATCTGTTGACTACTGTACGAAGTACCATTTGGGTTATTTCATTTGGTGCTGCAGCAACAGAAGTCTGGAATAATGTTAGCAAGAGGCCGTGGAGAGTTTAGTAGTTCTTTCCCTACATCCCCTTTAATGACTCTACTGGCTTTGTCTGCCTCACTTTCTCCTCATTGACATTCAAAACAGACATCAGTAAAAATGGGAGTAGATGAATGATTGCTTAGGTAATGTCTGCTGCTTAGTATGGAAAACCCTTTGTTCGGGTTCTCATCCTCAGGAGACAAGGGAAAACTCCTTATTTATTTATGTGAATTGCTGGTTGTGCCTCACTGTGCCTCTTTATTCCACTATTTAAGCTCTGTAACAATGTTGTGTTTTTAGTGACCTGGTTTGCCTCATACTAACCTGTCTAGACTTTGATTAAGGGTGTTACCTTGGTAATAGTCAAAACAGGAAGCAAGCAGGAAAAAACAAGGGAAGTTCTTCCTGCAATGACCTGGTTTATAGTTTTTAGAGTGCTTTGTGCCTGGGGCCGACAGATGGTTGAGGACAAAAAAGTGAGTTGCATGACCACCTGAATTTCCAAAGGCTTGCAGAGTGACAACTGAACTGATCACCGTCAATTTTCTTATTCGCATTCCTCAGATATTGTTATTTTATTAGATTCTGAAAACAAAATACTCTTCCTAAATAGGAGTAACTAAAAGTTGGTCCATTAATGAACCCTATAACATGCATTACAAGTGCCAAGTGGAATGCCAATAAAGCCTGTCTGTGGCTTTGACTTTGTTCACGTTTGGTGAACACCTGAAAGCTTTAGGGCTTTTCAGTTTCACTGGCCTGCAAGTGTAAAGCCAGGAATTTTCAGGAAGTCAATAGCGAAGATTAACCTTTGACTGACCAATCAGGGGATCAAATCAATATCTGTTATGACGGGACAGACATTTCAGGTGGATTTTTACTGAGATGGGATGAGCTATATGAGGAGTTTTGCTTCAAATCTTTACACCAGTTCTTTGAAACAAGGACGACATACAAACTCAGTGAATCAACAAAAGATACCTATCACTTATAACTTGAAATGTACTATATAAATTCAAGTAGATGCATTTCAAAGTAAAATATTTCCCTTTTGTGGTGATTACAATTGACTATTAGGTATTCAGTGGCTTATAAGATTCAGATCTTTATGGTCATTAGATGCTTCTATAATTACATATATCTGTCTGTGACGACCATGTTAAGTGTACATTTATTTAATGCTAAATATCTAAATCTATCTCATGAATTCAATTCTGTGGCCATGTCATAATAAAGACCTTTTATGGAGGAGGTGATACGAGAATTATTGTAATCTGTGACAATTAGGAACAGGATGATTTCTTTTTTACAGCAAGTACACAGTGCATCATGTTATCAGGAGTGTCTTGTTAATTTATCTTTCTCTTTACAAGAAGAGAGATGTAATGGCCAAATTGGAAAATTGAACAAAATAAGCAACTTGAAATAGCACAGTATCATCTGCATAAAGATGTATTTGAATAATCTTGCATCTTATAAACTGTAATTGTTGAACAGCACAGGAACAAAAAATTCTGAAAAACAGAACTTGGAATTTGGTCAAAGGCTATTACAGGTCTCTTCAATCCAAATTTTGGAGAAAAGTACTACACTCAGTAACATTTGATGGAGATAGACAAAGAAGAAAGGATCCAAGTTGCCCTCATAATGATGAGAGAACAGAAACGGTTGGCTCCATGCACGTACAGTAATTTCTATTTGCAGGAGTCCCTGTGCAAACAGTCTCAAACAAATGACCAGCAACAGGAAAAATCTGTTGAACGCTAAACAGATATTGTTTAGCTTTCAACAGAGTCGGCATATTTAAGACATGGTAGGTTGGTAGATAACTTTGTCTGATGTTTATATGATCTATAACATGTAAATTGTGCAACCCACAAAACAGTTAGGTTACAGTTTTAATAGAGTAGCAAAGTAGGAAACAACTTAATTCCACTCAATAGTGAAATGTAAAGAATCTCTGATTTCCATTCAACAGTAGCAGTTATTGTCTTTTTTTCTCTGTATGGCTCATTCAAATGTTTCTAATGAGAAGCTACTTACACTAATGTGCTCTGCTTGAATCGGGCGTAGAAGCAAGATGAGCTGTGAGGAACCCTCATACGGTAGGCCCCCTTGTGGAGCCCCTGAATAACAGAGTGAACATGTGTACAACGAGTGCATGTGAGTGTGTGTGTGTGTGTGTGTGTGTGTGTGTGTGTGTGTGTGTGTGTGTGTGTGTGTGTGTGTGTGTGTGTGTGTGTGTGTGTGTGTGTATAATAGCAGTATAGAGGCTTCACTGCATATCGTCATAAAATGTGAGTTTATGTAGATTTATATGCAAAACTGAACAAATTCACAAGTATGCCATTCCGGTAAATGTGCTTGTTCAAAAATGCTTACTGCTGCATGTGTGTATGTGTTGTCAGTGCAGGTCCAGACCAGGAGCAGATGATGGGCTGCATACAGTGTGTGTGTGTGTGTGTGTGTGTGTGTGTGTGTGTGTGTGTGTGTGTGTGTGTGTGTGTGTGTGTGTGTGTGTGTGTGTGTGTGTGTGTGTGTGTTGAGGTCCCCCTGGCTCCCATGGTTTCTCTCTCTATCCCCTCCTCCCTCTCATTCTCCCCTCCCCCTGTTCCTCCTTTCCTTCTCCGTTTCACCCCCTTCTCTCGGCTAACTCAAGCGCCACCTCCCTCTCACACATGCAATAGCACTCTGCTCCGTGTCCGAGGCAGCCAGCCATTTTAACCCTTCACACAGACTTTTTATATCCTCGTGAGATTGAGTTTGAGTTTCAGAGGAGAATGAGGGCATTGTGGTCAATCCTAACTTTGGAGATCGGGTTTAAGGTTGGAGTTAAGATTAGGCTGGCCTTGATTTAAGGTTCAAGGTTAAATTGGCTGAGATAGCTGGGTTAAGGGTTTGGGTTGGACTGAAAGTAGTCAGGCGGTCAGAGCAGTACAGTAAGAGTGTGTGAAAGAGAAGAAGAGGGACACAGATGTGCACAGATCCTAATACACAGCAAAGTTGCATCTGTATGTGTGTGTCTTTCCTACAACTGTGTTCAATTACTCTATGTGAAAAAGAACAGCCACAAATTATATCCTGCCAATCACAAATGTAATTTTATCATATCAACTTCCCATTTATATGTTTTCTATAAAATGATTGCTGTAATTTGTGAAACTTTTAGCAAAGTTTCACTCAGTTGCGTCTTAGAATCGCAGTCAAGCCATGATACAGGTCAACAAATTTATAGAGATATTTTAAACAACTGTCCAGCTCCTGATGAATCATGGAAGGAGGGCTCCAAGATTAATAAATATCAGAACAGGAACGACAGCTGAATAGTATCACAACTGTGTTTGTCTGGCTGGCTCAAATGTAGGGTGCGGTTTAATATCCTGTTCCCTCTGTTCTTTTTTGTCTTCCTCCTTTTCCGTAGAGATTCCTGTAAGAATGTGGTCAGCATTACGACAAATTAATCTTGAAAGGGCTCGAATTGTGTGTCTTCAGCTTACACCCTTTTGCGGTTTGAGTGAATTGTTCACATTACAGAGAATTGCAAAATGAAAAATACATTATATTATATATATATAAAAAAATACTTTACTTTTAATGATAGTTTGGATAGTAAAAAACAGCAACACTCTTTGTACAGTCAGGCAAAGAAACAACCCACAGAAAGACAAGAATGCCAAGTATTACCACTTCATAGACTCTGAAGAGCTGTACCATCTCCTTCCATGAAGACGAGTGATGGTTGATTAATGGCAATGTGGTTTTGGCTCAACATTATATCGGATTGAGTTGCCTTATAAGTCTGAGTCAAATATAGAATCAGAAAAGGCAATGTTTTTTTTCCACGAAAGACCAAGAAAGAATAAAAGTTGACATTAAGTGTGACCAGCACAGTTTACTCGTGGACAGGTGATACAAACTGAAGTAGGGTGGCAGTGAACAAACTACTACTAATCCTGCAAACCTCTTTTTGGGATCAGCTTAACTATCAGACAGCGTCCAGCACAGGGTTCAGAGCTACACAAATAAATTCACCATCTGCCAAACTACTTAAAATGAGCACTTGGGTTCAGGCTGTGTCAAGGGAGCAGTTCACATGATCATTACGTATGTGACTCCCACGCACACACGTGAATGGATACACAATCTTATAATGATTGAGTGTAAAGCAGAAAATATGCAAAAGGTAAAAAATTAAAAAAAAGAGAGCGAAAGAGAGAGAGAGAGGAGAAACAAAGAGGGGAGGAGGGTTTACACTGGGTCCAGGTAGACATGTGGTGTTGTGATACGGGGTCAGGGTCCTGCTGGACCGTAGGGAGGTGCTGGTGAGCTCCCTGCCCAGCCGAAGCTCTTCCCTTCTGGACACGTGCTGAGCAAGTAAAGCCTGGATCCATCCCTCAAAAAGTGCTCCCTCCCTCCTCCCCTTCACTCTCTCTCTCTCTCTCCGTCTTTACTCCCCCTCCTCCTGCTCCAGGTCCTATGGGTGCAGTGCCACGTCGCTGAGTGAACTTATTAGAGTGAGCAAGAGAGGGGGAGAAAAAAAAGGGCGAAAAAGTGCTAAGCACCTCCATTTGGGCCAACGCATTTTCTCCTCTTCAGCCTTCCTTTTGCTTCATTTTGCGTTTCTTTTGTCGTTTTTTTTTCCAGCCTTGTGATTAATTTGAATGCTCTTCAGTATTTCAGAAAATAAGTCCACAAAATATTTCTTTCTCTGTGAAACTCTTATGACTCATGCCTGTGTGCGTGAGTGCTTGCTTTCTTGAGTTTCCAGGTTGGTGTGAGCTTTTAAATATCTATTTATAAATACTTTTGTGTATTTGTTTCCCAATGAGATAAATTTCCTGAGGCATTTGTTTTTTTTAATGCCACACTTTCTGATATAGCAACTGGAAAAGAGCCAGATTCAAGCTTATAAAATGTTCTGTACTTCATTTCAAACCATAAAAACAGAGGTGGCGTGCATCAAAACTATTTTCTTATACATTATCTCCATCTAGTGGATATTTTGTAAACAACACATTTACATTTTACAACTAAGTCTTTAATATTGGCATGTTTATAGAGACCTAACTGCATGAGAGTTCTGTGAGAGAAAATGCGTGAGCTGTACTCGTAAATAAAGTTAGTCTTGGCAATAAAAACTGTACATTCAATTCTTCTTTATTCATATAGGCACTCCAATACTTTCGTATCCCTCAGTTATTTCTCTTTAAACCTCTGTATTATACATTTTACCTTGCAGATTTATAGAGAGTTGTTTAACTTGCAAAATTGACTGGATTTAATAATAGACAATTAAGGTTTTTATTTGTCTCATGTGTGTAATCTTGTCACCACGTTTGATAATGTTTGTTCCACACCGTCGTTCCTTCATTTGACATTGCGCAGATCCTCCAGTTAATGACGCTCTTGTTCTCATGTGCATCCTCCAGGGAATCATTGCTGCACAAACACGGTGGAAAAAAACAACAACCTTGACCGACTTGTTTATGGAAAATGGTGAAAATGCTCTGCAGTGGGACATTTTGGCCAGTGTCCATTTATCAACATGGGAAAACTGAATTTGGAACTTTAAACTTTACACTTCTGCCAGGTAGTTTTATCCACTATTTTACTGGTGGCTAAATGGCATAGGGGTTGAGGGTACAAACAAAAACTAAAATAAAAACCAACTTGAGAAAAGCTCAAACAGCAAATTTGTTGAGAAATGATTTCAGACCAACAGTTAGTGTAGTTTGTGGTACTTTCCAATGTACTCATTATAAAAGGGTAAACACCTCTTTGACTTTTTCTTAAACCTCATTCTGAACCCCAACCTGCTGAGTCTCTTGACTGTTGAGGACATTTGATAGATTTAACTGAGCAGGATGATTAAATTCTCTGAAATGTTTGAGGGTGAAACCGTCTCAGAAGATCTAAGAGAAATGCACCTATTTTAGTGAGTCAGAGGGGTGAACTCTTGTAGTTTTCATTCTGTGCATCAGAGTTTTGAGACATATTCACATCTTCAAGAAGGCAAAAACCCACGCAAAGCATTTGCACAACCAAAATAGAGTGCTGGACAGGTGATTCCAGTCAGTGAGCTCACATGGTAATCAGCATGGACATAGAAGTAGAGTCTACAGACAGGGTATTCAAAAAGAATCCAGCATCCATATGTCCACTAAAGTTGTAAGAACTTGCAAATGCAAAATATAAAATCACAAAGTAAGAAATATAAAATTAAACGATTGTATATACATCTGAGTTCCGACATTCAGCAACAACACACACACACACACACACACGCAAACGCACACACACAATCCATGCTTTAGTTAAGAAATAACTAAGATCATTTTAAGATATTTAAACATTAAAGTCTCAGGGTCTCAAACTGTTTCTATAAAGTTCTTTGTCCTTGTGAATTTACAAATTAAATGAAAACTCGTCCTCTGTGATTTTCAACGCAGTTCTTTTCTTAACACAAGGACAAAAACTTTTTTCAACTTTTTGGCAATTGGCTGTAAAATATGTAATTGTCTTTTGCAATGTTATTTTAACTCTACTGTTTCCTTGAAGCTTTTTCTCAGCTCAAAACTGTCTTTACTCCACATTAAATATTGTATATCCGACTTTGCTGTATTTCTGTATTATTCTGTAAACTTACTTCTTAATTAATGTGTGCATCCAGATGTTTTTCCACTTGACCATTTTAACTCTGTGATTTTCTTTTGTTAGTTTGCTATTTCCTACAATGTGGACACATGGCTGATGGAACACTCTATGGACTTTACTTCTATGTTCAAGCTGGTAGTTCACTGATTGGAATCATCTGTCTTATGCTCTATATAAATCACTCAGGAGTGTTGCGCAGGCTTTTCTGAACAAAGCAATATGCGGGCGGAACTTTGAAAGACAAAAACAAAAAATCCCCAATCTAGAAACTCTTCTGCAGCAGCACCCATCTTTTTGAAGCTCAGTCTTCTTTTTGTTTACAGAAAAAGCTTAAACACATAAACTTATTATTAAGCCTCAGATGTGTGTCTGTTGTCCAGCTTTTGCAATGTAACCACCAGCAGATCTTGTTTCACCATGTACGATTAAAGAACTTTATTTAATTCACATCAAGTTGACAATATTTACACTAAAACATCAAGTCACATATAGGGTTTATGGGGTGATAGCAATCAATGAGCTCATATGGACATAATATGAACACAGACCTAGTAAAAGGAGAAAAAGGTGCAACATTCACATTCACATTCTAAGAACTTTACATATCTGGATAAGTTATTGGATAAGTTACTGGATAGGAACTTCACTTTCACATAAAGTTTACAATATTCAAACCATGTGAATGTGTTTATATATATGTGAATTATGTATGACTGCAAGCAATTTTCCCCAAAAATGCATTGTCCCTGTGTTATGAAAAAATAACCTAAAATACTTTAAATATGCTTGAGAGCGAAACACTCTCTCACATCAACATGTTAATTATTTTGCCAAAGTGCGAGCAGCATCCCTTCCTGTTGGTGGAAGTGCAGATAGAAACCCTAAACCCATCTGAAATTCACCTTTTTTGCTGAGAAAAGAAAAGATAAAACTCACGTCCTTTTCCACACCATCCACGTCTTATTCTAAGCACTCTTAATTACATTTTCTGTCAAATGATTTAAATATATATGGGATGGATTAAATATATAAAATAAAGATGATGATGATGTGTCTATGATAACCCATCTCATGCAAGTTTCTACAAATGCTGCTGCAATGAATTTGTAAACAAATGGAAAACAAAATGTTGCCTGGAAGTTATTCTTAATGGTTCTGTTTTGGAAAATGGTCATGAGAAAACCACCAGCAAAGTCCATAATGGATCACAGAAACGTGGTTACTGGTATCTTAGTTAGACTTTTCCTTTGTTCTCCAACCCTAAAGACATGTTGGGAAAAAGTCTGTGAGAACTAACGTCATAAAAGCAGCCAAACAATAAGGCTTGGGTGGGTTATACACAATAAATTTAACTTCATACACAATATATCTTTTACTCCATTGGTGCGTTTCACCACGTATTGGATGAGCTTTACGAAGTACCATAAAAATGCATATATTTAAGTCCTAGCAGCTTTTCTGGTTCCAGACATTGGAATCTGCTCACTCCAGCGAGTTCTAGTCGACTGATTGGGTGGCATCGTGACATGAAACAGCGGTTCCTCCATTAAACAGTAATCACCAATAAGCGCAACGGGGTGACTAATGGATAGCCAATCAGCGCCAGAGGCAGGACTAACGATGTTGTCAGCTGTGCGCTGGAACATAAGAGTAATAATGGAGATGACTACAGACAACATCAAGGCTGTTCTAAATTAATCTACAGTACTGAACAGAACTCTGCTTTGATGTCTGGGAAAATGCATTTTCTACATATATCGTACTGCTATGAGATGCTGGGTTGAGACTCTGGTCGAATTACCCCGATATCTCCAAAATCGCTCACTCATGGTCTCTCTTTTGCATTCATTTTACACATAAGGCATGTCTTCTCAATATTGCCCAACATCGTAGGTTGTTTTTTAAGGTTGTTTTTTTATTCTCTTTTAACTCGCTCCTCTGCAATCTTAAAACCAAGTAAAGTGTAGTTGTCATGGCAAGACATTACCTGGCAACATAAATTGATGTAACATTCAGGTGGATACATTGGTCTCTAGTGATTGGTTGGCGGTAATAGAACCACCCACCCCCTAATGGAAATTGACAAGAGTTGAGGAAATGTCAGACTGAAGACTGAAACTAGGTGTAACAAGTTAAGAATTTAGTCTGATATCAGGCGACCTAGCATCAGGATTGTTTGTATCGCTTGAAGGTTCAGTAAAAGTGCACCACCTGGAATCCCCGTAAGCACCTGAAAGCCTGAGCATCCAACTTCCCCATATCGATTAAGTTGTGTTCCAACTGCACTCGTACAAGCCCACTGAGACTCACTTTTTTATTGCCCCAGCAGAAAGCATCACGAGGCACTGATTGGATCTTGTTGTGGTTGAGTGCTACCGAGTGCAGAGCCTCTGGCAGCTGCCTGGGCACCTGGCGCAAGCTGTTGTGACACAGGTCCAACTGGTGCAGAACGGGCAATGTCCTGAATGCCCCTGGAGCCACTTTGAAGACTTTATTTCTTGCTAAACCCAAGTGCTCGAGGTTTTTCAGGGTGCCAAAAGCCGCTTTCTTTACGGAAGATATGAGGTTGCCCTCCAGATTTAGAGTTTTCAGTGAGTGGGGAAGGTGTCGTGGCACTTGTTTTAGTCTGTTACCCTCCAAGTTGAGGCTTTCCAAGTGGGTCGCATTGAGAAAGGAGTCCTTGAGTAGGCCCTTGCTAGTAAGTCTGTTTGTACTCAAATCTAAAACCACCAGCTCTGATATCCCATTGAAGACTCCTCCACGGAAGTGCTCAATGAGGTTCCCTTTGAGGTAGAGCTCCTTGATGGACAGTGGTAAGCCCAGAGGAACCGATGTTAACTGGTTGTGATCCAAGTTCAGGGTGCGCAGGTTGTACAAAGGAGAGAGCACTGCACTGGGAAGAGATTCAGATCCATTCCCCAGGCTGTTGTTGCTGAGGCTCAAAACCAAGAGGCCGGGGCAACGGGCCCAGGCTGCCTCAGACACCACACTCAGACGGTTATTGTCCAAACGAAGCTCCTCCAGAGACAATGGAAGATCAGTTGGAACGTTGTCTAGGAGGTTCCTATCCAGGTAGAGGCGCTTCAGAGCCGGGATCCCCTCAAAGGCCCCCTCGACGGAAACATCTGTGAGCCGATTGTTGCTAAACACAAGGAACTCCATAGAGACGTATTCACTGAGCAGGTCCAGCTGGATGGTGTTGATGAGGTTATTCATGAGGAGGATGTAGCGGGCATTATAGGGAATACCATAAGGGACCCTGTCCACGCCTTTGTCCGAGCACTGGACCACTCTGGAATACGATACACAACGAGAATAAGTGTTTTTGTATGTTATCGATCTAACTCTCTGCAAGAAAGTACATGTCAAACTATCAATTTCATGTTCTTTTACCATTAACATTTTAGTCTGAAAGTAAAAATGTATTTATTATCTGTTTCTGTAGTTGAGCTGCTGCAACACCCGAATTTCCCCATGGGGATCAATAAAGGAATATAATAATAATAAAATGACCAAAGAAAATATCCAGGGTTCAAGGCTGCATCTTAAAGTCGCTAGTCTGACTGTTCAAAAGCCCAAAATATTATATAAAACAGAAATAATTCTCAAATTGGAAAACATAATATCAACAAATCTCTCGCCTGGCTAACAAATTAATCGACTATTAATTCAATTTAGTCTGATAATTACCTTCCATAGCAGGCACATTCAGGAGGACAGTAGTCATCCTTAAAGTAAGGAAAGTGCGTTGGCTTGATGACCTTCTTCTTCTTTGATGGCTTTTGGGTTTTATTGTCTTTTTTCCTCTTCTTTTCCTTGGTCTTCTTGGTGATCTTATTTTGACTACTTCTGTTGAGTTTTGTTGGCCTTATTGAAGGTGTTTTGGAAGTTGTCAGCCGTGGTCTGGCTGAAGGTTTGGTCAGTTGTGGTTGAGGAGGAGATGCTTTAATTCGCCTCACTGATAGTTTGGTGTCATTTTTCAGTTCGACTGTTTTGGTCTGAGTCAAGCTTGGTTTAGGCTCGACCATGGGATTATTTTCATTTGATTTCGTCATAGGATTTGGCTCTTCGGTTATAAACGTTGGTTCTTTGGGTTTTGGCGTTGCCACTTGCACCTTGGGGATATAGTCAGTCATGTATTTTGGTTGAACAACGGTGGTCTGTACGTCCTGCCGTGCAGGTTTAAACAATATATTTTTGACCATGATATTCTCTAAATGTGGGCTAGCCTTAACTTCCAGTTCATTCAACTCACCAGGAAGCACTGTTGAGACTGAGATGTGATTGATTGTTGTGGGATTGGGCGGAGAGACAGACGGAGGGAAGAAATTAGGACTAACTTTGGCGTTAGGGAAGGGAGGGTGAGATGAGTCATGTGACTGGGGGACATTATAATGATGAACTGGAGGAGGAGAACCTGGAGGATTTTGAGACTGGGTGATAATTTGAATTGTGGCAGGAATCACTAATTCTTCCCCCATCTGAGTAGAGGATGTGCTTAAAGGAGGCGCGAGATCGCTAACTACCATGTGATCTTCCTTTTCTCCATTTCCTCCTTTCTCTTTCCCATTTCCTTGATTTACAGTTAACATCTTTTCCCCTCGAGTCGCTTCATGAAGAATAATTCCTGCAACCAACCTGCTCTCTCTTTCCTCTTCCTCTTTTTCTTGCTTCAGTTTATCCATTTGATTACTTTTCTTATTCTCTTTTTTCCATGCATTATGACTATTGACTGTTTTTATCGTGTCTTTTAGGATAGCTTTTACTGTCTCCTCATTTAACTCTGTTTTCTCTTCTACTGGTATGGAATCATCTCCCTGATGCTGATTCCTCATCTCAGACAGGTGGTCTCTGTCCAGCCCAGCTATCTGGGTGACTTCCAATCCTACGGTTCAACACAGAGAGCAACCACTTAGATAGTTCACTTAGGTACCAGTCACAAATCCTGCAAATATTAAACAGTATTTTTCTTAATACAGAAAATAAAACCAAGTGGCTAACAAGTGACAACAACAGTCTACATTCCCTTTGAAATGCTCATGAAATCATGAGCATGCAAGTGTTTATGACGTTTGTAGGAATGTGATAATTAGGAAGAGATTATATCTTAATATACAAGTACATTTACTTGGATGCTTTACATGACAAACATGCCTGATGTTACACTTACCCGGTTGCAACACATATGAATATCCGGAAACTGTGAGGAGCAAAAGCAGCAGCGTGGGCACTTCCATTGTATCTGTTGAAAGGCATGACAAAAAAAAAAAAAAAAAGGTAATATATAAAGAATGAGCTTGTAAAGGACAACATTTTCGGGAACGAAATATCTTTTTAAAGCCATCCTTCAGATACTTTTTGACTTCACTCTTGCTGTTTCGGGCCTTTGAACAACTTGAAAAACATACTTAACATTATCAGCTTGATATTTCATGACGTTACTTTTTTTTTTATTGCCGTAAAGCAGGGTTAATACAATTCATCGGCTCTTTATCTGTGAATGATGTTTCTAGTATTATTTTCTCAGCAGTACCCATCCCAAATAAGTCTATTTGGATTTCTGTTGTTAGTCTTTTATTACAGTTTGTTCATAATCAGCTCTGTGATCTTTTATGCATAATGTCAAACATATATTTTTGTGTATTTATATGACTTCAAAAGGAATATATATATTTTTTTTCAGACAAAGCCCAAATGACATTTCATAGATAAAATATATCCTAAGCTTATTTGATGTAAGAATTATTCATGGTAATTTCTATATTTTGTCACATACATCAATTGTGAAAGCTCAGTTTGAGTCAAAGTGAAGGGTTACCACTTAAATACTTACATACATGCTCAAAAGAAACAAAAAAGATTTTTAGCAATTATTACCTTTAAATAAACACCAGTGTGGGTAGTAAATCCAACGTCCAACAAAAGCACAAGTTAAAAGACGTTAGTATACATTATTCAGCTGGATTTGTGAGAGTTGCTTACCTGCAGCCTCCTTTTTATATGTCAAATCTGAGTTCCTGCATTTGTCCAGTTTACCCTTTACCTGCCTCTCCGTACGGACTGAGAGAGTCCAGAAGAGATGGTTGCAACCTTTGAACCGCACACAGATGACTTTAATGATAGTGTGGCCTTCTCTGTATGGAGAGTTTTCACACACACACTCTAGCTGAGACGCAGGTAATAACTCCTCAAATGCCTTTATCTGGAAGAGGATTGTCACACTTACCCTCAACGTCAGAGGAATCTGAAGGATCAATAGCGGGAAAGACGGGCGACTTTAGGGGAAGAGGGGTCAGAGGTGACGGTTGGGTTTTTACAGTGGCTACTGTTTGCTCCACTGTGGGGAGACATTTACATCCCAGTGCTTATATGAGGGTGACAAGTAGCTCCTGGATACTGCTTGGCCTTTGACCCTTATGCTAATACTCTGATATGTCAGGAAGTCTGGGAACTGCTGATACTAATGAGTGACTTTATAGAAAAGTGATTCCTGTAGTTAGGGTTTGTTGTGTTTTATTATGTTCTCTTCTTTTACTTTAAATGACTTCAGTGACCTTTTCAGATGTGCTTAAAAGCTAAGAACTGAAGGAAATAACGACCTATTCACTGATCTCAGTGGTGAGGTCATGTTTAATGAGGTATGTTTGATGAGTTTTGATTGCGAGTAATTGGCTATTTTCATTGTCAATATAATCTACCTATAATTCCTTCCTGTATTTGTTGTCTATTAAATATCAGAAAATACTGAAAAATACCCATCATGCAACAGGTCACATCTTTAAAATGATTTTTTTGGTCTGACAACAGTAAAAACACAAAATATTCAATTTGCAAAGATAAAAAACTGAAATTTGCAGCAAGTCCTTACATTTGAGAGGCTTAAACAAGAAGAAACAAGTACACCATTATCAAACTGTTTTTAATACATTTTCTGACAAATGATTAATGGATGGTCCAGCTCTAGTTCTGGTCTAGTAGGTTAATCATTAAGTACTTTAATCATTATTTATTAGACTAATTAGGTTAACTTTCCATGCAGCTTTTCAAATATTGATTCCTACAAGTTGCATCTACTTTTAAAACATACAAGAAAGTTCTGTGTGACAACACAGATGTTTTTTTCCTTCTCAGCTGCACTATCTATATTTATGCGGGCAGAAAATGTGTACATCTAGTTCCAGAAATCAGAAGCTCTTTTTACCTCCTACTGGGTCTGAGAATATCAAGTTCTTGTCTGTGATCTTTTGTTTTTGTCACATTGCGCGTCATGTCAGCTTGTACATAAGGCCGAGCATCGCTGTAAGACTATCCCAAGGTCCAATTCTGTTCTTTTGCATGGGGTTGCGTATCTGGTTCACAAACACCGATATATGGAAGGGCTTGTACTCACACAACCAATACAAAGTTAACTTGCATAAACATAACTTATTCCCAGAGCTTTGGTATAGTGACAGTAGAAAACAATGTATAAAGTATCTTTGATATCATTTTTTGTGATACATTAATGAAAACATGATTTTGAAACAAGATGCAGGTTTACTTTAGTTATCTGGAAGACTTTGCTGAGTAAACACTTCTAATCTGGATCATGAACTGATGCTAAATCACTCCGTAAAACAGAGATCTGTCCTTCCAAACACACAAACCCAGATAGTAGACCGATGTGCTAATGCTGACACCTAGTGTATAGAACATGGACTCTGAAAATGCCTTTGAAGACCACAGAGAGGCAGCATATCCCCACACATAACATTTGAGGAGAGAGAGCTCCTTTTTAACGTTGCATGGGAAAATGCAGCAAATGGGTTTTATGGTTTTGTCTCTGTGTGCCCCAATCGATTCTGCTCTTCTTGTCCATGATAAAGAAAAATCACATGTACGTGAAAACTGAATGGCAGGAAATGGACGCTGACTGCAATAAAAGCACACAAGAAGTCATCTCTTAACACCTTGAGCTGTGGTATATCATTTACTGTCAAAGGTGACGTAATGTGTAAAAGAGGGGGTGTGATAAGCAGCAATAAGGGAGAAACAGAGAGGTGGGGGTGGTTTCTTATTATACCTGCAGCTGTTTCAGGGTAAAAATACCCCAGTGTTTGTAGGTGTATGCAGGCCCACTTTATGTGCATTTTGGGGATTTAAATTGGCCGTTTGCTCCATTTTTTTTTACCACAAATGATCATGCAATCCAGTGTCAGAGTGAAATTGTAAGAGACCATTGCTTTTTTTATCCCCCCCATCAACTACTTTCAGGTAAACAAACATTTTATCTGTCTCTCGGGCTTTCATACCTCATCTACAGCTTCAGAAATCCATTTTACAGTCAAAGCTCATGGTATAAAATCTGTCTGGACATTGGCCCTCTAGCTAAATTCCTTCCACAGTTGAATGGTTGTTCCCCAGTGCATCCAAATGCCTTGACAGCTGCCCAGCAGCCTCACCAGTTGCCCATATCCCAGTTGTCTTTTTATTCTTTGGCAAAGCACCAAAATCACCTAAAATGATCAAAGAATAATGTATTTTTCCAACTAGGTCCCAGATTTGAATCAGTACATGGTCTCTAGCGGTGTTTACAGATGTGGTTAAAACCTAGGATTTGGGTTATGATCATTTTTGCCTTAAAAGTTTATTTTCCATTCAGTTTTTTGTGGCATCGACATTAGAAACAACATATTAATAACCTGTCCTCTGGCCTCGCTGTGTCAAAAGTAACCTCAGTGGTCAGGACGAAACTCAAAGTGAGGTATGTGTCATGAGTTTGTCACCAAAAGACTGAGGCCAAGGCAGGTAAGTGTGGAATTTGCATGAGGTTTTGGGTTGAATGGGTATATGTGTGTGTGTGTGTGTGTGTGTGTGCGTGTGCGTGTGCGTGTGCGTGTGTGCGTGTGCGTGCGTGCGTGCGTGCGTGCGTGCGTGTGTGTGTGTGTGTGTGTGTGTGTTTACCGGTGAGTAATTGTGAGTACTGGTGTGTGATTTTAGTTTTGTGTCCAGAGCACCGTAGAGCCTCTGGTGGGTATCGATCGTAGGTTATGATTATTGGACAGATAATTAAAAATGACTTTAACACTGCTTGCCCTGTTTTTTTTTTTTTTTTTTTGGGGAAGAACACAAGATCTAATTTACAGTAAACACACAAAAAACATCAATATTATGTCACCAAAGGGCACAAATCCAAAAGGAAGATGGAGTAAAATGTGGTAGTGGTGAATGCAGGCAGTAAAGAGAAGACTAAGTGACAACACGGCTGTGTAAAAATAAACCCTCCCCCAAAACTATCCCATCTGCTCAGAGCCTGACTGCTGGCAGTATAGCGGTGGTGGCGGCGGGCAGCGAGGGGTTAACAAGGGCAAAGGGCAAAGGTCACAGACTGCGATCGATTTATTGGCTAAGAGTGTCAGACCCACATTGTGTGCAGTGCGTCACTCTCTGGACAAACAGCACACGATGGAAATTGACTTTCTTCCCTCTGTTCTCCTGTAGGACCATGTTCCTACAGGAGAACAGAGGGTTTGCTTCTCAGTCCCTGTCGTTTCTCTAATAGTTGGCACTTTAGGTATAAATAGTTCTGCTATCTGGCATGTGAGGATAAAGCAAACATTAACAAACATTGAATGTTCCACTTGAGAGGTATTTGGCAGCAAAACGGAGACATGTACTGTCCAGGATGGTTAATGTTTTTGGGCGATTGATTGAATGTTAATGAACATCCCGAATGTTCTTTTGAAACACGTCAAGTTGAGAAAAAGGGAAAATAAAAGAGCAATGTAAGTCAAGTGTTGTGTGTGTTTGTATGAGAATAGGACAGACACTACTCTTTCTTAGACCATCCAAATATTTTCTCAAGAGAGGGTTGGAGCCACTGTGAGAGGAGGCCCCACAACACTGTTGGTTTAACCCTGCCTGGAATAGCTCCACCAAGTTAAACCTGTGTTTTTGTTTAAGTATGGAGTTCTTGTGTGTCAGTATATCCAACATAGCAAGAAGCTTAAGAGAAAATATGGATGAGGGCTGGAAGAGGAGGACAAAGCGTTACTTAGACCAGTTTTCAGGTTGGTTTTTTTTACACTCTGCTTTGAAGTGAGTGGTCCCTAAAAATCAAAGGCTCACACTGGCATATAAGTTATTTCTTTGGTTTTAATGAAGTTTATCTAAGCTGCAGGGGAACCTTTTGCCAGCAGATTCAGGGTCAGGACAGGCCGATCATAACAAGGTAAGGTCAGGAAAGACTGGCTGGACAGGGACACAGAAATACACTGCTTAAAAGAAGAAGTAGTCAATAAGTTGTGGAAGAAATAATTTAATTAGAATATGAAAGATCTTTTAGTAGTTTGTTTGGTCCAAGAAAACCCATCTCTTTGGCATATTTATTGTCTTTTGCAAACATCTTCACAACTGATGTTTCCCATATAGAAGATACTTTTTTTTCAGTTTTTTGTGAAAGCAACAATTATGGTAGGCTTTTACATTTGGCCGCCACATATTGTTCTGAAGCAGGAGCAGAACTGAAGCGCTGTAGCAGAGCGGCTCCTTTTGTCCTTTTTAAATTACTCCATTGTTCCCCCAGAGTGACTCATTTGTTGCTGAAATTTCCATTTAAAGCACAGTGATGATATTGCTCAATCTGTGTGCTTAGTTGATTTATTGATGCCGTCAGCCAAAAGGAGGCTTGCCATATGCCAGAAGGACTCATGCGTCAGCCCAGTGTATTCCAGTCAATCAACTGGTCTGCACTGTTTAAACTCACTTGTGTCTTTGTTCTCCACACCAGCATGGAGGCAACTCCAGACGCAGCACTTGTAATCTGCGGAGGCAACAAGTGTGAAAAATGTGGGTGGAAATATGTGCAGGATGTTTATAGGGCTTGTATTGTTTCAGCGGGACACCGGGGCAGATGGACAAACAATGTTCTGCTGGGTGATGTGGTTCATTGGGCCCAGTTAACTATTCTCCAGTGCTATTAAGCAATCTGTCACGCTGCAGAACAAGGATGTTGACTGATAGACAAGGTCAGAGGTACTGTGGGGATTTTTTTCTGTCACTCACTTGAGATTTCCTCTTTGAGTACATTGTGACAAACAAACCGTTCCGCTGATGTGCTGCAGTATTAATACAGCCACTGCTTTACTGGTTTGTTGTCATGAAAGGACCTTAAGCTGATCAATAGTTTAATTGCCAGTAAATGCAGTTTTAAAGTTCCCAAACCAATACAAAACATGTGAGGCAAACAACAACCTGTATGAATACATTTTTCTTTTTCTATTTCTCATTCAAAACCAACACACATCTGTTTGATAATATTTAAGACTAAGACTCAACAAATAACTCAAAATGTGCATGCAACAAGCTGAATAAACTTTTTTTTAATGTAAACGTATCTTGTTCTCTTCCCCTCTATCCCTGCATAAAAACAAGAAGTGAGAAAAGCAAAAAAAAGTGAAGAAAAACTTGCCAATGTCCTCTCGTCTAATGCCACACTATGAAACTCATGAAAGCTGAGGAGACAAAGAACACACCATGAAAACGCATTGTAAGAAAACATAAAGACATAAAAGTGTAAATGTAAATGATTCCAGTGATTTTAAAACAGATGCCAGCAAAAAAAAAAAAAAAAAGTATGGTTGACTTTTTGTTTAACCATGAATCCCAAATCAGCCGTCTTTGTGTGTGTGTGTGTGTGTGTGTGTGTGTGTGTGTGTGTGTGTGTGTGTGTGTGTGTGTGTGTGTGTGTGTGTGTGTGTGTGTGTGTGTGTGTGTGTGTGTGCGCGCATGGCGAGGGGCCCTTGTTATTATGTTCTGCTGCTTTTCAATGGAACAGCTGTGCGAGCCTCCAGCCGCCTCCAAACAAGGCACAGGCTGCCTGGCAACTGCCCTCCGATTGGCCAACTTTCCACCTCCTCCGACCAATCGGGCGGGCCACGCTATGAGGAAGTGAATGTGGGAGAAAAACACAACAGAGGGAGAACAGACGAGATTGTGAGAAAGTTTGCAGTGGAAAACGTGTAAGGAGTGGAGGATAGAGGCCTCGGCTCATGTTTCCAACAGGGAGTGATAAGATCGAGAAACGAGACAGAGCATAGAGACTAATCATACTTAGAGGGAAACACTTAAAAAAAAAAGCTTTAACCTCTTTTCAGACAGATTTGCATGTAAAGCTTTTAATGTTTCTCAAATCCTGTCTTTGGAAAATTCCAGCATTCTGCCCTATTAGCTCTGACATTGTTAAATACAATGGAACATTTGGCCATCTCTCCCTTTTTATTACATCCACAGCTATCTCTGCAACAACAGTTTCATTTGTATGAAAGTTTTCTAAAATCACAGTTTCGACTTTAAACACAAAAGAGACAAATCGGTGCTGAAACAGACATAAACCTTGATGTGTAGGTGCTTTTTAAACATATAAAACCCAAATGGACACAATCAACGCGAGGCGACAAGGAAGTGGTCACTGTTCTATTTGATTTCGTCGGCATTGTGTCTAGCAAGCTAAGACATGCCTTTGCAAAACCTGCGTTTCCAGGGCTTTGAGTGGGTTTAATGGAGGCCCTGAGTCACATCTCTCAGAGATAAAAGGCGTTTGTTTTACAATAGCTGTGACGCATGCACATTGCTAGATGTGAGATCGGCAGACGAGTGGAAAAAAATGGTTGGGAGACTGTTGTGGGTAATAAACAAGAGTGCGTGTGTGTGCAGACCAACCTTTTTGCATCCCCTGTGGGGGTGCAGTATATAGCATGTGTTTATGGTGTGTGTTTGGCCGAGGAGTGGGTGGGCTCCATGCTCAGATACATCCTGTAATTACCAATCAGAGAGGCGTGCAGATCTTTGTGAGAACGTTCGACACGACGCACACAGCTCCTCTCTCCCCTGGAGGTCACACTTCCTACGAAATCTCATCTGCAGTTTGTCTCGAAAAACAACAAAACCTGCGAAGAGACGAAGACACGGGGAAGGAGCGAGGCTGCCTGTGTGTGATGTGGCGACCAAGACGGCTGTAAGTCTGCTCGCCTAAAAAGGAACATGTGCAAACACTCTTGTAATTGCAGAAAGACACAAACATGCAAACCCAAACCAACACACATGCATGTAAACTTCTACAGGGTTAGAACGCACCGTCGTTTGTTGCAGTGTAAAATACACAAAGGATGATAAACTGACACGTAGAAGTGGTGGCAGTTCTGAGTCAGTGTATATGATGAGCACCAGCAGCACCACAGCACGATGATACAGCTGACCCTCTTCACACAGCTCATAGTACACACAGTACTATCTGACACAGAGATTATGTAAGAGGCCTACATTTGCTACACAAGTGAGTATCAACAAAATACTCCTAATGGCATTTAATTTTTTTCAAATGAGTCCCGAAAAGGTTAGTTAAATAACTGATTTGTTGAATCGACAACAATTTTGATAAATTAATTGAAATATGAATCGATTGTCAACCCTTCCATCGACCAAAAAGTGATAATTTGCTGCTTTAGAAAATTCATTTAACTGTAAATTCAACCTCTTTGTGATTTGTCGTTCAGACAAAGAACAAAATGTGAAGATGTCACTTTACAATTGGTTTACATGGATCCTATGGTTTGGTTTTTGTAATGTAAGCAACTTAATTCGGCTCTTAGAAATAAAAATGAAAAAATAGTATTACTATACTGTAATGGGGTGCACGTTTAAGATAACCCATTCATCTTGGGCTTACATGATTAGATGGATCATAGAAAGTTCAGGTGATATTCTGCATTGTCATCAGCTAGGAAGGCTCCAGACATGCCCCGACATGCAAAAAGATTAATTTATTAAAGCATTCCCTTTTCAACACAGGGTTGGCAGTTTTATTAGGCAGCTCGCCTGTGGCAAGTCATTTTCACATTGAAGTAAAGCAAAATTTACCCCATTTGTCAGCTTATGATTGCAGACTAATGAAACCTCAGGCCTGTGGGGCTACAGCTGAAAAATCATTCAATTCCTTTCCTGCTTTTAATGTTGGCCTCTCAGCACAGGGGAAACTCTAATTTAATTTAGGCTGACCCTCTCTCTAAAGATTAGATATTGTTTCCCCCTTTTAAAACTACCGGTATGACACTTACATTTAGTTCTTGCATCAAGTTGGCAAAGTTAACCAACAGTTGTCATCCATCTTGATGAGCTGTCTTTCTTTGAAATGGCAGCTACTATAGCCTGAGGCTCCAACTGGCCCTAACTGTAAAGTCACCACAGCTGTTGGAAGAGCAGACAGCCACTGGCAAGCTGCCGTAAAAACCAGTAGTGCTGGTTTTAAAAAGGGACTTTTGTCTGCTGCACTGCCAGTGCTGCTGTTCCTTCTTGTTTTGATGATGTTTTGATTATGTTCCTGCCCCGTGGCCCCAGAGCCACAGCCTACAAAATGGCTCAGTGTTTGCTGTAGACATTTCACACTCTTGCAACAAATTCTGTAAAACCCGTATTGTTGTCATAGATTTTGGAAATATGGCACAAACCCTGTATTAGGTAAATAACCATATTATTTCAAAGGGTCTTTTGACCCAAATCTCAGAGGGTAATCTGCAGAGCTTGCTCTCAAACATTTTATCAACAGGGGTGATTACCTTAGAAGCAGTAGTAGTATTGTTGAAAGGTGCACTCGCTAGGTGTAGTAAGCGCTCAAATATTTGTCCCCCATTCTCATGAAACCGCCGAGTTCATAATCCCGTGCATGTGCAATTTTCCCCATTTGAAAATATGGTCACCCTACTTAAAGCTCTTTTCTAAGCGTTATCATAGTAAAGTCAATTTTTGCAAACACATAGCAAAAGCCTTTAGGTTATTAGTAGCCTAGATTTCTTTTTGCTAAGCGCTACCACTGAACTTAGCTTTTAATTGAATGCTATAAGTGACAAACAAATACTTTAAAGTTGTTGGACCGAAATATAAATCATACATAAAAGATTCATAACAGTTCAACTCTGCCAGAGGGATCCAGCAGAGGGTAAAGTACTATTCAGTGGGTGTGTACACACAATCCATCAGATATAATTTATCCATGTTTTATAAGAAATAAGTGCTATGTGATTCTGTTTGTAAAAAAAAAAAAAAAAAAAAAAAAAAAAAAAAAAAAGGTATTGTACTGTACTTATGTGGTTGTGCAAGAACCGTTTGTATGAATAAATTTGCAGATTGCATAGTTTTAGAGAATTACATTTATTTTTTTGAATCTGTGTATGTGTGGTCTGGAATCTCAGGGGCATCCACAGGACATCAACCCACATCTACCCTCATTGTGTAATACACAAACACCTGAGGGGAGTTTACCCAAACTGACCAATGGCAGTTCAAATCAATAGTGACCCCAAGCTCTTTCCTAGGCTACATGTGTGAGAAAACAGCTCCAATCTGCTCCCACTGTGCTGCCCAGACAATCCCAGCATAATCCATGGAGTCCAGTCCTGGATTACCATGTCTGCTCCACACATTTCCGCATTATGGAAATTAGACAGGATTATATGAAGTCACATACACACGACACACAAGGACACAGACTGCCGGCGTAAAAAACCTGTGCAAAAAATCACAGGAGATATTTCTGTTTTCCTGAAAACAGCGATTACACCTGTCATTCCCCCCGGATTAGTTAGAGTGGAGTAGATTGTAGAGATTCATCTCCACACGACACAAACAAAGTATTTAGGCTGATTCCTTCTTATCTGGCAGGAGTGGGAACAACATGGCAAGTCTCAAATGCAGATTTGTTTTGTTTGGCCCATGGGAACATGTTGCCATGGTGACCGTGATACCTATTTCTTGACGGATGTGTTATGCAGGCTTGAGAATTCAAGCGTCAGCAGATGGTTTCAATTCAGTAGATGTTTTTGTGTCTTTTTGAATAATTAAGAGCAATCAGGTGAACAAGCGAGGAAAGGAACAAGATCTTTTGAATGTGTATTGTACATTTGCACAAAAAGACAAATGTGTGTGTGTGTGTGTGTGTGTGTGTGTGTGTGTGTGTGTGTGTGTGTGTGTGTGTGTGTGTGTGTGTGTGTGTGTGTGTGTGTGTGTGTTAGTGAATGTTTTCTGTGCATGTTCGTATCTAGTGGTTTCAGCATGTGTGTTAATCCTCCTGAATGGGCCAATCTAGATGAAAGCCGTATCATTAGCAGATGGTTCAGTGGCTGTTTCTGAAGCACCGGCGGCTCCAGCAGAACTTTCATTAGCCATGTGATCTCTCTGTTGGTCTTATTTTTCTTCTTTTCTCAATCCAGCAACAAAAACGTGCTGAACCACTGATGTGGTCTCTGTTCAGATACTTCCCTCATTTTCCACCAGCTTTACTCCCTTTTCCAATGCGGAAAAAAAGCTTTTAGAAGAGCTCATGCAGAGACTTTGAAATAAGAAGAATGAATGGCTGCGTGTTGTAGATGAATGAACATACAGGTGAGACATTGAAGATAGGAACGGTGCTCTCACGTGTGCAGCATACGTTCAACTTTGCCAATTGATCGTACATCAAAAGCCCACGTGTGTGTTCATAATCACACGCAAACGGTACAACAGCAGCTTTGCAGGTAGTGAGACTGTTTGTGCGTGGCTATGAACTTTGATGAGAGCATTTTTAAGTTGTTCATTCAGCATGCCGTCAAAAACATAGCAAGAAAATGAAAGAAGACAGACTGCACCGAGAGTTCAACTGGCACTTCCAGCAGGTGTCGAGGAACAAAAAGCTGCAAGAAAGCAGCGGAGCACCACATCCTGTCCTTTGTCCTTTGTGTGGAGAGTAAATCGAAGGTCATCTTCCAAATCTAAGACCGTTACCTCAGCAGCTTAGGGCTCACGGAAAAGGCTAAAAAAGATTCAAACAGCGGCGGCGAGGCTAAGGAATGAATTTTGGTTGCGGAGGCAGATTCTGACCGAGCTCACCTGCGGATTCAGCTGCTCGAGCGTGAGATGGAAAAGTCTAGCTGAGCGTGTTTACAACCTTGAACAAAGCAACAGAAGGGAGAATATACAGTGCATCAAGTGTATCAAAACTGAGAAAGTGACCCATCCTTATAAGATTCCATAACTTTACCAAAAAATTAAAAATATTAGAGGCTTTGGAACACCGCAGCAATAAAAAAACACAGGCTTTATTAGGGGCCTCATAGCATCTGCAAGACTCAGATTTAAAATTGCACACTCGTTCAAACACACGGAAGTGCACCTAACATTCCAAAACATAAAATCATAATTTCCCTCTCCAATTTTTTAATAGTGCCTCTCCTTGCGTTTTCCAGCCATTTGTATTCTTTCCAGCCATTATCTTTGAGCACAGCCCTCTGTAGAAGAGGATGATGAGTGGTTTAGTGTAAATGATCCCGACTTAAACAGTGATTTACATCCCTGGTTAAAGACTCAGTGGTCCAGACAAAGTCCCTGCTCAGAAGCTGGATTCCCCCCCCCCCCCCCCCCACTTCAGTCTGCAGGCTCGTGCAACCCTCTGAGGGCAATAGACATTAAAAGGGCAATGTATTTTTCTTTAATGAGACAGTGAAGTGGCACATAGAAAATAATGAGGAGTATGTGGAAATGTAGATGTATGTAAATTATACATTATATGCAGGAGAAACCTTGTCCTCTTGCTCATATGAACTCTAGCAGGATGACTGGTCACTTTGATGGAAGCTAATGCTGATCCTAATGAAAATAAATCTAAAATACATGTTTTTCTGGAGAGAGAGGTTGCTTATTTGTGTGTGTGTGCATGTACAAGCTTTGGATGCTTAGGTGGCGAGTGCCAACCTTCTTATCCTCAGAGAGGGAGGCCTTGTTTACCAGATAGTTTCTGAGCAAATCTGAGCCAATTACTGTCAGAGTTAAAACTATGGTGTGAGGAAAGTTGACGTGAATAGTGAAATTGGCTGTGATCAAGGCTTATACACGAATGCTTCTTCAAAGAGGCTGGAGATTTAAAGTGGTGAATTGGACTTTTGAAACAGAGTTAACAAACACTGCTGGGAACATGTACATTGCTTTCAGAGTTGTTTGCCTTAATTTATGTACCTTCTCAAAGTTATTCCTTGAGGTGTGAATGTGTATGCTTTGCTATTTGGGGTGAAAGTTTCTATATTTCAGTGGTATTATACTGCTTCCAGACATATTTATGATATTTGAAATGACATATAAATGATTCATTACAGCATTCAGTTTGGGATTAATGACGAACACAATCCAAAGTCCGAGCTCTGATTTGACTAATCCAATTGTAAGTGATCCAAGGGGACAGTGGTCTTTCAGTTGAGCCCACTATAATCCTGGCAAAATATTGGAATCAGTGGTGGTACCATCTCTGCAACAAAGGCAAACAGAGCCTTGTGAAGTATGTTATTGATGTATACATAAGCTACTCAGTTGCCTCCAGAGAGCAGCTATTTTCTTCCCCCGCTTACTAGAATTATAAAGCAATAACCTGTTACAGTCTTCTATGTACAATCTGTCACAGTGTCAGGCGAGTCAACAGACTCGGAGAGATAACAAACTGATGTGCAAGCTTCTAAATAGGTCATCCAATACATCATATGTTGCAGGTTTGCTTTAGAATATGTTATTTTCTTATATCTTAAATCATCTTTGCTGTCAAACTTTAAAAACCTGCACCTCCAGCTTTTCATCAGAATCACATCCATCCAACTCTTTCACCACCAACAGTGTCTCAACTCCCTGTACGGCTTATGGCATGACCTGACACTTAAAATAACAACATTACACTCTTGTGGAGTCGACAGAGACTCATCGTATCTCTTCAGCTTTTCCTACTATGCACATTATATGAAATACATTCATTCAATAAATATTCAAGCCATCTTTCAAACTCGCTCCTGATTGAAAAACATTTTGAAATATCTTATGATTCTAATAGATTTGTCCCATGCTTTGCACTCACATTGTGGCATTACATTCACACTGTAAAGAAGATTAATCTAAGTTATTTTCTTCAAGATCCAGGGCTTTTTTGCATCTCTGTAAAACTGCACCAAGTAGTTAAAGACATTGTGTAACAAAGTTTAACCTTCCAAACTTAAACAGACTGCAGTACCAATGATGATATTCCAATGTATTTTTGTATATAGGTTTTTGTATTTATAGTGGGTTTTTTTTTTACTTTCGCCAATGGCCTCCCACAAAGAAAAAAAACATAATTACATAAAGCAGTTTAAATCGTCACATTCTCCCTAACAGAAAATACAAACGTGCCATAAACAGAGTATTCTGTCTTCTTTCCTTTCATACCAAAAGAACACAGTTCTGTACTGAGAATCTACTGAAAGTTAATGTATAACTTCAGGTTACATTTATTCCCTATCCTTCACATCAATCATAACATGCCAGCAGAAATGCAATAATCTTTTGTGAGGATTCATTCTTTACATAGAGATTCGTTGATGTAGTAACCTGCCATATGGAAATGTGATGCAAACATGCAAATGGAGCAAATATGTTGACAAGATGTGAAAATCCTCTTAAAAATTAGAATTGTCTGAACATATAGAGGAAGAGATTTGCGAATTGTAAATGGAAATTTTGCTGTTATCTCTGGTTACTGAGTGACTAATTCACCAAGCGAATAAGCCCCTTTAGGGGCTATTTGCATATGCAAAGTGGAGAGATAGGGGAGTAAACAATCTCTGGGTGTTTGGAGAGGTGTGTATGAGTGTGTACGTGTGTGTACGTGTGTGTACGTGTGTGTGAACAGGACTGACATGGATCACAGAATATGGAGAGTGCATCAGCAGGGCCTTTCGCTATTCCAAATGCTGTTTGTGGGAAGATAGCATGTCAGTGTGTGTGCTCCACAACTTTCATCTGCATGAAATTTCACTGTGAACCACTCAAGAGTGTGTTTGTGTTACGTGGGAGTGTAGAGCACACACATTTGGCGGAACTCAAGTAACTTTTTAATTAAAGATTGTCTTGTTTGAAGAGTAAATAAGGGAAAACTTTGAAGCAAGTAACCTGAAAAAGACGGAAAATCAGTATAAAAATACACCAAGAATATTTGTCATTTAAAGTTGTCATCCTTGAGATTTCAGTCCTGATTGACAATCATGTTTACATTGGGAACAGGAAGTGTGGTTTAATTCAACAGCCAACACTCCCTGAGCAGCTCCTTTTTCACAAATACAACAAAAGAGCAATTGATCTATTTATGGTGTAACCAAAAAAACTTGTTGTAATTGTGAAATCAGTCAATTATAATTGCAACTGCGACCTGATTTCATGCACACAAGTTTTCCACACAATAGTAGGACACAATGAGTTTGCCACTTTGCTGAGAAGTTCCATTAATCCTCGAATAAATTAAAACCAATATGCTGACAAGAAAATCTCCAAAATGGTCATTCATTTGGATTCAACTGCTTCACAATAAAATATGATATCACAAAAGCACAACTTGAGTTCTGTTTCCTGTGAATCTCCTACGTATGTGAAGGGCATTTCAATCCAGTGCAGTAATGGCGGAGTCCACCCTATACGATAAAAACGAATATAAAGAGGGTTAATTAAAGTATGCACTGAGGATAAGCTATTTTGGAAAAAATACAATCATAAATGTATAGATATACATAAATATAATTTGTATTCATAAGATTTTATATTTTTTTTACATAGACATTTTTAATTCAAGTTTATCTAAACATGTGATGTTTGGAAATCATCACATCCAACACAAACTCGATTTATGTCAAGCACACAAATTACAAGCATTTGCATTGTCTGTAGTTGAACCTTTGGGTTTGTTGTTGCTTTTAAAAAAAATGTAACTGATAACTCAACAGGTGCATCAAACCCAACTCAAACACACACATGCACATCTGCACCAGCTCAAAAAGGAAAGAAAAACAAGTTTGTTCTGTCTGGTTGTGGCTTTCACAGTACATGCAGCCCCAGAGACACTACATTAAAACATGAATTAAATAAAGGCCCAGCCAGAACATCCTGTCCTCATATCTGTGTGTGTGTGTGTGTGTGTGTGTGTGCGTGTGTGCGTGTGTGTGTGTGTGTGTGTGTGTGTGTGTGTGTGTGTGTGTGTGTGTGTGTGTGTGTGTATGTGTGTGTGTCAGCGTAACAACAAGAGGGAGAAATAGGCTGATTTGCAATTTGCAAGCATGTGTATGTGTGTGTGTGTGTGTTTGCGCTCACGTCAGAGCAATCACGTAACTTGTGATGAACAGCAAACAAGGAGCTGAAGTGATAGATGAACACTGGCAGGCTTCACTGACTAAATGCTGGGACATTAGTGTTCGCCTGCTGTATAAACAGCATTTGTAACTGCACTCTAGATAATAGATAATATTGTATGGAGATGTGGCTTTCATTATTAAAGGGCCTCTTAAATCACATTATAGTTGTTTGTTCTACCAGCTCAAGAAGACACAACACTTTTTTTTAATTTCTTCTATTTTGAGGAGAAGCAGACCTTGGGTGAGAAGAGTGATTAATCAAATGGTTTAAAGCTGCAGGAAGAATGAAAATTAAAAAAATAAAAAAGCAGGATGGAATCTACCTCTGCATTATAAACAGAACGTTCACGGATTGATGTGCCAACTTGAATCATGGGAAACTTCTTGCATGTGTGGAAAGGTCATCAGAGACTCCAAAAAAGAAACAGGCCAGTTATCTTCTTCCTTGCTAGCTTCAATGTTTTTCATATTCTGAGTTGACAAAAACAGACTGATTTTGCTGACCTGAGGCATTGTGCTGCCTTCAGGTAACTCTTGGAAATCCCAGCATTATTATTTGAGCATGCATTGACGTAGGATTTAACTAAACGTAATCCTTTATTGGTAAAATCAAATTAGAGATGAATCGAACAACATGCTATTAGTTGTATTCAAAGTTAGAAACAAGGATCTGAAATAATGCAAAAAACAGACACATGAATGTCCACAGAGGATGAACAAGAGGGGTCATTAACATTATTGAAGCTGTATCTTTGTTACAGATTTATTCAGAATCCCTGAGCGTGGCTGAGCGATCACTGTGGGGACAGACATGCGTCAGTTCTGTTCATCCAGCCCTCGATACACTCTGTCCCAGTCATGAGTGTCTCTTTGTATGTGTTTGCATAATTCACTCAGCCACCATTTCATAACCGCGTTCATCTCGGACATTGCTGCCCACTTCCCACACAGCTGAATATTGATGGCGCTACAGGCCTGAATTACAAACACTGTGCTTAGATGCTTCTTTAAAATAATTTAATTTATACCCAGAATATATTGAGTAGGGTGGAGGAAAACAAAACCATGTTGTATAAGGAGTTTATAGTGGATCCTTTTGTAACTCTAACTGGATTTGCATTAGGACAAGAACTTTATTTCATACCTCTATTATTCTAAAACACTGAGCCTCCTTTCTTTCCTTTAAGCTTAAGTTTTTACTGTTTCATGGTTGATTGTATAAAATAAAAAAAATCTAGGTAATACTTTGTGTTTATTTGGAATAGTGAAAGTAAGAAAATCTGATTTAAAATCTAATTTGCAACATCAGTGTTTGCATTGTAAAGAACTGTGTGGTTGAACCAATTCTGAGTTGTTTGTGTCATATTTCTTAACACTGTTTTTATAACTGGGACATTTTTATCGGAGCTCTTTTTATCCCACGATAACCTTTTTCTCACCTTAAACCTCTGTGACTGTTATTTTTAACTTTCGGGTGTTTTGCAGACATGAAATCAGGGGAACGTCAGTTCAAGCAAAAGTCTCTTAAAAGAACAACAATGTAAAGTAAAAACGCCAAAAGCCTTATTTTTGATAAATATTTATAAATAAGCAAACTTCACAATTGACCCCATTCATTTATCTGACATACATACCCAGGGGCACATATAAGCTATGTGTCCTCCTGGGTCGGTGCCCAATCACAGATTATTCAACCAGCTCTGCAGTAGGTTACAATGTTCCACAGGCACCGTTTACCACCAGCTGTCTGTGTGTTTGTGTGTATGTGTCAGTGAGCCTGGGTGTGAGAATGTGTGTGTGCCAATTCAAACAACAGTTTCAAAAGTGGATTGCATCCAAGCAACATGATCATTTTTTTTATTTTTTTGCATGTGACATTTGATTTTCAAATTTTTGACCTTTGCCATCGTAGCTTCATCAATATGTGAACGTGCATGTGACAGTCTGCAGGGACCCGGGGAGGAGAACCATGCTTGAGGACTCCTCACCAGCTGTCTTAACTTTCCGTCTCCGCCCGAAGCTACATGTAAACCTTTTCTGCTGGAGCAGATTTTTTTTATTTTTAATACGTTATCAATAAAGTATTCACATATTCCATTCCAGTGCTTTTAGAAATCGTCATTATAAGCTAGCTCATTTTAGGAAAGTGAGCCCTTTCACTGAGGATCCGAGCTGTGTTGCAACCTGTTTGCTGTTATTTCACAAGAGGGGAGGGTGTAACACTTTAAATAATCCATGGATGCATCTGTGAGGCTTTTATGTCACACCCTTTCTCTCTATTTCTGTATCTGCTCTCTCTGGGCAACTGGTGTCATCTGCCTCTGCCTCAGTTCATGCCGCACCAAAAAGACAGAATGCAGCTTTTGCTCCATTCTATGTCACCACTATCTCTCCATATGAAACGGTTCATCCTTTTTTTGAAAGCAAATGCATGTCAACGTCTCATTACCACCAGGAGATTTAAGTCGTTTTGTCGTGTTAAAAGAAAGTGTGATGTGTGCTGACATATCCTACTGCAGTATAGCATATTTACCTCATCAATGACGAGTTCTGCGTGGGCTTGAGGCTACTGTCATGCTGTTGCCATGACATCTGGAATCCACAAAAAGATTCTGGCGTGTTTGGTGGGAAAAGGGGGGAGCCATGTTGACAGAAACACATTTATACAAAAACCCATGTTTAAAAGACGGACAATCAAAGACACATACAGACACATGCCCATTTTATCAATCTAAACAAATGGGAGATAATAATCCCAGAGATTTGCTTTTATGAAAACATACTGAGTGATTAGTGATCATTACATTAACCGCGTGCTCTCAGGTAGCCAATCCCCACAGCAGCCGATGACAGAATGAGTGGCTTTCAGTCCAACTTTGTGTCAAGACACATTCCTGCGGGAGTTTTCAGATCTCTCCCGACACATCTCTTGGATTCTGTCAGTAAATATTTCATACTGGGGGGAGTATGGAAATGTTCTGATGAGAGAAGTGTTCCATAAACACATTTCAATGCCCCAAAATAGGCTTTACAACCGGACAACTGACATAATGGCATTAAACTGATCTACTATTAAAGATAGGACTCTTAACAGGCAGACAAGCAGACCTCACCTGCTTTTATATACATTTGTGTCAGCTAGGATGACAAACATGTCTCACTACATCTAGAACATTTTGATGGAGTACCATGAGATGTCTGTGTGCACAGCTGCATGGTTCATAAAATATAACACACATACACAGTGTGAAATGAGGGCAGACAGACACACTGCCCCACAGCAGTTCTATACACTCAGCATAAAGAAAATGATTTATATAAAATGCTCCTATTGTGAAAAATGATGAAGATAGTTTCTTTTCTTTTTTTTGCCGATTTAACAAAGGAAAAAAAACTGCATTGGGATTAAAAATACAGCTGTGAAAAAGGAAAAGCAGGAAAGTTAAACGCAGCACACTTCCTGTGAACAATTCCACATTAAACACAGCATGACGCCCCTTTTTGACAACATGGTTAAAGCCCTCAGTAGGAATGGGATGGGTTTGATTGGCTGTTATGTAACCACTGTCAGGTGATTGCTATGGTAACCGGTGCAGGGCCGCCACCTTTGAGAGGCATTGACCCGCTCCTGGTTTGCAACCACATGATTCTGCTTGGCAGGATTATGGGTTTACTGGAACCCCCACTGGTGTGATGTGTTCATGTCTCACTCTGTACATGTGCTGTGGCAGTGATTCTTTCTGAGCAAGTTAACTAAAGAATAGTATCAAACTGATTTTTAGTTTTCTCTAAAAAGTGGACGTGCATCTTCTGACACGCCATGCAACTGTCAAAAAATGTCTGGTTATCCAATTCAAACATTATTAATATTTTCAATACTCCTAACGTCAATAGAAAATCCTTATTTGGCTGTTTAAATTCAAACTTCAGATAAGGAAGCCATGACATGAAGGCTTGACTCAGATTGACGTCCTCAATTGATTTTTTGGAATTTTGTTCTGCCCTTTTAAACAAAGCAGTGCCACGTTTATTTAAAACAAATATTCAATGAGCCATTCCTGGGGTAACAATGCTTGTTTTACTGGTTTCACAAGAAGCCATCTTAATAACAAGTGTCCACCATATTTTGACTCGCCACAAAGCTAACATTGTGTCTACTGCCTTGAAGTTCCAATGAGAAATAAATAGTTTGCCCGTGTGGTACTGGCCTATTGTTCGACAAACCAAACACAATCTGCTGCTGTAATCAGCTGCTGTCTTGCTCAACCGGCCCTCTAACTTGGCGCTGTGCAGAGGCACTGAGCTGTTTGTACCAGAAAGACTGAGCTGAGGGGATTTGAAGTAAAACTTTAAAAACAAATTAAGGCAGGTATGCGCCAATTCACCAAATTTATTGTGCCAAGAATATAAATCCTTGGACTAGAGTTAAAGAATCTAGCAGCACCCAGATGATGATGTAAGAGCAAAAACATTTATTAGGAGCAGGCTGTTTTTTCGCTTTTATGTAATACCCCTTAGGTCCTACTCCCCTCTATTTATCTTATTATGTAAATGGCTGAATTCATTATCACAAATGCTTACAGTAGGACTGATGTAACGGCATCGCAACTGTACTGCAAGTCACACCACAATACACTCTTGCTGACCTACAGTGTTAGGAAAGTTATTAGAAAAATGGAACTGAAACTATTCGTTTCAGCTATATATGAAAAGTAATTCTATTACTTTACTATTTACTCAACATTAGAAAAAATTGTTAGCAGCTTTCATGTGTCACACTTTCTGTATTTAAAACCCATACTAATTACAAAATAAGATATAGTAGCGTACCAACCAAGCAGACCCCTAGCTGTTGAAGTCATAGAGCTGGTAGCAAATAATGGAGTACAACTTGATTTGCTCTGTAATGTAGTAAAAAATAAGATTTAGTGTTTTGTCTGAAAGCTCTTTCCTTGGGGTCACCAAAAACTATGAAACATGGAATATTTACATCAGAAAATTATAAATACACACATTTAATAAATAATTTCATGTGCTACTCAAATCAGGGGAACTCAAGGCCATTTTTGTATTTAATTGACTACATTTGTGTTTACTATTTAGGAAGCTCCTAAATAGTATTTAGTGAGTTATCACACCATGTGTAACTGAAAATGTGGGTCCAAGGCTGTTTTTTAATTTTCTTTCGTATTGGATAAATAGAAATTTTTAAAGGTATCCAAAAGATTACAGGCTTCTTGTTGAATCCATGACCTTGCAAAACTAAAAAGTAAAAACGTATACATTTTTCTTTTAAGTAGAAACTAAAGCTACAATAGTACTATCCACCCTTCTAGAAATGAAAACACCTACTGACATCTGTAGGTCAACTTTTGAGTCTGAGTATGCATCTAGAGTTACTTATTTTCATCAGAGCTCTGACTTGTGAAACTCATTCTGTCATTTAAGTATTGTCTCCCCCCCCCCTAATTTAGGGAATGAGATGAGGAGAGGGGGGCATGCAAGAAGCAAAACAGACCCACGAAGTTCTGAAACACGACAGGAGGAGTAAGACCTAATCAGAGAATGCAAATGCCATCCTCGCACCAGCCTACGGTGTCGCCGTGACTACGGATGCTGAGACTGTGTGGAACTAATCCTCAGGATTTGGTACGCTATCCCACCTCACCTTCCCCCTGCTTTAAACTCCTTTCCCCTACTCCCTTGTGTGATTATATTTCCTCCATCCTGATTTTTTATTTCTTCTCATTTGCTTTTCATGTTTGACCTCTGACCTTCTTTCATATTTTTTCCCCACCAATACCCCACCTGGTTATATTTCCGAAAGTTGCTCGCCCCTTCTTGTACTCATTTTGCTTGTCACTCACTGCTTTCCACTTTTTTCCCCTGCCTCCTCACTCATTATCTCCATCCTCTGTCCTTCTTCCCCTGTGGTGACTTCAGTGTTAAGTCCCTGCTGCACTTCCCCGTTCCTGTTTTCCTTCTCACCCCCTCTATGTTAGGAACACACTCCCACTGGCAGGGCTCTGAGGTTCATTTGCACCTCTGCAGCAGACTCTGCTGAAACATTTTAAAGGCCATGGATTTGACCTTGGAAGAACAGTGCTACTATGGCAACAAGGTATGAGGACTGTTGAGTTACCACCTCCACCTTAGTCCGCCAACAGCGACAAGGTTGTTTTTAAGAGGAGGCCATGGCTAAGAGTTTGAGATTTGATAAGACATTTTGTGGCCAGTAAATACTATGGCACAAATGCTTGGGCATTAACATCCACAGAAGAGCACCATAAAGGTTATCGGGACCACATAATATAATCATTTTTAGCAGTGGGGGGACTGTGCTGGTGGTATGGGGTTATGGTTATTTTGGTGGCTCACCACCACCCAAGGCCTCAGGCTGGCTCCGGCCTTCAGATAATGTTTTGTTGTGAAATGCTTCCTACTTTTCTCAATAGATCAGTCCTGAATACATTTTCCCGAACAATTTAGCTAGTAAGTGTCATACAACTACTGAATTGATTAGCATAACATTGGGTACAAATAATCATTGTGCCCAGAGGATGAACCCTAATTTCCTGAAACATCATCGATCAGCACCAAGTTTTGTAAAGACACTCATAGTTCTCAGAATAATCCTCGTGACATTGGTGATCCCCTGAGTTTTTTTTGTCAAACTGATAACTATTTACTGGATGTATTGTTATAACTTTGGTGATTCCCTAACTTTTGAAAAAGTGCATCAATAGGTCAAAACAGTGCAACTAATGACAATCAGTCTCATCTGTTCTTTGTGTAAAGGACGCTGTGCAATCAACCCTGACTGCATGTTGGCATAAAGGTTGGTAAGAAAAAAGTTAATGTAATAGATAAGTAGCCCTCGGCTCATGTGACAAATTACTAGGTGATGTTCTAGTTTAGCCTCTAGAACAGACAAAACAAGGTTAAACAATTGGACAATTGAGGTGGTTATATCATTACTTAAATTTAGGAACATTGCCCCAGGGTGAAGGTCTCTATAGAAACACTAAAATGTCTGGGCTTGATGGACTCTTGCGTCAATGTCTGACTCAGCAAGGTCAAATAAGGATATCCTGTTTTAGCTGGAAAACAATCTGTTCTTGCGTAGGACCTCAAAGATTAATCGTTTACTTATTCAGTGTGTGCATGTTTATTCCTCGCTGTGCACAAGTTTGAGCAAGTGAATCTGGAGGGATAGTGAGAAACACAGCTAACAGTTAGTGATAGAAACATAATGTTTTATATGCGCCAGATTGGTGATGCGCCCTCTTTAGGTTTTTGTTTTCTGATTCAAAATGCCCAGTACTTGTACTGTAAAGTACTTGTGATACATAAACACAGAATGATTAAATCCTCTGACATTTTCTATCAAATTTTAAGATTTGCGCAATCTCCAAATCATTTGGAAGATGTGTTCAGCATGTCTGTGAGCTGACCATATGGGTAGAAATAGCTCAAGGTTACCTAATGCCTAAACTCGAATTGTAAAAAAGTACACATATTAAACCCATCTCCTTAGCGAGACGGTACAAATCCTTGGTTGCTATCCCTCCCATGCCTGTTTCTTACAAGGCAGACAACTGGACTGTGCCTCTTGCGTCACATTGGGATGAATCCAGGTGGAAACAACAGAGTTTAAGTGGCGTTGCCACGGAGACAGCTCTCCGGGTCTTTAGAGATGAAAATGGAAGATTCCATGCTGCTGTCAAAGCTGAGAAGTGGAGCTGAGAGGAAACAAGAGGCATGACCATCTGACCTGCATGGCCAACATTTATGAATTGTATTCCATGTTATTTTTCAGCTCATCTTTCACTCCAACAATGTGAATTAATATTTACTAAGTGTGTGTGTTACTGTCTTTTATCTGCTTTCTATGAACAAGAAATAGAGCCGTAGTTATTTGTAGTTTTGAGATTGAAGAAGGTGACAATAATGGAATATCATTTTTCCACGTATTCATCGGTGGAGGATGGTTTCCATGTATGGCCGGGGAGCAGCTTTCATGAAGATACAATGAAATGGAAGCTTCAATAAATAATTAACATCCAGCAACCAAGGCCAATTTCAATCATTTGAAACAGACATTGACCTTGCATAATGCATATGATATCATCTACAGTTCGCACTGAACTAATACACAGGAACGGAAATTAAATAATATTCAAATCAGTAAGAAGTTAAGATTATTTTAAATTTCAGATTTTATTTAATTAAAAATACACTTAACCTTTCCTAGCTGTTCAGAAAGTCTTTCATCGATCCTTTTTTTAAGTTGCACAAACTTTACTTGGAGGACTTCCCTTTCTTCAATTTGTTGTGCTTGCTGGGAAGTGGTGTGGAACTAGCAATCACACTTACCTAGGGGACTGCATGATCATACACATCATACACACAAAGCAGCAATCATTTTGGCCACAGGGGTAGGATAATGCTCACCTTCAGATGTGACGCAGACGTGCACACTCTTTCCACAAGTAACATCCACATCATTGGCACATTCGGCTAACGTAAAGCTATTTGCATGCTTCGCCGTAATATGTTATGCATGCTTGATCAGTAAGCATCATAGTGTGGCACTCCAGCATGCGCAGCAGTCACTTCTGGTATGCAAACGCACAAACTAACTCCTATTTACATGCACGCAACCCAATGTGCATTCACACTTTTCTGCCCACATACTTAATAATGATAATACTTTGGTCCCCAAACAAGATTATTCATGAATCTTTCTTTTTTTTTTTCTCATTTCCCTGGATGACTAAAGAGGACGGACACTGCTCATGTTTGCCCGCTGCTCGATTTACATTTTGTCAAGGTTTTCCTGGATATTTCTTGCATGTGTAAATATTGCTGGCAAGGTCTTAGGCATTGTTGAATTATTATGGGCCTATATGATTAATTGAAACAAGGAGTAGCTTTTTGAGAGGCTAGAAGTTTGAAAGAGGAATGGGATTGATGATTAAAAAAGAAAATACAGGCCGATGGTGATTTTTAAATCGATAACCATGATCCAAAACATTCCTGGAAATAAGCATCATTTCAGCTTGTTGAGTCGGTCGCCCCCGTCATGCCCTACATCTGTCAACTTGTTAAGAACACCATACTTCTGTCCGGGAAGTGAGCCCACTGAAGTGGGAGAGCGGGAGTGTGTCCGCATAGTAACAAGGCCTGCCAAAGAATGGGGAATAATATGGTGCGTGCGTGTGTGCGTGTGTGCGTTTGTGCATGATGACTGTCTGGTGTGGAGGCTACAGTCTGCAGGGGGTCTGTTCCTCTTCACTGGGCACAAAGATGCAACAAAAACAAGTCCTCCAATCAGCCAATCAGACAACACGCTGCGGTGACCACCCATGCCCTCACAGTAACCTCACCAACTCACCCTGGCCCACACACACACACACACACACACACACACACACACACACACACACACACACACACACACACACACACACACACACACACACACACACACACACACACACACACACTGATACCCAGGACCAAACTCAGTCAGTATGGATAGGACACACAAACAGAGTACAGCATAAAGTGCTAGAGGACACACGGCAGAGACGTTCATGACACTATCTGACCTCTTTTCAGTGTGAGCGCGTGTAAGTGTGTCTGAAGTGGGGGAGGTTGCAGACAGGCATACATTAGTGATGGAGCTGGGTCTGGGGTCCCACGCGACTAATATAAAGGGACACGCACACACACATACTCACAGTTCACAGTATCAACCTCCACACGGCAGCAATATGTGATATTGTCACCCCTTCCCCCCAGAAAATACAGCGTGAAAAGCTCCAGCACTGGCTCATATGTTGTTTGTCCTTGTGTAAGTCCTTGTTTGCCGCTGTTTCATTCCTCTGGAAGGAAGCCATAATGAAATCCCTGTGCGGACCACAGGATCCCATCGTCCTCACCCGTCCTTGTCTGTCGGAGCAGAGTCGGGAGGATGAGGAGAGGTGTCCCGAGACACAGACACAGAAAGACAAATTAATTAGTAATTATAGACAGTGACTGAAACGTATGGGTCTTATGGGTGTTGTGGGAGGACTTACAGACAGGGCGAAGAGGACAACTGGCTGAAGTAAAACTTTTTGTATTTGTTTTTGTCATTCTTTCAGGTTTTCATCTGAAAATGTTGCAAAATGCAGGGAATAAAAAAATGTCCGATTTTAATTGCAATAGAATATTTCACACATGCCTATTTAATGCTGAAAACATTTGCCTCTAGTTTCAGTTCAGTACGGGCCAGGGCAAACTGGAGGAAACACACTTCCTCGGCTACAGTTCAACACTGTGAAAATAAAAAGCTTATTATGATAAATAGCAAAGGAAATAAAATGTGACGTAGGCTACAATGGAATTGCACCACAAAGTCACACCCTATTTGCTATCTAGTGCATTTTATTTACCTTTTGCCAAATTCTAAGATTTCACTTCATAGTGTCCTAAAAATCCATCACGTGTTAGTAGCAGCTTAGGTAAAAAAGTGCAAAATGTGCAGAGTGATGCAACAGGCCGTGCCTTGTACTCGTATAAAGGAATATAATAATAATAAAGTACTCAGGACTTTCTTTTCTTCCTAGAATGCAGTGTCAGTCTGACCCAGCATGTCCTGTTGACCTCAGTTAACCAGGCTAACCTTGTTCATTGATGGAGAAAACTAGACGATAATAAGGACACCAAAGCTTCAACAACAGAGATGGAAAGATCCTCTCTGTAAAGGCGATGCTGCTTACTGACTCTGTAAAATTACCACAACTCACAGTCACGTTAGCTTGTTACTGAAACAAGGCAGCAAAGCAACTACAAATTAAAGTGACATATATGTTGTACAACAAAAAGGTTTTGAATAAAGCTACGTTCAAATGAATTCAGACCAACTGCTGTATGTATTGTTTGTGCTAGTTCAAATTTGTTTGCACTTGATTTATTAAAATGGTGACAGCCATAGTGCCAATATCATTTATGAAATGCTTTGATGAACTACACTACACAAACACTAAACCCCGTAAGTAATGGCTCAAAATGATGATACTGATTCAAAAAAGATATTTTACTACTGAGCGTTTTTTATGTAGAGAATGGTGAATGAGTAGACAAAGCAAAGCAATTTTGGACAAAATACAGAAAGCTCTATTGGGAATAGATAGCGCACTATTATAAAAATGACCTACATGGCAAAACAATACAAACTTTCTTAATATCTGGAATATAAATATTTTTCAGTTACGCAGGAATCCTGCCCAAACATTTCATTTGCATTAGTATTTTTATATATTTTTTTTCAAAACATCTGAAGCGTTCGTATAGAACTCGCTGGACACTTGGAGGAAAATACCTTAACCCTCTTACTCTCTCTCTCTCTCTCTCTTTCTCTCTCACTGTCTGGGTGCATTACTGAGTCGGTGCTTGTGATTTAGTGAACCATTTTAGTCAAGGGCATGTAAAGACAGCACTGGGACAATGGACCTCAGGGTCAGACCCATTTTCATTTTACATCACATTTATACAGGACATAATGCAGATGGATTGATTCAGTGCTCTCTTACGTGCATAAATAACCATAAAGGTACGGCACCTACAGTAAGAGCCTCACAACAGCATACACACACCCGTAAACGCACAAGCGCAGGCGGTGACCTATACATCTTCATAAAGTGCACATGCCACCGTAAATTTCTGGATTGTATTGAATGGGCAGAGTGCTTCTCCTTCTCTTCAATATTCATGGTGATGGAGATAGAAAAGGTCAAAGGGGCCTTAAACACACACATACACAAGGACATTATATTAAGTGTGTAGGAGGCAATTGTTTCCTGACTCAAATATCCAACTTGAATGTTTTCTTCAATACTGGAATGCCTGTATGTCATTTCATATTGATTCTTTCCCTTTTTAGTTAAATGTATTAGTTTTTTTTCAGTCTGGTCATTGATTTTCTTTTTAATGAAACTCTAAGAAACGTTCTGGGAAAACTCTTGGCTCGGGCTAACATTTTATTGTGCTGATGGGTTGATCCGGGGGTGTCTCCAGCTTCTCCGCCATGTGTAGCGGGATTAAGAAACAAAATCCCAGCATGCTGAATTTAGAATATTCAAATCTTCTTTTGCTCCAGACAGAGGATGAGCTGAGGTGTGGGTGCTGTCAGGCTAAAGATGGGATTGTGTTTTAGGGCACGCTCAGTGAATCCACAAAAAAAAACCAGTGTGAGGATGTGAGCCTCTTGGGATATTGTGCGAGTGAGCGTACTGCATCCATCTGCCCCATCATTCTTTTTTCCCCCCCTCATCTCCATCTCCTCCCCAGTTCACCTCCTTTCATCTCCAGGTGGGCCAACTCCAGCCCACTGCATGCATGTATTAGCGCTTCCTCGAAGTGAGGCGACCTTCAGACGCCCTTTAGTTTCCATAGCAGCAGGAGGGCCAGTCGTGTATTTGCAAAGCTAGAGCAGCGGCCTGATCGAAGCTCCATTGATTTTGTGGCCCACATTTATTCAAAATACCCCCCGATTGTAATAAGGGGGAAGAAAGGCATCTTCTCTCTTTATAAATAAAATGTGACTGATCAAGGAGTCGTAAAATATTTTACATTTACAGTAACGTGTTTTGTTTTGAGTTGAGAAATTAAAATGTTGTTTGTCAAGAAACAAGAGGAACTATTTTGTTTTTGGAAGTAAACTCAAAGCAATTATGGTTTATGACCAGTAGAGTGGTTTGGATCCAAACTGTCCACACTTTCCACACTTTGGTCCAGACAGACACTTTGGTCCAGACTGAAACATCTCAAATGCTATTGGTTGGATTGTAATACAATTTTGTACAGATTTGTGGTTCTCAGAGGAGGAATCCTAACAACATTGATTATCTGTCTTTTACTTTGCCGCCTGGCAGGTCAAAATGTTCCCTTTATACAATGAAGTATCCACACATTTACTAGATGAATTGGCACACATTTTCATACAGACATTCATGGTTCCAAATCACCTCCATGCCTAAATATAGCCTCACAGGACTGCAATAAATCTTCCATATAGGGACAAAGAGTATACGCAGAAAAAATAACATGACTTTTAAATCTTGATGAATATAGGAAAGGGAATGCTGATCAAGCGGGTCGCCCGGTAAAGGAGATATAAATCCCTGCCGTGCTGGGCCGGGCTGAGTCAAGCCAAGCCAGGAAAGGGGTATGAAAAAGGGGCTTCAGTCATGTTTAAACAACTAAAGAAATATTTATTTAGTTTTCAACATTTATACAATACAAGCAGCAAGTATTCCCTTAACACAGAATAGTTTATTGTCCTTTATCTATCGAGGATGGATGTTTCCAATTTTGACGGATTGAATAATACAATCTTTTGAGTGTATGGAACTGGATGCTCTAAACAATATTCCAACATATTAATCCAGAAGACACACGCACACAAACAAACACACACACACACACAGTATAGCAGAGTGTTTGGTGGGCAGAAGGATGGTGAGATTAGATGTGCGGGGAGTCAGGGATCAGGCAGACAGATAGTAGATATGGACACAGGATTAACACACACTGTCACACACACACACACACATACACACACACACACACACACACACACACACACACACACACACACACACACACACACACACACACATACACACAAACCTACTCAAACACACACACATACAGTGGATCGGTGGCTAACTGACCTTTGCCCTTTAAGCTGAGACAGGATTGCATCTGAAGTACATAAAGGAATGAGTTAAGTTGCGTGCTGAAAGAAGCTTAAAATGTTATATTAAAAGCTTTTTTGTGTGTGGAAAAACCAAAACAAATCAAGGGCAGATAAAGACTCAGACCACAGAGGTTTCTGTCTCTCCCCGGGTTATCCGCTGTCTAGCCTCTCTTTTGGCTTTGGATTTAGCATAATCAATTACCAAACGAGCACCCATCCTCCTCCCCCTCTCCTTCTCGCTCATCTGCCTCCTTCGTCCGCTACTGTATTTCAGCTTTTCAGCGCCAATGATTGAATGTCAGTCTTCTTTTCATGCTTTTGCATCCGCGCACATGCAGAATATAGAGGCATTGTGGCATTTCAGCTGCCCTTAGTCCCTGGGCTGCTGCCAGACGCCGATAAAAGACGAAACAAGCTCAGTCACAGATCAACCTTTTAGGGCTAGAAGAAGGAGGAGGGATGAAAAGGAAAAGTGCGTCAAAGCTCAGTGGAGTGAAGGAGAGGGAAAAAAAGAGAGGGGGGAAAAATAGACAAGGACATGAGTGGGTTGTGGTAATGTCAGAGAGCGAGTGCGGCTGAATTGTGCCATTGACGGTGAAAGAGAAGTGTGCACATGATTTACTGTGTCTGGAATGCACACAGGTGCAGGGACAGTGTGTCTTGAGAGAGAACTGAGAGACTTTCTCATGTTGTTTGCTTCTTTATTATGGCTAAGTTAACCTTTTACTGTGCTGCATGGTCTAGCTTACCATAAGGACTGAGCTTGAGGCCATTGCATGAGCATGAATAATGCAATGATCAGCCACTACCACTCTGTTTTTCTCTGTCTGTCTGTCTGTCTGCTCACCACTTCAGGGTAGGGGACAAAACGTAAGCCTACACAATACAAAACTCCTCCACACTTAGAGATATTTTAGTTTTTAACAATATTTCCCTATGTACACCCTCCCTGACACTTTAACTTACAAGTACACAGGTTTTATCCTAACATAATATTGTCTTTTAGAGTTTCTTTGTTTGTTTTTTGTTTCTTTGAAGGCAATCCTTGGATACTATATATGCTCGGAATTTTGAATTTAGTACCTTTTAAAGAAGTGTAAAGGTGTGTTTCCCTACATTGAGCATAACTGCAACTGAGCTAACATGATGTTAGGCTAAACTGCATTAAGTATTCAGTTACTCTGAACTGCATGCAGACTCAAGGTTTTCGTGGGTTCAAGAAAAAACACCTTTTACCAAATTTGCCATTTTAAAGTAAGAGCTGGACTAACTTGCCGGACTAACGTTGGACTATTTCCTGGCCGACTTCAGGAAACTCCAGGAAATAGTCTACAAATTATGGTTTTAACACCTACACAAAAAAAAAGATATAATGTGTGAATTAGTGTGCTGGTTCTTAGAGGCTCTGGTATTGCCTCACCTTTGGACAGACCTAAGCTAACAGACTTTATGCTAAACTAAGCTAAGCTAGCTGACCTCTTGCTCCAGCTTTTTCTAACTATTATACTATCAAACTACTCCACTTTTCAATTGGGACTTCTCAATCCTATCAATCATTTGTTCAGTCTGGATGTTGCTTTTTCATAATAACGGATCTCTCTGCACCTGTAAACACCTGTAAAAACCGACTGCATATTAAAGATGGCATTCCTGATCTACATTTGATTTCCTCGACTCAGATCCATTCCCCAGAGCGCTTTCCCACAAAACATACATGGTATTCTTCGATTAGTCTGTAAGGAAAGTGCCCTCTTAACTGCTGATATCATCTGACAGGCTGTGAGTGTTGGCAAATATGTGGAGCAATTCAGTCTCAGGGTGGCAAAGAGAGAGCGAGAGAGAGCGAGGAGATGCCTATAAATTGCACAGCACAGTAAAAACAGCAGTCTGATGCAATGTGCTGTAATCACAGGGCTGTCAGATGCACACTTTAGGTGATGGCGCGTGTGTGCTCATGCAGAGAGAGGGAGATTAAAGATGGAGAGAAAACCCATTAGGTCTCAGTAATATGGATGAACCAGAACTAATCAGAGGCAGTGTGTTTACAGTATATGATAATTAAAGCAATTAACTCAATTGCACAACAGTGACATCTGCGGCTTGTCTGGCCATACGAACTGCAGCATCTACAAAATGGCTGCTGTTGTGATGGGAAAATCAGGCCATAAGATGGATGCTGTTGCATTTAAACGTTGTGCAGGTGTGACTTTAAACAATTAAATACATGGCTTATCCATAAAATGGAGGTCCAACTTTTCAAAAGACGAAGGACTTAAAGAGAAATTAGGTTTTCATACACCTGAGTCTATTTGTTTGCAATGGTTTGCGCTCAGTGTTAACTTCATACCCACCAGTTGATCACTGGAACCTGTTAACATGGCAGCTTTACATCAAGATGCCCAACGTTGCAAGACACATGAGCAGTCAGAGAATCATACAGGCGTTCAACAAACCCCCATGTTAGCCAGCGTTTCACAGCCTTTAAACCATTTTATGATCATGCAAAATTAACCTGCATTAATTGAGCTTCTGGCCAGTTAGGAGCAGCTGACAGAGCTGAACAACCACCATACATATTTTAATGGTCACGTCTCTTCCTCATAAATGAGAACATGGTCAGAGAGGACAGACTTACATCAGCACATGCTGAGGGACAAAGGACGAGGAGAGAGGAGGGGGGAACAAAGGGGGTGATGGATACGGAGAAAAATGTGGAAACGTGTTCTGTTTGTCTTTTTGTTGTTGGGTGATGAGTATCAAGAGGGAATATAACACGACCTTGTCTCGCTCTTCAGTTTATTTCCCCTGGAAAACCAATTACACCACATGTCAAAGGTCAAGGGTGTCCGTCTGCGTGTGTGTGTTTGTCGTGTTACGGTTACATTGGCGCAGACAATCGGTTGGAGTGATTGTACGTTTCTTTTGTGAGCGTCACACAAGGTCGTTTGGTGCAATCATGACATAAGATCACACTAAATAACACGCAGCCGCCCACAAAGCGCAGGTTTGAGCAGGAATGAGTCATCCGGAGAACGGCAGGAGAGCTGTTTACATAAGTCTATCAAATGGCAGCCTCCACTGGAGCATTACATAATGCTGAACGAAGGAGCAGTTGCTTCAGACTGTAAATAACAGCTAAGCATATTGCAGGGAAACAGTAGGAATACAGTCTATAAAAAACTTGAATCTGCTCTGCTCAATATCTTTAAATTATCAATGGATTGACAATGGGAAATTATTTCATGTTGTAACAGATTTGGTCCAGTTTACCAATTCTTATCAACCACATTCCTAGATGGAGTCTTTTTTGTTTGTTGCATTGATAAAAACACTGAATGCTCCTTGCCTACCACCAGAAAACTCGAGCAGCTATAGCTGATAATAAAGCAGTGCATTTAGCATCTAAATAAATAAATATTCCCCTCAGGAGATAGCAGAGACCATTTGTAAGTTAATTACATGTCAATCTTGTGTTTACACTATTAAAAACAATACAATCCCTAACGGGTGTCACATGGTTTTTAACTGCAGATGCGCCTGATACCTGAATCCCCTCCAGAGGATTTAATGCCACTATATTAGCACATGAAAGAGCCCACCTTAGCGGGTGTGTCTCCCATCTTTTTGTGTCACTCTGCCATTATACCTTGACAAGTAGCTTTTAGCCCAAGGCGCTCCTCCATCTCGGTTAATGTGAGTCACCAGGTTCCTGCTTCCTCCCTTTGGGCAATGGCTGTTATTGTGATGTGATTTTTTGTTAAACATTAGAAGTGTAGATGTTTGCTTCCGGAGCTCCTTAAGGAACTTGCCGTTCATGCTGGCTTAAAAGCTGAGGGTCAAAGTTTATTCTTGACGTTGGAAACAGCAGATGAGATAAAAAAAAATCTCACTACAACATCCATTTAGCAGCTGTACTTTTCTTTATTTTGCTTATTTGTACAAAGGGATCTTCTTCAGATTGTATACATGCAGTTAAACAGGACATGTTTCACTACAGTTCCAGTAAATTGGTACACGTTACTAAAGCTTGTTCTTCTCCCTTTTTTAATCTAAAGTTTATTCCCCGTATTCCACTGCCCCGCTGCATTAGGCCCACTGTGCTTATAGATTTATGAGAGAGATAACTGTAACCACTGAGTAATTATAGGAGGACAGAATAATTAAAGGATGCACTCAATCAAACCATGCCATTAAGATAAAATGTTACGGTTCATGTGTGCAGCTTGGTGTGGGCTGAGCTATAGGCGCCGAGGCGAGGCGCTTATGAAAGATTTATATCTCCATAGGTGGTGAAGGCTATAGGACACAGACATGTCAGTGTATAGACAAGGTCACACAGCTGCTCGTGAACACACAGAAGAAAAAAAAAACCATCGCCCAAAACATATGAATATACAGAACATGTCACATGTATCAACAGTAGAGCCAATAATCAAAGTTGCCACCTTCAGCCGCATCCATTATTGAAAGGCGACAAAGAATCACTGAGTATTTATGATATTCCTTCATTTGCCTTTCTGCTTCCTTCTGCTGAATTTATTTTTTGCTGCGCTTGAAGGATTTTTGTTTTGCTTGCTTGCCGGAGCATTGTCAGCGTGTGAAAAGAACAAAATAGATCCAACCGGTGAGGAGTATAGGCGTTTGAATCTGCTTTATGATTGTGTGTCGAGGACATTTAAATTCCATCTCTTGTTTCTATTTGTGAGCCTCAGCAATTTCAAACACTCAAGCAATATGGAAATGGGCTGAAAATATGGTTGAGCGTCGGAGTCATCAGCATACAAACAGTGCACAAGCAGTGTATCACATTTGACATGCGCAAACGTTACTGCTAAACAGCTCCCTACCATAGGCTTTCAGTCCCGTAGTGTTGCATTCATGCTGAGAGACACAAGTTCAGAAATGCTGGAGAAAAAAAAAGACTGAATCTTGTGTTCTTCATAGAGATGCACTGTGCTGTTTGTCACAAGATGAGGGATTTGGAGACAAAGGAGGAGCTGCTGGTAACATCATCCACTCCAAAACATTGTGTTAAACCAATCAGGTTTAAGGATTAGGAGATCCTCCTCTGAAAAACATACCACACAATTCAAATAAATCATAATCATTTAATCTCATATTCAATCTTCAAAGCTTATGTTTTTTATTAGATTTTTTATGAGAGCATTTGAAAATCCAGAGTATTTGTGTTTGCAGCAACTTGACAGATGTTAAACGGAGGAAGGGTTGCAGCAGAAAACTTTATTTATGCACGACTGCTATTTTAGTCAGAAAACCCGGCTTAGGAAAATCAGCGCAGGCATAATATAAAACGTTTGGTATTAAAATTTGTGCAAGAGCAAAGACAAAGTGTTTTCAGCCCAGTAAACGATACCGTTACATACAGTTGTTCTGGACCGAAGTGGTGGGCCGACTGATGTTGCTGTCCCTAGTGCGGCTGAAAATATTTATTCGTAAGTCTATTAATTTAATAGTGGAAGCTGTGGGTAAAGTTCCATCTCCCCATAATGCAATCCCTGCATCAGTGTCAAGTTGCATCTCTGTGGCAATTTTTGCACTGTGATGGTTCAATCTCTCAGTCAGGGGTTAAAACCTTCCATAATGGGGCCATCCATCCTCATAGTGGGACTTCGGGGAAAAACTTCATGCTTTGTGCTCTCTGATGAACACAAAAACAAACACACACAAACACACACACACACACACACACACACACACACACACACACACACACACACACACACACACACACACACACACACACACACACACACACACAAGGGCTCTCACACCTGAGCCAGAATAAATGAGTAGCCCCCCTCCTCCCTTCCTCTCTAATATGGATGAAGGAGCTACTTGGCGACTTGACGACCCTCATTTCCACACCAATGGAGAGCGTCCGATACAGCTGTGGCTGATGAAATACATCACCAGGAGATGCAACTCTCCCTTCACAGATGATACCACCCGCAGAACAAAGGCTGTCATTGATGAAAGGACTACGGCAGGAACACCTGTTTCCACTGTTATCTTCATCTAGGAAACAACACTGAAGAAGAAATTGTTGGGCTGGCGTAAAGAACGGCAACTCTTGAGTATGTGTTGTTAGTCCGAGCCGTGCAAAGTTCAGGGAGTTGACTTTTTGTAACAGATTTTTGGCATCACAGAGTCCTATTTACAGGCTGTGGACAAATAAAGAGAGAATACAGTTACAACTTAAAGAGGCTTAATTCAAAATTTACCAAGAAACGATAACTAAATGGAAACAGAAAGTATATCCAAGGCCATATTTTATTATTCTGTTTAGCCCTTTTGTTTAAAAAGAGCTAAGTTATTTGGGGTCTGTAGTATTTACAAAATGTTGGGGACTATTTCAAGCTGCAGATTAATACTTTAGTGCTCTAGTAAGGATTGAGGGCACCAGGACAGTGTACGTGGAATTCACTCAAAATAAACTACAGGTCCCATGTTTATGGTAATGAACACCCAGGGCAACAGTGTGGCTCATTGGTTTATGTTTTTTAGTTTTTGGATAAGAACAAGAGTTCTGTGGCACAGATGAATACGTTATATCAGGCTTTGGATACATAGACAATAGTTGCTATTAGGAATCTATTAGTTTAGGTCTTTAAATGATTGTTAATTGGACAATCAGAAAAATAACTTGTGAAAATGATGCCATAACATTGAAAAGAATCAATGCAATTTAAAGCTTAATAACATGTGCTAGAGGCTGAGAGGACCTCAGTACAGTAACATAAAAATGTCCTTATCTTTTCATATTGTGTCTGTGGGTACTTGTATGATCTAGTATGTGTGTGTTGGGTCCTTCGCTCCACTGATGTGTGGAGTCCATATGGGCGGCAGGTTGGATGGTCCCGGAACAGTCCATTATTTGGTGATTTGGCAGCACACACGCCGCTACCTCCGCTACCCTTTAGTTCCCTTCAGTCTCCTGCACGGATGATGTGGCACTGGAGCTTGAGGGTTTGTTTATGAGTATTTGCCTGCAGTTTGCTCTTACGTGTATGTGTGTGTGTGTGTGTGTGTGTGTGTGTGTGTGTGTGTGTGTGTGTGTGTGTGTGTGTGTGTGTGTTTGTGAGGTAACGAAGCGTCCAGTGTGTGGGAGTGTGTCCTGCCAGGAGAGTGTGTGTCCTCGGAGCAGACATATGGACACAGAGACATCAGCCAGCCTGGCTCAGGTTGCTGCTACCTCTCCGTCACCTCCCGGACCACAGCAGATGCCACATCGGCACGGACCGAGGAAAAACACTACAGGCAGAAACACACACAAAGACAGGCATGTATGCATGGTGCCACCAGGGTAATAGAGTACTCTTCCTCAGGCTTTACATTCATATACATGCACTGATAATATGTTGCTGGCTCATGGGCACAATAAAGTATGTGATTTTGAAACCACAATGTATGTTCTTCTGCACCAGGTCAATGCACTCAGAGATGGAAAGACACAAAGTCCTTTCCCAATTTCTGTGCTGAAATATAATTTTGAAGTAATTATTTTTTACGAGACTTTTTGCAGAGTTTTGCTCCACTACATTAGAGTCCAAAACACTTTTTTTAACCTTTTTTTATTTATGTGATGGCTAGAGTTACTATGACAGCCAAATGATACATTACATTGTAGTGCCTCGATAATTTAATACTCATCCCTTTCTTCAAAAAAGATCCCTTTACTAATATGCATTTTTTTCATATTCACAGTATTCATACATTGTGGCATTGCTTCTTGTAAGAATATTTGAATAATTTTTCAGCTTCTGCATATAATAAAGCTGATGTCTTTTATTTTTCTAGGGCTACCGAGTAAAAATGATTTTGCTAGATAATCTTATACCACAGGGGGAAAAAAAGTAAGAAAGCAGCTTTTGCCAAGTTTTTGGCACTGAACACCAGTGACAAAAACAAGATGATCATAATGCCATGTATCAACATAACAACAGTTTGTCAGGAGACTGCTGTGCTGGCAGCAGACATGATTTGATATTCCATAAAAACAAGCTGCAACTTCTTGGAAGTGGATGTGTGTTCTCCTCAGCTGTGCACCGAGCTGTATACTCATTCATAATGGTTAGGGCAGACTGCACACTGCCTGCAGTCTTGTCATAAATATACACACACAGAAGTGCTCATGCATATACAAGTACATATACATACCAGTCGAGGTACATGGTGAGCTAATGAATACTGATTTTTGTTACACGTGAGTGTGTGTGAACCCTCACGATCCAGATAGAATGAGATACAATCAATACATGTAAAATTAGATTTAAACTAACCAGATTATTAACAATGGGTCACTGCAGCAGCAACAGAGCAGGACAATGGTACATTTTATTTTCAGGTATTCAAATGTGCTCTTCTGATGGGTACTATGTTTATTAGTTACTAGCCACATCATCCTGCAAAGTGTAATTTTTTAGTTTGGTTAATTGCACAAGAACATCTGAAAAATTCAATCACTAACTGGATAGTAGTATAGTGCTTTTGGTTATCTTTCAGTTCAAAAAAGAAAGCATATTGAGGACATTGAAGATACTATAATACGTTTGGCTTTGAACATAATGATTGATGATCTTAATATTTTGAGTCTTTCATGTTTCCTGTTGACGACTTTCTGCTTTTTGCAGTAAAGCATGGACTCACCACCACACACATGCAAATGCACACACACGTAAGCTACACAAGTGCAGAATGTTTTGCACAAGGTGGAAAGCGAATCCCCCTAACAAGGAGGAAAAGCGTCTGGATTTATGCATCTCGACAATCAACAACACACAAATACAAACACGCTACCACAACCATCCAAGTGTGCGTAGACTGACGTAGACTGAGCAGTGGAAGTGGGTCATCTCTCTATGGGGCAGGAGAATAACAACAGATATATATAAATATACCTCCGTCCTATTAGAATTACCCCCCTGTCTGTCTGCACAAATGTAATTACACAGCATGGGGCTTGGAATACACATCACTGTTTTCAGGGCAGGAACATCCAGATTGCTCTTTTTTAATTTTTTTTATTAAAAGGAGGAATTATGTAGGCATCGGCAAGTAAAAATAAATTCTGCGTATGTGAGAATGGGGGTGGGGAGGTGAAAAGGTCGAGCTGCTGTCACGTCTTTTGTCCTTCTGGCTATGCCCGATTGCATTACGTTTCAGACAAATACGCACACGCTAATCATTATGCGCACATGGACACACACACACACACACACACACACACACACACACACACACACACAAGTGCCGTATCCCCTTACTTGACCTAGCCATTGGCCATCAACTGTCTACATGTATTGTGCACAGCCATGACCTAATGCTGTCAATGCAACAACAAGAGAAAAAGAGGTTAAAGCCAGCGCCCACGTAGAAAACAGAAGGGCCAAGGGCAGAACTTTGTTATTGCACTTATTACACTAAGCTTGAGATATATTGAATTGGTTGCATCCAATAAGTCTAAGATGCTCTTATTGCTCTAATGCCTGTTAATGGGATTCAGCTGACTATCAATCTTGTGCGCACACACACACACACACACACACACACACACACACACACACACAACAGAAACTGACTTGCACGCATTTCCACTTGCCCCCTGCGGTATACGCCGAGCTCTTTCTCGTCCACGCTGGTGTCCCTTTGTGACGCAGCCTCTCCCTTTGTTGTTTCTACCCAGTGGAAATGCATGCTGGGCGTCCTTCAAGGCCTTTAGAAAAAAGGACAGGGGTGTCGAGCGACGCGCCTGCCTGCCCTTTCACACCCTCACAGGGCAAAGCATGACATGAAAGGCACCAAAGCGGGGGTGAGATTAAACTGCGGGGTGAAGAGATTTAGACTCACTTGGAGTTTAAACATAAGGGTGTAACAGGCAACGCAACTGGAAACACAAATAAAAAGCAGAAGCAAGCCACGGTTGTTGCAGCTAAGCACGTCACGGATATTGTCGGGTGATTTTATCAATGTGTTGACAGATATTTGTATTGTGATATTGAACTCAAACGAAATAACTGCTGTGATAGATTATCTATTGGTGTGTTGTTTATTTGTATATCTCAAGATCACAAGTTTGTCCCAGACGGCTTTACACTACTGTACAGCATGTGACTCCTTCTGCTCTTAGACCCTCATTCAGATAAGGAAATACTGGAACAAAGGGAGAAACCGCAGGAGGAGCGAAAGAGGAGAGATCCCTCTTTGTGCTGCAATAGATGTCCTATGTACAAAGTAACAGTAGTTTACCTACGTAGAAATTCTGAATATACATCCAAGACCTACAAAGTAAAAGGCAGAACATCATTTTAAGTAACATATGTGTTATGCAAAGCCATTAAGTTTACATACAGACCACAGTGTGATTAGTCAGGACATCTACAGCCTGTCTCTGCATGTTATTTCCCAATATAGTCTGTTTATACTCCTGTTGAAAAGGCCCTTAAATCAATTTTAATCTCTGAATTAGAGAAAAGCCTCGACTGTTTACACAACACTCTGGTCTTTTATAGCTGCAGTCACGAATCAGGTCTGAATCATACATTTGCTTTTTGGATGGATTTTTAAATATTTACTCAAACAACCACATAACCATTAGAGGCCAAAAAAGAGATAATAGCCATTAAGAGTGGGCAACAATGTTTTACAATGGGCCAAACGCAGCAAAAAAAACACACTGTATAATCAATCAGTACTTGCCAAAAATGTGTATCACTGGAATGAATTGATCTCTTAGACATTTGGGTCTATCCCCATGGTAATTAAAAGGCTGTTTGGGAGAGCCCCAGTCAGAGAGCTGGCTACTATGGTTGAGTGGATGCGCAGAGAGAAGAGGCGAGGGCTGTCCAAAAAGCAGCCAGTGCCAAAAACACTCTGGATGGTCCGCCGTTAGCCGAGCAAACCCGCTCAGTGTCGGTGCCAAAGCCACACACACTCGCGGACGCAGACCAGCACTCGGTCGGCCGGCTGTGCCAGAATCACCCCCGGGGTGGAGGGTACATTAACTAATTGCTCAGCCCAGCTTAGAGAGCACAACGGCATGAACGAAGCGAGAGAGAGGAGTGGGAGATGAGTCGGACATAAAGACTGAGGAGGAGGGGAGATGGAGAGAGCCATAATACAAGAAAAAAGAGTGATCACAGTGGCACAAATAGATGCAAAAGGGAGGCAGAAAGATGAACAGACAGACGGACAGGGAGCTTGTTTACATGGGCATAAGCCCAATGCAGCATTAGGACATAGGCCAGCAGTGGCAGGACAATGGAGCAGGCTGCAAGGCTGTGTGTGTGTTTGTGTGTGTTTGTGTGTTGTTCAGTTTGTGGTGTTTTGGACAATGGGCCAGTGGGGTATTGAAGGATCGGAGGATTATAGGTCAGGCCGAAGAGAGAGAGATACGCAGGATTGGAGTTAGAGAAAAACAAAAGGACAAAATAAAAGAAAAAGGCTCTGACTAGCAACCCAAACAAACAGGTACAGACACCAGAGAGATATGTCGAGACACACACACACACACACACACACACACACACACACACACACACACACACACACACACACACACACACACACACACACACACACACACACACACACACACACACGTGTCGCTTTAGGCCTCTTTCTAGCTGAGCCTCAGATGTGCCCCGCCGTCTCTGCCCACACTGCCCCGAGAAAGTGTCCAAAACCAGCGTAGAAAACCACCCGAGACCCCCTCATAGCCCGCCTCCCCCTCCCTCCTCTCTCTCTCTCTCTCTCTCTCTCTCTTCATCCTTATACACAAAGGAGACCTACAAAACGAAGCGGCCAAACAAGTGTATGTATTGTTGCCGGCGGTTACGCAGAATGGCAAGGATTTGGCTACTTTGTGGGTTTGCGAGGGCCCTTTGGAGAATTTCCACTGGGTATCTATGGCGATGAAAGTAAAAGAACATAACACTTTTCTTCACATGATTGTCTGTGTGTGTGTGTGTGTGTGTGTGTGTGTGTGTGTGTGTGTGTGTGTGTGTGTGTGTGTGTGTGTGTGTGTGTGTGTGTGTGTGTGTGTGTGTGTGTGTGTGCCTGTGTGTAGGAGGGGGTACTTTCCAAAGGCTCAGAAACGCAGGTGTTGGTATCCTCCCTCACATGATTTCTTCTCTTTCTCTTCTGTTGTTGTTGTTAAGCTGCTCTTTGTTAACTTCTCTCCATGTCTCATCAACAACATTCAAGTGTGTGGAGCCGGCCACAAATGAGAGAGACGTGGGGAAGGTTAGCGAGCGTAACATTGCATCTGCTTCTCTTTATCTCCATTTCATTCTTCATGCTTGGTAGATTTAACCAGAAACTTGTGCTCATACAGTTTTCACAATAAGTTTTCTACTGATTCATACAATGTACCTGTGTTCTGCTTTTCTCACATTAATTTATTCATTTTGTCCATAGCAGTGCTAATAAAACACCACAGTATATGGCAGAACATACTATCAACATATTAAAAGTCACAAATTGGACAAATTATAGGCTAAGAGTGGCTGTGTGAGGCTGTACTAATAAGGCACAGTGGTGCTTTGAGCTAAATGTGAACACCTAGCAGGTGTACTATTCACAATCTTCACCCTCTTAGTTTAGCATTTGCCTATTAGTGTTAAACACAAAGTACAGCATAATTGGTTTTGCGGGTATAGGACAAATTACATTTTGACCTGATGATGGTGCTAGAGGGAAAATAGCCCATACGAGAGTCCTCTAGGGTTGGCGTGACATATATTTCGTTATCAGAGGGTGTACGTGTCGGCTGTGTGTGGCCAATCTTGTACCTCCAATTACGACTAAAGTGGTAGCACAGCAATCAAGTGTGCGTGTGTGGAACATGTCAGACAGTATAAACAGAACTTAATGGCCGTAAGGGAGTGTAACTCCAGCTTTAGACAAAACTAGTGAAAATAAATTAAAAAAGCCAAATATTTCAATGAACACTCCTCATTAACAATGGACCGAATCTTCATGAAATCAGCAACATATGCAATAATACACAATTTTCTCTCCCACATTGCATGAAAATAACCATTTCAAATTATTTAAATGGTTATTTTCCACCTCTGAACACCTCCATCACATAACACAGAACATCCAATATCTGGTCCATTACCGACGTTAAATATAGCCAGTAATGTTTCCGTTCACCGGGGTGATGCAACCATCCCTCGCAGAGGTGACCGGGGCTAATTCAGCCTGCAATGGCTGCAGGTGGCGTCATCTCCATTCATGCACTAATAATGACCCTTCAGTGTGTCTGGGGAGCTGCTCCCGCACAGGAACACAGAAGTGGATGGAATAGAGGCTATTTCATTGTCGAGATTTGTGGAGCACTTTTCGATGAAAGCTCTCCTGCTGTGCGACGCTCTTGAATGATGGGCAGTGCGGTACCGTACTTTGGACGGCCAGAACTGCAGTTTTCGCATCAATGTGCATCTGGGTGTGTGTGTGTTCAGTTTCTGATTGACAAGCGAGATGATTCAAGTTGTCACAGGCATATAGAACATTGTGAGTTGCTTGTGTTCGGTCTTTGTGTATGTAGGGAGATGTACCGTGTGCATAATCCTCTCACACCATATCTGTGCTTTTCTATGGGGAGTGCATTGTGTACTTCCTTCAATTCTTGTCAGCGGATCTGTTTTCCTGCCATGGCTAGAGCTCCGGACAAGGTCGCATTACGACTCAGACACACACACACACACACGCACACACACACACACACACACATTCAGGCACACAAACAAATCTTGCTTCTTAATCCTCTTAGACGAGGCCCACCTGTTCTGGCACATCTGCAATGACACCATTAACCGAGTCAGTGATGCATCTGTCGGGAGGTCTGACTGTACACGTTTAGTCAGAGAAGCTCGAAGTACATTGTGCGGTTATTCTGTGTCTACCTCCTTATTGATCCCCTGACTTCTGGATCTTTGACCTGTCACCTCAAGCCCGGCCTTCTTTTTGTACCGCCGTTACCTGGCAGACTTTTCTTGGAAAGCGAGACAACCAGAGACAGAGATACATCTACCCTCCCTCTCCTCTCTTTTGCTTGATAAACAACAAAGCAAGTTTTCCATGACCTCAATGACTGATTGGGCCTCTGGCTTCTTCATCATCCCGCCTCTCTGCTGCAGTATCTACCCTAATGCATATTTCGTCTTCTTTGAAATTGGGCTGTAATGACAGATAATCACCCTGGGGTTTGTCTGAGAGAAAGAAAAGAATGCAGTAGCGGAAGAAATTGCGGCGACGCACGCAGAATGGCCAGCGATTATAGGTGATCTGTGTGATTACAAGTAATGGCCTCATAAACACACACAGATAGCAGGGAGAGGGTGGAGATGCTGCTGAATTATTGGATCAGTTGCACAATATCTGCCACTTTAAAGCTATCATTAGGTGTTGATTGTGGAGTGGGAAGTGCACTGATTTCTGAGGAAGAATGAGGAGGAATTTGTTTGAGTATATCTATAGTCACCATTGGGTGACTAACTCTCACTTCCCCCTACTTCAAGGAAGCACCTCTTTCTCGCTATACACCTCCATGTACATACAGACACAGACTCTCTCTCTTTTCTCTCTTCTGGTTATTTGCCTTTTTCATTCTAGGGAGTGCCCTGCTTCGCTGTCAGAATTGATTTGTGGCGCTCCTACTGCCCTATTAGCTGAAAAAGAAATAATCTCCATGAATGCTCCAAACCGGTTCCACAACTTTTCTGCGAGGCCTCATCTCACGTCTCATCTCACTGAGCTGCAAAGTATTGACTCGAGTACTGAAGTAAGATTGATCTTTAATACAAAAATAATTAAATTTTTCTTCAGATGCAATAACGTTTTTCAATATTCGCAATATCCCAGAGCAAAAAAAAAGAGCAGACACAGAAATGAGATGAGCTGTATTAGCTGTATTTGCTGTAACTCTTACACTGTATACTGTAATACAATAAAACTGACTGTATTCTTTTAAAACGGCCGAAAGGGTTTCCTTTTTGACACCATTTTTCATTGTGTTGTGACTTATTTTGATTCCTGATCATTTATGGCAGTGTACTTTTAATAAAAGAAACATAAAACATGTCAAAGTCAAGTATATAAGTCTTTTGGAGTGACCCAGGCTGACACAATCTTTTAGCAGTCATGACATAGTGACACCACTGGGGAGCTGGTTAGAGTTGGTGGGGTAAATAAATAGTTATTAATATCAAGAGAGATTGTATTCATTATAATTAAATACATTTTAACTGAATATAGATCTAGATATCAGTAGAAATTCCCTATTCCCATATATGGTCACCATTGTTACCCCATTGACTCTATTTATGTGGCAGTAAATTAGGAAACCAGATGAAAAGAGTCCTACAGTGGCACTTGTGCATACACACTCAGACAAGTACACAGTGACACACTGCCACAAACACCAACACCTGTTGCTGTGGGGAGGCTATTGCAGGGCGTGCTGGGAAACTTCACCATCATCTTTAACATGGCCTTTACATAAGAATGTACGGATGTTACATCACGCATAACACGCACACCGCAAATACACCAAAACTCTCAGACATGTATATGTAGTGAACAGGTGTTTGTCGGGTTTATCAGAGTTTAGTGATCTCTGCACACACATCTGGATGTGACACGCATTTAGATACAAAAAAAAAAAATCACTACGAAAGAGCATGTGTGAAATAACTAAGTTTCTGCATATATATATATATATATATATAAATATATACAGTATAAACACACACACACACACACACATACCGTAAGACCAGGCCTGCCCATGGGTGTCAGCAGGATATGACTGGACATGAGTCACGCCTTAGGCAGAACAGTTAACTATGACAGGGGTGAGATGTGAAATCTGTTGTCATGGCGAGGAAAAAATAGGAACAAACATCAATTTGAAATGACGTGAAATGTACGTATGTACTGCATATGCTCTTGCAACAACTGGAAACTAATTTCATGAAATACTCTTTACTCAGGGTCAACGGTCTGGCTTTTTATGGAGCTTTCAACGACACCTTCATGTGGAAACGGGAGCGTGTGGGCTTCTTGTCTCCTAACCAACTCGTCCTCAAATATTCACACTGTGCGTGACCTTTCCACAGGTGTGGCAGTAAACATATATGCCAGGCAGCAACCTGTTGTAGATGTACTGTTTATGCCTTATCCATGTGCCACAAAACATTCCGTGAGACGACGCCACATGTTTATGTGCTGCTCTAAATTGTGTGTGTTTTGGAAATGATTGTCCTGTCGGATCATCATTACAGTTAGTTCATTATTTTAATCACCACTTATCTTAATTGAGTCATTAGTATTCATTGCAAAACTAAACCTCCCGAACCTTTTTCTGTAAAGCACAGAACAATGTATTTTACTTACCTGCCAAAACATTCTCTAAACCACATACCAGGTCATTTAACAACGACTCCCAAGAAGATAGAAATGACCATTCTATTTAACATCATGAAACAGTCACATGTGGCAGTTTTCAACATATGGCTGTTCTATTTAACATTGTGAAATGGAACTACTTGCTTATGAATAGGAACATATCATGGTTAAAGTAGTATGTAGTAGTACCCTTTAAAAAAACTCCAAATATGTTGACTTTTGGTTTGACACGGGACAACACGGCCCCCTGGATGAAAATCGTGTTCCCACCACCGTCCCCTCCACCCTACTTGGATTTTGTCACTCTATATCCTACGTCACCTGACTTCCTCCTTTGCTCCATTAATAAGAATTGGTCATAATAAGCTTGCAAAGATGACCTATCCAGACAATTTTTTTCAGTGAGGAAGGCTTGGACCTGCAGTCCGGTCAAGCTTTCCTTTTGATGGGATATTTTAAAGCTCATCTCAGAGGGAGAAAAGTAATCTGGTAGGTTTTTATTATGTTACTGCAATCCACAAATAAAAATGATTCAGCTGGGATTGGCCGTGAAATTTGTCTGTTGGCAACTCCTATTCATATTTGTGCAGATGTTTGAACAAAAACAGAGAAGTGTTCAAAAGCCGCTGAAGCCTAAGCAGAGAACAAACCCATGAAAGCAGACCTTTCTTTGTGATCGAGGTGCCGTGAGAGACGGATGAGAGACGGATGGAAGGAGACAGAGAACTCCATGAGTCTCTGACAGCTGAAGTTGTTTGTGGAAACCTGAGGAAGGGGAGATGGGATCAGCTTTCCAAACAAGGGGGTTTCAGAACAACAGGTGACAGCTATTCTGTCCATACCATCTATATCCTCTCGCTCACTCCCCTTTCTCTCCCCCCCCCCCCCCACTCTGCAGCTGTATCAAGGTTTCTTCTTATCTGATCGGTTGAACAATGAGGAAGGAGAGAGGAAAAGGAGGGTCGGGGGACAAAACAGAAGGAGGAAGAAAGCTTAATTTGTTCGGAGAATGTGAAGAAAAAAGTTCACGTGGCAAAAAAAGCAGAACTAATTGCAAAATATAACGCTATCCTAATCAACCTCAAGCTGGGAAATGGATCAAAACAGACAAAAGCGAGAATGTTGAGAAACTTTGGCACATGGGGAGAGATAAAGGAGTCGCTAAAGTTTGAAGAAGGCCTCGGGGGTTGTTGTTGACATGCGGGCTGGGTGTCTTTGCCTCATTGTCTGCCCCATCTGTCTGGCTTTATCTCTGCTTACCACCCCCCTCAGCCTCGCCACCTCCTCCTTCTCCTCCACCTCCTCCTCCTCATGTGCTTCCCTCCCCCTGCCTTCAGTCAGCTCACACCCTCTATTGTGCCATGGTCAGTCCCTCCCCGCAGGCTGGCAGACGACCAGGGAGCATCCACCCCGCAGCAACTGGTGGCATTGTTCACATGCACGACACACACATATGCACAGTTGTCTGCAATGTATATGCACATAATGTGAGCATCTGCTGGCAATGGACACATTCATCAGAAATGCAGTGACACACATGCTGTTTGGGATCTTAATCTCCTTAATTTCTGCTTAAAGAAAGAGTTAAATAACCAGTTAGCTGACGAAACAAAATACCAAAGGTAACAAAAATACTAAACCGATGGTTATAGACTACACCAATCCAGACAGTATTATTTGCTGCTGTCTCCTTCCTTCCATGCGGAACACCCCCAGGAACAATACAAAGACACCTATCAGTGCAGCGTATATGGTAACTCGTACACAAAGCTGTGGTACACAGAGGGAAGATAAACACTGTTTTTAGATGACATCAAAGATGTCCTTGGTGAGATGCAGGGATGCGGGAGAGGAAGGTTTAGTATTTCTCTTTGAACAGGTTTTACTGTTGGCAGGGACCATGTAGGCCCTTTCCTTTGTTTGGCTGCCATATTGAATTCTGTGGAAAAAATCTTGTAAAAACACCCTCAGTGCAGATACCTCGGCCGAAATTAGTTGAGCAGGTTTGTTCCATGCCTGCAAATTAAAGAGTCTTGGACGGCTGCAGAGAGTGGCTGCAGACTGTGATTACACATCTCTCTTTCAGGAGAAAGAGAGATGTGCAACCAAACACATTAAACATGATGATTAGCACATGTACACAAACTCTCTCTTACTCACACAGGCTTATTGTGAAATAGGCAAGGCTTTGGATATCTGCAGACAATCATGCTCTCGGTCACGTTGCATCTCTGACGGACAAGCCCACATGGAGGCACAAGTGTGTCTGATCACAACTCCTTCTTCACACAGTTCTTTAGCCATGTTAATCATAAAAGAGGAAAACTTCAACCAGTTAAAGGCCTCATGCTCTCTCTGTTTTACTGCTACTCACTTTCCTCTTCTCTCTTAGACAAAACTGACAAATCATTACATTTTGCAAACTGTTGTCTTCCAAAATGTGCCTGTAATGTATGATATACTGGTTTTTACTTATTGAAATACTCAACAACAACACTTATTTCTGATATTTAAGTCTGTGTTGAAGAGCGCCATACCATTTCACATCCTTGAATATCAAGGTTCCTTGTGGAGTTCTAGACGTCTAGTAGCGCTGAGGAAGGAAATGCACTCAAAGCTTTTGTTAGACCTCAAGGATACACACAATGCATTTTAATGAGTAATTGTAAACATAACTTTGAGGAAAAGTGTTTGGCCAGTAACAACAATGTGATTCATGCTATTCCAGTCAGTGACTTGCAGAGAAGCAAAGCAATCCAGCAAAGCAATCTATCACCAAAGGCAAGGTGAAGAAGACTGTAAAGCTGTCTAACATGCATGTAAACAATGCTTTTAAATATTCTCAAAATCTCAGAAATCTTTTGTTGGGCTCGACACAATGTGTTTTAGTGAGAAACATTAAATGTAAAAGCAACATGTTTTGTTGAAAAACATAATTACCATCATAAATAAAATAATCCATCAGTTAGCCAATAGGCGGTGGATAACAAGCCAGTGATTCTTCTCTTTTCATTTCGATATGCAATGCATCCAGTGTGTGCATTAAATTTGCATTTTTGCCATGAAAGTTGGCAGCACCAGTGGAAATGTTCAAATAGAGGAGCGCTCACAGAATGCAAATGCACTGAATGGCTATTGCCACAAAAAACAAAATCAAACAACGACGCCACAGAGTCCACAGTCACTGTCTCTCTGTCTATCCTTTGTACTGTACTTGGTTTTCTTTATCACATGAGGCAAAATTAAGTAAGTTAGCACGTTATAACCTGATAAATACACTCTGCTATTGCACACACACACAACCAGAGTCCTGTTATCAAGCATACATAACACCAGATCCATGCCTCCATTTGCACAGACTAAGACACACATGGATAACACACACACACACACACACACACACACACACACACACACACACACACACACACACACACACACACACACACACACACACACACACACACACACTCATAAACAGCATCTGACATCTAGTTTGTTGATACTTAAAAGACAGTGCAGCCTCTAATCCCACCCACCCAAAATATTTAATGGAATCAAAAGTAGGCCAAGCATATGCAGTCACAGTCAAAGACTGCTTTCATGTCCCAGCATGCCACTGAAGTTAACATAGTGGATCTACACAGTGTAACATTTCCATTTTAATCCTTATAAAGGAAGGAGAAAGAGAGGGAAATGGAGACGAACAGGAATAAAGAGCCATCTGTATAGAGGAGCTTTTATATTCTACCTGAAATTACGGACTAAGCCAATGTGCTCAGTTATTCTTATTGGATAATTTATTAATTGTCCTTTTTTTAAATAATGTGTTTCATGTTAGAAATAAGGAGTAGGAAAGTTGTAGCGTTGAAATCCATAGCAAAGATATTACAGTTATTTATTTAAAGCCAATTTAACTGAGATTATAACTTCCTTTGTTATTTATCTAGTAATGTGGTGTCTACTTCAGCCCTCCCATATGGTCACATTGACCTGTATTTAACATTTCCAAGAAAACCAAAATTGGTTGTGCCCTTTACTGGGTCATTTGGGTGCAGCATGGATTTCTGTGTTTTGGCAAAGCGAGCTATGGCAGGATGTAGGATGTGAACCACAGCTGTTTTAGCCCGTAGTGCATTTCAGTACCAATAGCCACGTGGAAATAGAAATATGCGAGGAAAGGACAGAGAGAAACAAGAAGACCGGGGCGAAACTGATGCTGTTTGGAGAGGTCAGCACTTCTTTACAGGGAGTGGAGTGGCTTTTCACAGAAACGCGACTCAGGTTTGTTACTGGCGCTGATGCACCCGACGGTTAAAAAACAACCCCGGCTGTGACTGTGGAGTCGTGGAGGAGCCGAAATGTGGGGGCACACTGAGATAGAGGACAGGGAAGAAAGGAAAAAGATGAAAGAGCAGAGAACAACTTCAGAGGGAGGATAGAGCTGGAGAGAAATAGGGGGAGAAACAAAGTAGAGAAGAGGTCTTGAATATGAAGGGGAGCAGATGTTTCCCTTATGAGAGGTATTAGGGGATGAATCCAACAACCCACACACTCACATGTTCTCTGCGAGTGGAGCACTGGTTTGCTTACATTACGAGAGCGTGTTTATCAGCGTATACTTTACTTTCATGTTTCTGTGTATGTGCTCAATCAATGTGTACATGCATGTACAACTCAAGGTACAAAGCTGTCTGATTTCAGAGTGCGGCATCATGTGAGTGCATGTGATGCGGGCATGCCCGTGCCAGCGTGCACGCTCACACCTACGTGCGTCTTCAGCATGTGCTCTTCTCATGTCTTTATTTACTGTCTGCGCAAGGAACAGCAAGATAGCCTCCTCCCCCGCCGCGCACTAGTGGGTGGGTGTACTTTACGTTCTTTCCCCCCCCTGACACAAGTAGGTCAGCAGAGAGCGCACGGCGGTCGCTGGAATGCGTGGCATGGGTCCAACCCATTCCGGCCGAGACTTCGCTAGATCCTACTAGAACCAGGGCCGAGTGCAGGCGGCGGGGTTGTAGCACATATCTCCCTCCACCACACCCAAACAGCTGCGATGGGGTTGGTGGAGGGAGATATGTATGTCTGTATGTGTGACTGTTGCATTGTTTTTATCTCTGTGTCTCTGTCTATCACCCACTTTTTCTTCTGCGGCTGTTGTAAGTCTGCTTTTTGGGTTGGGTTGACAGTTGGAAGAAACATTAAGTGAGCTGCAACTCTATATATCGACTGTCTCACATTTAATGAGTCCTTTTCTTTTTCTCATTGTCTGCATATCCCCCTCTGTGATATCATTTTAATAAGTGAAATCAATAAAGGATAATGGATTTACTCTCATCAGTACACATCAGTAAAACAAGTGGGTGTCTCCAATATTTCTTACAGTTAAAATGATCACCGACAAAGAGTCTCTTCCCTGGGGCTTCTCTACTGTCTCCCTTTATCATCTTATATTCCTGGCTCTGATTTGCAGACAGTGTCCTCCAGCTACCCCGTCTGTCTCCAGGTACCTCTGGAAAGCACTATAACGCTGAACTGGCAGCACCTCAAATGGTTTACGGTCACTGCTGACGGTTCAAAGTAGCAGGAGGAGACGATAATGGACTGTATACAGCAACATGAAATACACCTCGTTCTATCTGTATTCTTCTCTGTGCTGGCCCATATATAAATGTACGTTGAGCCAGAGTTATATTTCACACATGCAGGCTGTACTGAAGGCAGACACACACACACATTTATTGGTTACCTTCTGTCTGTTCCACTAGCTTCAGAGTGATTTCTTGTACATCACTTCTTTAATGAAAAGCTGAAACACCACACGGGGGTATCACCGCCCATATGCTAAGCTGTATGGATATCTACTTCTAGCTAGTTATATTGGAGCATTTCATAATTTTAAAGATAAAACACGGAATATATTTTTATGAAATATATAAGGCTTTGACATTGTTTCTGTGGCTAAGGCCACTTTCAGACCAACATTTGCCCTGCATGATAAAACGCAGTCTCATTCATTTCAATGAGTGAACTTCATCCAGCCAAACCCTGTGGTGGCCAATCAAATACATGCAGAACAATAAGAAGCCCAAATGTATAGAAGTCTATGTCAAAACGACCCTACCCTATTTATTATCCTTAGTAAACATTGTAAAAATGAGTTTGTCTTTTTCAAAACAGCATGATTTTCATTTTGTATATTATGGTTCCATTATGAGTAAAAATTAGTAAAGGCAGGGTATGCTTTGGGGCGTGGCTACCTTATGAATGCAAAAAAACCTAGATGGCAATGGGTGATGTCATTGCAGCTATGTTCACTTTTTATACAGTCAATGGTAAAGAAAAGACAAAAATAGGAATGCACAGCAAAAAAATGACAAACAGGCTAGGCTAACAGGGTTGCTAACCGCTCCGGCTTGCTAACTTAACAGCTGATAGTGTCAGATGTTGGGATGTATCAGTTTAAATTGACATTCAAAGGTGCTGAATGAGGATCTTTTCTGAAGACCAAGAGGCCGAAAATAAGATTGAATGTTTGTAGGCTAGTGAAGCAGAGGCTAGCTTAGAAAGGAAGACAGGAATTGTGGCAGCATCAGTAGCCATTGTAGGAGACAGGATCAAACTTGATAAATCGCCCTAGGTAAAAAAAAATGTGAAAAGGAACATGATTGGCTAAAAAGTGCACGCAAACGTCAGTGCTCTGCAGACTGTAAACAGTGATTAAGTTTCTAGAGCAGGGCCCCACCTGTGCTCATAGAATTAGGGTAACCATGCATAAGTGTAATCATTTATATGTTGTTTGTCTTTCATAGTGAAGTGTATATGTGTAATGAGTAACATATTTGTCCCGTGGGGAAATTAGTCTGCTAAAGTTACTCATTAGTCAGAGTATCACCCAGAGACACCAGTTAAACTCTGTAACGTTTGGAGTAAACAAACCAGTCCTGTTACAGCCATCACTTCTGGAAACTGTTTCTATTTTAAGCCTTGTGCTCGTAAAGAGAAAGCTTATCATTATACAGTATAATTTGACTTTAATAATTGATAAGATGTTATCTGTATATAATCAGTAGAACAGTATGTCCTTGTGTGAGTTATATGTTTTGACTATAGGTCTCTTTATAAGCTCAAAAGTGCTTATTTACTATCTCCTTGTTGTGGTAGAGCTGCAAGGCCAGTGTGCGTGTATATTATATACATTTCTATTATATAATATATACCAATATTAGAATGCTTATGCCGATTTGTGCGTAATCAAGTCTTGTTCCCTTTCTCACTTGAGAACAGTGCGATCTGTACATTTTACGCCTGTGTGTTTGCGCTAACACGTGTATGCTGCCGACTGTTATGCTTGACTGCGGGTGTTTTGAAGTGTGTGTGTGTGGGTGTGTGTGTTTGTGTCTGTGTTGTCGCACAGCTGTGTTCATCGTGGTGGAGAAGAAGAGCCACAGATCTTCCTGTCAGCTGTTTTCTTTCTTGCACACTCAGTACATTTCCCCTCAGTCCTCAATCAAACTCTCTTTTTCTTTTGAGTAACATTTCTCTCTTTCACACACTCTTTCTCTGATTGACGCGATATTTTTTATCCCTCTTGTGCTCCACATTTCCCCCTTGGTTTCTCGATCACCCAATATATTCCTGCATCTAATCTCTAATTCCCTCTAATACCTGATCTCATCCTTTGCATTCTCATTTATATCCTCATTGCATCTCTCCATCTCTCCGTGTTGCCGTCTTGTGAGCGTATCTTACCATCAACATAAACAGGAAACAGCTGAGACGCTGTGTTCTCTCGTCTTTTTCCTGTCAGTTTCTCAGAAAACCAAACCAAACCACCAGAAACGAAGCTTACGGCTCCACCAACCGTACAGGGAAATGAGTAAAGCACAGCATGGTGATCACGTGGTTGGAGGTTAGCAGGCTGCGTCGTGTTTACAAGCAGCAGAGGCTTTAAATGAACACGTGCTTTTTGGGTTCAACGATGTAAAACTGTGTTAAGGTTATGCTTCTGTTGCTGAACTGAGAAACTATTTGTGATTGACATTAATACTGACGATCCACATCAAAATGACAGACTTCAAAAATGGATGCAAGAGCAGCTTGATGGCAAAGCGCCTCCGTCCTTTTTATACTCAGAGTTCACACTAAATAAATCAGTTCGTGCGTGCATGTTTACTTGCACCTCTCTGTGTGTGTGTGGCCAGACCTCATGCAGAGGGCCCCATACTGAGCCCCAATGCTCGGCTATATTTAGGTGGCTAGTCTTCTCTCTCTTTCTCTCCCTCTGTGAGGTTTAAAGCGTTGCCTACTGGCTGGGAGAGGCTGACCACAGGAATATGTTGCCTCCGTGTCTGACCGCTGAAGTTCAGATAACCATATGTGGGAGAACACAAATGCATGAAGACATCAGTGGTGGTTAGCCTGTTAGCTTATCATTAGGACACAGAGCTTGTTGATATCACTGGATCTGGTGAGAACCATAATGTGGGACCGACTTGAAAAACATAAACACAGTTTCAATTTGTTTCCCTAAAAGAGATGCTAAGTGGGAGTGGCTGCTGGTTCCAGATGTTCTTTTTAACAATGTAAATTCCTCTTTCTATCAATGGTATTATCAGTGTTCATCTATATGAAAACATGGGAGTCTCTTGGACATTTAAAGCTGCGCTAATACATATTTTTTATTAACCATTGATAAAAATATAAGTGTGATGTGAGAGGGGTCAGTCGTAGTGACGAACCCACACAGATAACCGACCAGATGTGCAGCTCTCTGCTCTACGAAGCCTTTTAGTGTTGTCGGTTTTATGGCCCTCAACTTTACTGTTTCGTTTTAGCGTCACAGCTCTCTTTAGCCTAATTTCTTCATTATTGACCTGCTAATGAGCCAGATATTTCCCTAAAGGGTAAGTGGAGACCAACGCAGAGATTAAAGGAGAGTGAATACTGGACTGAAAAACACGACTATGAATGCTAATGTTGCTTGTGTGTGCTGGATGTGTAAAAATGCAACATTTTGCAAACATGTTAGCCGCATCAACTTTAAAGGTTGATGATGTGTTCACAGCTTGTTCCACTCCCCACCAAACAAATCTGTTAATACTGCTTTAACGTTACTAAAGATTTAAGTTACTGATGTTGGTTGTCATTATTTCATCTTCATTATTGAGAAATCATGTTGTGTTTGGGAACCTTCTTTAAATACTATGATTCGCTTGTACCTTCATCGCTAAGAAGAAAGAAGCCAATGGGAAGAGAGAATCAGAGCTGTAGCAAAATAAAATTGTCTTGTGGTGCAATTTGGATGAAAACAGCTTGCCGTACTCAATGAATTCCTCCAAACTTGACCCAGAATCTGAAAGCCATCTGACTTAAATTACTGAATGTTTTATTTAGTTTGTACAAAGCATTTGTAGCTTGTGTCTTACTGAAATGTTCATTGGAATCCATCTGACTCATCTTCACATGTTTTAAGAGATTTAAATCATCAGTTTGTATCAAATAACCTGTTATTTTCTAAAGCAGATGCTCATCTTTTAAACCGGTGATTCAACCAAACGCTCATCCAAGCCCTGGAAGTGCTCCAAGAATCAGTCCCTTAACGCGGCATAAAATGAACAGACCTTATACTTTAAGACACTAAGACTACTCTTTTTCTTTCTTACTCATGGACACACTAACACATGAGCCATGCAAACACAAGGGTTCAATGTTCAGAGACACACTCCAACACATGATTCCCGTTGAGACCCCTCACGTTACCCCAATAAGGCCCTTTGCCAGACTCTGGAATGAATTCCTCTGCTGTGGGAATGTGAGCTGATAGGTGACACCAGAAGCTTGGAGAAGGAGGGATAAAGATAGATGGAGGACGAGGTGGTGTAGAGGGTATGGAGGAAGGGAGGGACAGAAGGGGTGAGGAAGTGATATGAGAAGAATGAGGGGGGAAAAGAAGACATAACCTGAGAGGGAGATAAAGAGGCAGATTAATGAGAGGATCTATTATAGGGTAAAGCAAGAGGAGAGGGCATGAGGAAGTTGCTGAAGATAGACTGTGAAGAGACACAAATCAAATCACATGCTCTTCCTTTACCACTTTCTTTTGGTTGATGTAAAAATATATCTTAACTCCACATACACGACAATATCAGTTCTGACTGGTTCGCTTAGATTTTTTGTTGATAGTGTGTGTTAATACCAGTGAGGCTTATTTGTGTGTCTGTTCAGTCATGAAGGCTCTTATCAGTCAACAATTCTGTTCCAAACCAAACCAGAAACTTCAATTGCATCACTTCCTGATCAAATGGACATGAGCAGGAGTTTTCGTGAGTATGGGACTACACTCCTGGATAGTTGACGGTGACCCACTGTTGTTGCGAGCTAACATGTTAACGCTAGTCGGTCACAACTGGTGTCCAAGCTTGTTTCCTCTTGTTTTATCCTCAAGATGCACATTTAATTTCTTAAAATCTTTCTAATCCTCCCGCAGAGCAGTGTTAAGTACATGTGAGGGGTACAACACAGCTAATAAGCTCAGTCATTTCCTCCGTTGTTGACTGCGGCTCGGCGTTCCAAGTCTCTAAAGTTGAAAGTAGATGTTTTAAATGCTGGTGTAACTACAGGCTATACTATGAACAACTACTTCTGTAGCTTCAGTCCCAATATCAGGCAACTAACTACCTTCAAACTGATTTTATACAACATAACTAGCTTCTTTTTATATGCTTGTTGACAGAACATATACAAGAGCTATCATTTACAAATAATAGAGTGGAAGTATGTGGTGCAAAAAGTGTTATAAAACAATTGGCCCTAAATAAGAGAGACTACATGAACACTGTATTTTCACACAGTGTATACATTTTACATTTTTTAAACCAAACATAATTAGAGAGTTTCAAATAGGAAACACTGGGTGTTTCCAGGAGTAAAATAAATCAACACATTCTCACTCCCAACTCTTGAAATACTGAAGCTTCGTTAGTGGCCCTATGCTTCAAACTATGGCGCTCTACGTACTCCAAAAATGGTATCTATGGTATATCAGTTTGCACTAATCAAATGATACCCCTCCTTCAGCCATTCCACCCAGCATAAGTGACGTGGCCGGCCCAAGCTGGACGTCTTTGTCCCCCACTGTCTCTCTATTTCCTCCATTGTCCCTGTATGGATGCTGGTAGGAAGGGTGTGGGGCAAAGCAGATGTCAGCGCTGAGGATGAATAGTGCCCTGAGGGGAGGGAGAGAGATAGCGGGTATATCCTCTAATGCTCTGGAGACCCTCACAGGCAGGGCAGGGATCTGTTTCAAAGAGGAATCAACTTGTCCTTCTGGATGACACACACACACACACGCACACACACACACTCGAGGATACTAATAAAGAGGAAAAACACACTGGAGTATTGCACAGTTGTGGTTTTCAGTTGATCAGAACCCAAAACAATGGCTATGGACACACATTTTATAAGAATGTGTACCAGGTACTTGCAGGGGAAGATTTCCTTTTTTGAATTTTGTGTTTCTGCATTATAATGAATTAGCTAAATCGAACAAGTTTTCTTCGTGAAGGTGATGTCTGGCGACCCTTTTCATCACTACACCTGACTTTAAGAGGTGAGGCAAATTTGCAAAAAGGGCTTTGTGACTAATGCAGCTGCAGCATAGCTTTTGTCCTTAAAAACAGAGGAGCTTTAACACACACACACACACACACACACACACTCTGCAGGAGGGCTACCCTGTCATCTTGCTGGCGATAATGCGGGTCCCAGATGTCTGCCTCCCCCCTGCTAGCAGACACACCAAGCTCACACTGTCACTCACCGTGCCTTTGTTCTCAGACAGTAACATAGTGTTTGTACAGACTGTTCAGACTCAGCGTACATAATTGTTGCCACTGACTCAGAGGGCAGAACTTTGGTACAGCAAAGTACCAAAGTACTGGTAAGCTGACATGTTTGTGCTTTGTCAAAAAAAATGTGAATATGTAATGATTAAGTGGAAAGTCAGTAAATGTAAAGATCGATAACTTTACACGGACTAAAGCGGCCTGACTTTGACATTCCGTGCCTTTACTGTATGGTAGCATCAGGCTAAAAATACATTCACTATATTCTCCTTATCTCTCTATGGTAGTTAGCCACACCTTCCACAACATTCTACCTAATCAAACCATCTTTACAGGGTGACCTCTGTTGCTATGTGAGTGGGAGGGGAGGGCGAAAAGATATTACACCGCTATTTCATCAGTGCCAAGCTGAATCTCCAATGCAATTTGATGTCATATGCTGCAATATAATTTCAATAAAATGATTGGCGATTTCATTAGAATGATCAAAAGAGATTTGTACTGAATTCTTATATATCTTGATTTACATACAATTGTAGTGGAGTTCATGATTTGGCCTGCCTTAAGGAAATGTAAGTAAGTCAATTGTAGTATAACTTAAGCCTTTAAAGAAAACATTTATGGGAATATTTATGTTAAAAATCATCTCACATGTTCCAATTTGTAATGTCAAAATGAAATGTTTCTGCAACAGCTCATCCAACCCACTTCTCATTTTTCTGAGATGAATAACGGGTCAAAACATCTTGCTCAAATGAGTCATTGCAAAACCGAGTCCTGGGAGGATTGCAAATATCCTGTTGAATCTGGATCACTTGTGCTTTGTGTTATTGTGTGATGGTTCTTTATTCACTTCCCCCACGAGGTGATATTTTTCTGCACAGAAACCACACTGGGCCATGCAGTCAGGCGCACCCTGGGAATCTTTGACCCTCTTCCATGGAGACTGAACAGGGAAGTTTAGCAGTAAGCAGCACAGAGAATAGGCACCAAAAAAAAAAAAAAAAAAGGCTAAATATGTCTCTCTCATAATGTTTCATGCTGACAGATTTCAATAACTTAAAACTACAGTACCCACGCTCTCCAGCTGTTGAGGGCCTTTGCTTGGCAGTGTTTGGAGAGTTAAAGCCCGACTTAAACACAACCACAGTCCCCAGTCCCCCCCCCCCCCACGCCCTCGGCTCCGGCTAAACCAGCTCTCCTCGCTCCCTCCTTTGTCTGTGTGTCAAAATGAGCCAAATGTTTTTCTTTTTCCGTCTGCTGCTAAGCAACCTGGGGGATTGAGAGTGCTGTAAAAGATTGCAGTCTTAATCCAAACTGTGGGTTTTGCACAGTCAGCTGGTTGGTGGTGCAACGTTATTGTGCATATCTGTGCAACCGCAGAGTTAGCACTTTTTTTTTCTCCTGAGATTTTCAAAATCCTTGCTCACGGTACCATCTGTCGCGTACTATCATTGAAGAGGTGGAAGCACTGGCAGTTCCGTTTGGAAAAAGGAGAACGGAGCGCTGAGTTTTTTTTTTTGTTATTCCAACTGTCCGAAAAAACATCATGTGCATTTGGACGTGAAGTGATTGGATTTGCTGATCAGGGCAGGCAGTAACAGTCCTTTTAAGGGGAAGCAGCAAAGGGCTTATGCAATGTTCCAGTTACTCCAAAAATATGGAGCTACATCAACATTACTGACATCCATCCAGCGAGACAGATTTTCTCAGTTTGCTCAAACACAAATTATTGCTCCATTTTCTTAAATCAAATTCAGCAACTGAGCCGTGTCAGCTGCGCAGTAGGATAATGTGCTTATTGAATGTGTGACCTTAAATCTCTTTATATACAGAGTGCAGTTAACTGTCCCAAGAGAGGGATGAAGGGATGAATGTTTGCAAGGACCGAGAGCTGCCGACTTGATCTCATCTCCAGTCCCTTTGGCCACAGCTGGGCCACTCAGTCCTAAATCTAATCTGGGCCCCAGCATGAGGGTTTAGGCTTGTGTAACTCTTGCTGTATAAGGTATAGTTTTAGATCCCACTTCAGCTAAACCATGAAATGCAAAATACAAGCATCTACCATATTAATAATAATAATAATAATAATAATCAATCCTTTATTAGTCCCACAATGGGGAAATTATTTCTCTGCATTTAACCCATCCCGGAGGAGCAGTGGGCTGCAATGCAGCGCCCGGGGAGCAACTTGGGGTTAGGTGTCTCGCTCAAGGACACCTCGGCATGTTGACTGTAGAGGGGTTTGAACCACCAACCTTGTGGTTACTGGACAAGCGCTCTACCTCATGTGCCACAGCCGCCCTAATTAAAGATTGTGTGCCTTTGATATAAAATTGTTAAGTCATCATTTAATTGAACTGAGTAAATAATGACACAGCTCACAGGGGGATATGATGCCAAGATAGGAAATCTTTTATTACAGAGAAAAAAAACTTTTCTTCCAAAATATAGAAATCTGTACAACTTCCGCACAATCAATTTACATGAACTGTACAAATTTACAGCAGTTCATCACAACATACCCAAGGAAAATAAACTGAACACGATAAAGATGTACTGACATGAGATCACAAGATAGACAGCTTTTCTTCTTGGGTAAGCTCAGATTTTTTTTGTCTATTTTCTGGTTTTGTACGTAAATAGAAAAAAAAAAAAAAAAAAAAAAAAAAAGAGGGAACAAACTGAAAAGACAAGAAAGAAACCCCCCCCCCCCCCCCAAAAAAAAAAAAAAAAAAAAAATAAACAACAAAGGATACGTCTACACTTACAGATCATGGAAACTAATATTTTTTTTACCAAAACAACTTTGGTCCTTGCCAACACTCCCATCACAAATGGCTTCACTTACGAAAAGCATTATCCATGTTAAAAGATGAAATACAAAAAAGGAATAAATCTAAAAAACACCTAAAGATAGCAATTATTGGCACTTCCCATGTGTAATGTTATGTACTCTACCATATGCCGTACAGTTACAATACATTCTACAATATGTAAAAACACCTCAAATGTGAAAGTGGCAATAATTCAACTAATCGATGACAATTTTGACAACAACGAAACTGCTGTTCCCTTCCTGTTTCATGTCTTAACATGCACAACTTCTCCACAAAGGGTATTTATTGAATGTCCGAGGCCTGAGTTTGGCAATACATTCCAGGAGAGACTCCTCGCGTCTCAAAAAAAATGTCACACAACTTCAACTTGACATATTTAGTGCATTTTATGTGCTATTTTACCTCTGACTACTCAAAGCACTCTCACGACAATGTAACCTATGTGCGCACAAGCTGAATGAATGCCATTTAAATAATCAATATTACTGGAGGACTTAAAACCATTTCCGGTGGTGGTGGTAGTAGAGTTGAGAAGGTGTCGAAAGGGGATTTTGGTGACATTTTTTGAATTTATTTTGTAACTAAAAAAACAAAAGGTCTGTTAAAAATGGGTTAGATCACAAGACTAAAAATCCTCTTAGAAAAAGAGGATGAAGGAGGAAAGAAAGGGGGATGGCAGAGTGGAAAGATGAGAAAAATCTACCAGTGTGACCATAAAATACATCTAGAGAAAAGTGAGACGGGACGACCATCTCACGTCCGAAATATAGACCAATTTCAAAACATCTTGTCACATGACAAAGAAGCTTAAATGGAGCAGTGTGATTTTAAAACTGGTGTCCATCATGGGAAACCAAAGACCTGGGCTCCCATCCCAGCGAGCTCCTCTCCATCTGGCCAACATGGAATCGCTGCTTTTCACAGATTGCTGAAGGGAGTATCAACAGAGAGCAGAGGATGGAGAGGGGAGGGGGGGGGGTTGCAGTGCGTCAAAGGCTATAGCTCTATTACCCATGATCCTCTCAGGCTTAGGGGGAGCTTAAACACCCATAGGTCTGGTGATGAGCGGTGAACCAGCCTGCTGTGACAGATTCGGCCAGCGGCTAAGGCCCGGGCGGCACCCGAAGCCGCCCCCGATCCCGGCATCTGCTCCAGCTCACGGTTGACCACTCAGCCCCAAAAACCAGGAGTGAGGTGGGGGTACGTCATGACAGCCATCACACCCTTTCATATGCATGTAAACAAAGTTGCTACTCAAACTCAGTCATCGAGCGCAGCGCAATCCAGTGAGATGAAACCAGAAAACAATGGCCTAGTACCCTCATTCTTCATCTTTGATCCACGTTTCCTCATCTCTCACTAGCCCCCCCCCGCCCCAGTGCAGCGTGAGCACGCCAAGTGCGTGTGCTGGTTTTTTTGTTTTCTATCCATCACTGCTGAGAGAGGGTTTGGTGGGGGGGGATGTTGAATAAGTCAAGAAGGGGGGTTGGGGGCTGGAGGGATTTTAGCTGCCCTGGACAAAAGAGTCCGGCCCTGGCCCCCGACCCCCACCTCTCTCACACCAGCTCCCCATCCCGGCCTTCCTTACCCAGCTCCCCACGGTGATGGATGATGATATGTGTCACATTAAGTCTACCTGCGTCCACAGGGGGTCAGCTAGCAGCACGGCAGCTTGCTTTTTGCCTGAAACAGGAGGTCTGAGCTGAGGGGTGATATGTGGCACTTGAGGCACTCTGACTCCCCCCACACCAGGAGGAGTGGAAGAAAGGGGGGGGCGGGGATTTGACACTGCCAGGCTGGAATATGGACACCTCCGGTGAGGGTCCAGGCAGCGCATGAACCAGGCCGGCTCAAATACGCCCGATATTGTTTTTTTAAAATCACGAATGGCTCAAAATTCATGACTATAAAGTCTTCGTAAGGCAATGCACATATAAGGATCTCCTTTTTACAAGACCTAAATTTAAGAAGGCTGGCGAGGCCTGGTGTTTTTAATGAAAGTTAAAATTAATCTCATAACAGTCGGGCGCTCCAGACCTCCCTTTGGCCAAAATCTCTCTGTCATCACTTAGTCCAGACCTTTCAGACTAACTTTTTTTTTTTTTTTTTCTTCTATCTGCAACACAAATCACCATCTGTGTGTCTCGGGGTGTTGGGGGTGGAGGGGAAAGAGAAACAGCTTAGCTCTGCATCCTGCCAGAGCAAACAGTGCCATATGAACGGATGACAGAATGTTTCTAACATACCACCTAAAATACTCTCCAAATCCACAGCTCTGAAATGTTCACGAATACAGTGTCATAAAAAAAAAAAAAAAAAAAAAAAAAAAAAAAAAAAAAATCCAGAGTAGCACACTCCCGATTTAATAGACAAAAGTCTATCCCAACGTGGGAGCTACAGTATGAACAGACGGCTAGAAAAGAAAATGTGGGAGGGCAATAAAAACGGTGTGAAAAGATGACATTCGAATGGATGGAATGCAGGCGATTTTCTCTACAAAGTACACATCCCACACAATCTCACGTCAAAGTGCATTCAACGTCAATCCTGACAGGGCCACGTGACCAAAATTTGGGTAAAATAGCCCGCCCCTTTTTTGCTACACTTTGAATTTTGGCGATGCGGGAGAGATGACAAAGTGGTGGGAGGAAAAGAGGGTGATGTCAACAACACAGGAACTTGATTGTGATTTTCAACAACATTCCTTAACTAAGGGTAGGGGGATGGGAAACGGATCCCCTGCCCTCCCCCCCCTGGAAAGCTACACATACATGGGTGATGGGAGGGCGACAGTGCAACAGGACACACTGGTATCCACAGGTAGCAGGTGTCACAACACATTCCACTTGAGCCAACACAGAGGCCGAGAGAACGCTGAGATGAGGGTTTTCTGAGGCTCTGTGTTGATGTAGGGGAGGGGGGAGGCAAAGTTAACACCTAAAGCCTTTTTTTCCAGCTACAAGATAAAGAAAACTAATTCCCTGTGGTCCAAAAAGGGGGTCTTATAGAAAATAGAGATGCTCTCATTGGGTGTTTCTTTACCTTGAGCTTGGATTGTGAAAGGCTCGGTCTAAACCTCGACTTCCTCCCCGACCAAGAAACAAAACAAGTGAAAACAGCAAATTTAAAAAAACCTCCTTATAACTCCTTACAATTTAGGTTTTGGTGTTTTTTTTGCGGTGGTGTGTCGAACATGTACCCATAGTAACCACAAGTAAGAAAGTGCAAAGTCAATGACAGCCCCTTCAGAGATGGAGCTGATCACCATGTTGTTTACAGTCGAGGGGGGGGAGGTGGAGCCCGTCTCCGTGGGGGTTCCTGGTTGGTTGGTTGGTTGGTTGGTTGGTTAGCTGCCCCAACAGTTCCTTTTCCACAAAGCTTCTCCTAAAAAAAAAAAAAACGGAGTGCCCGGCTGATCCAATGACACAACGGAAAAGATGATAATGGGGGGGAGAGGGTAAAAAAAAAAATATTAAAACCTACTAGGTTTCCATCACCTGGACGATAGGCCACATCCTCTGTATTTTTTTTTTTTTTTTTTTCTGTCTTCTTTCATTATTTCATTTCATATTCTTAGCTTCAAAAAGGCTCGCCCTGATCGGATCATACGATCTGACCAGCAACAACATGACCCTGAACAAAAGTAGGCCGGGGTGACGGTGTGCCTCTTTAACTGGACACAGTCATCATATTGTAGGATTTGGAGGGACTGGCTCTGCCCAGCACCATCAGTTCCTCCTTGCAGCTGATGTGACTGTCCACCATGGGGTTCCCCGACCCACCGTTTCCTGAGGAGGAGCTGGCGGCGGCCATTGTCGGCATTCCTACCGGGCACGGCTGCGACTCATACAGGACACAGATGGATCCGTCCTCACCGATGCGGTAGGACACCTCGAAGGGGTCCACCCAGAGCGTGAGCTCACTGGGCAGCAGCAGGTAGAGTTGCTGGATGGTCAGGCCGATGCGCTGGCCCGCCTGCCCCACCAGAGGGTCCATCTTGTGGTTGATGCGGATGCATCTGTATCCTGAACCCTTGCAGGGCCTGTCTGGGAACCAGTGGTGCTTATATTGCTCTGCAGAGACAAAAGGGAGAGAAGAGAGGATGGAGAAAAAGTTTAGACTTGGAGTGATTGCCATCAGGCAGCTTGTAACAACATTAAAAGAGGGTATTATCCTGTCATATGTGCCAATAAAGGGAAAAAGGGGCCAAATAAAAATAAAAAGAATGAGTTGTTATTCACATTAGTCCTGACTACAGTCGTCATCATGGATGTGCAGTTGTGACCTGCAGTGAACTGAGGTTGTCCAAAGGTTGAAACACAAACTGTAGTAGTGTGTTTTTATAAACATACTATGGCAGTAGAAATTGGTGGGAACATCTTAAAAATAATTAAAGTCAAGTCAAGGGACATAGATGAAAAATAATACTTTTATCAAATGTGCACTGTCCCTACCAATTAAACCAATAAATAAAAAACATAATTAACGTTCATCTAAAAAGGTTAAGATAAATTAAATCCCATACAAAACATTACTGACTGAATGTGTACATTTGGGTTATCGCCAATAAGATTTGGGCTAAATGATCAAGAGAAGCAGATCTTAATCTCATGTATTGCTGTTTTGCCAGGAGGCAGCTTGGTTATAAAACAAGTTGGGACCCGTCTCGCCAAAATAAATCATGCAGAAGAATGAGAGAGATAGAGAGATAATGAGAAATTGCTGTAATCCATTACATGTTATAAAAATGTAAGTAAATCCCTCATGTTATAGTGCTTATCTACACTAAAGTACAAGGCGTAGTTGTGCTCGGTAGAAGAAGAAAGGACAGAAAAACAACACCACCTGTTAGAGGCCTGATGAGCGGCCATAAAACAGGCGGTCAGTGGCACCCTGGGCCTACGTGACAAAAAGAGGGCCATTGAATTGCACAATCCCTCCCCTGGCCGTCAGCGTGACAGACTCTCCCATGACTGGCTCAACATAAAAAAAACACCAAAAGTGTCGAAGTCCTAGTCGGCCATCTGGGACACCGGGCTCCGCCTCTTAAAGGGAGAGGACCTTATTTTCCTTTCTTTCTTCTCCTCCTCCTCCTCCTCCTCTTCTGTGTGAAAGTTTTTTTTTCTAAGAGCAGTGACGACACTTACGGTATGCTGAAGGCATTTTAGTGGTTAAGACGTTGAGGGGGAAATTACACTGGCGACAGCTTTTGGGTGTTTGAGGAAGTGAAACATGGCTTACTCCTTCCTTGAAAAAGTGGCATATAAAAAAATAAAAAAAAACTAACTAAACTAACTTCTGACTCCCCATTTAAGAGAACTCACCCCCCCATCCCCCATTTACTCTAAAAACACATCCATATTGAACTCCCATTGATGCCAACTTCATTGTGGCTCAATAAAAACAGGGAAGGTGAAGTAGGCCAGCATTCAGGCCACCTGTATGCACCCAAAAACACCCCCCTCCCTCCCTCCCTCCCCCATTGTCTTATCACAGAAGGCTGTATACTGCTGAGCTAATGGAGGGACTGGCACTCGTGAAAGAGCACAAGGGGCTGGATGATCTTTCCGCCTCGGACTGAGCCACAAAAGGCCATTACCTTCAAAACCCCGGAGCAGCTGGAAAAAGATCAGCTCAGCGGGGCCTATTCTTAAAAACGAGGGCACACGGGAGGAAGAGAGGGGGGGGGGGGGAACGGGAAAGCAAGCAGACGAGTGAGAGTTTAACAACAGAGGGTTGCTCATTCATTGTGGCTGACCTCGAGCAATAGAAAAACATAAGGCGATTCTGTTTGAGCTCATCTAACCCGGGACTTGCATCACACTGCTGCTGATTAAAAAAAAAAAAAAAAAAACAGACTAATCTAAAGCTCTGCCAACAACTAGTACACAACTAACGAGATTTCAATCTGGTCTCTGGGCCTAGATTTTCCCCACTTCCCTTCGCTCAGCACAAACACGGGGAGCTGGGCACCCTGCTTTTCAGCACACAGACACAATAGTGAGTGGTTGTGGTGTTTTCCAGGCACAAAGGAGCTCTGGCTGGCCTGGTTCAGTAGCATGGAGCCCTCACAGGACACTACAACATGCTCTGTTACGCTCCACTCACAAAACCACACACTGGACATTGGACTTTAGTTTTAATGTGATTATTTGGTTATTTTAACATTATATATATATTGTATCATTGCACATAACAGATAAACCTTATAAAAATCAAACCACTTTGATATAATGAATGTTTATGCGCACTAAATACACAGCTTGGTTTGGATTTCTTTCAGTGGATTTCCCCTCCATTTCCTCGCCGCCTCCGCCTTTAATGTCCTCCTATAGGCGCCCAGCAGAAAAACATCCCCTCCCCCACACACACAGCCAGCCCACACACCACACACACACACACACTTTTGTCTTGTTTACAAACAGAAAGTCAAATTGAGATGGTGACGATATTTTTTTGGGGAAGATTCGCTTTTTAAAAAATCCTTTTTAAAAAAAACCAAATGTCTATGTCCTATTTTACGCAGGCAATCGTAAGGCCCCCTACAATGAATTGCAGTCCGTCTTTGATACAACATGGTATTGTGTGCTTCTTTTCGAGGCAACCAGTTATATTCTTATGAAATATTTGACCTCCAGCAGTGGATCACACTAAACTATTGGCTCTGCAATCTCGCAAAGTAAGACATGTTTTTTTTTTGTATACATGAGCTACTTATGTAGGAAATGTAGGTCACCTGCTTAGTAGATGGAGAGGGGCAGATGTATGGCAGCTTTAGAGCTGTGGCAGGAATGTGTTTACAGCAGGAACATGAGACACAATTATTATTATTTAAAATTAATAATAAACTAAAAAAAAAAATTACTCTAATAATTAAGTGGGCATTAATGCCGCGTTTTCTGATAAATAAATCGAGAAAATGTGATTTTTTTTTATTTTTTTTATTTATTTATTAGAATTTAATGTAAATAGTTTGTGTAAAAAAATGATTGCGTGACATTGGTAAAAGCATAACTAATAAATTAAGCAGGCGGTCAAAATGTAAAAAAAAAAATGCCGGAGAGAAATCAAATCAACAAGGTCATCCACCCTCCAGTGGAACACAAACATGTCGCAAAATTGTGGATGTTTTTTTGTTGTTTGTTTTATATCAGAAGCGTATTGTGTCTATATATATATATATAAATAAATAAAAAAAATAATAATAAAAAAAAAAAACTAACTACATTGTTTGTAAGCTCAGTAGGAAAGCATTTTCTTCGACACAGCACCGTGTTTTCATTCTCAAACCCGTCTGGTCCCAGTGCATTACGTAATTGAGCAGCCTGGCTGTGAGGCTGTTTTGCTCAGTCCTCTGAGCTTCAGCGGGTCGAGGCGCACTTCCTTGTTCGAGGCTATCTCTCCTCCTCCTCCTCCTCCTCCTCCTCCAAACAAAGTAACTCATCCGACTGCCTCATTTTTGTATCTTTGTGGAGGAAAAACTATATAAAATAAACACATTGTATCATTTTGATCGTCGTGGAAATCGTTTTGTTAGATCACCAGTCCTGTTTACGCGTGTTTTTCCTCCTCCTCCTCCTCCTCCTCGATGTGCGCAAAAGGCGGTGCGCGTTGGAGGCGCTGACAGGGATACTCGCGAGAACAAAGAAAGGCTTCTTCTGAATCATCCTCAACCCCAATTAAAAAACACCAAATTACGCATTAAAAGCTGGGAGTAAACGTGTGATATTGTAGTGTATGTGTGTGTGGTTCCTTACCTGACAGAATGTCCTGTAAGCTTTGGCTGAATGTTTGGACCTGTCGATCGTTTACGTGTCCTTTTACGCGCAGAAATCTCGTCAGAAACCCGACGGCGGCGGTGATCTCTGGCTTCATCGTTCCCCGGGCACAAAGAGTATGCATTGAGAACGGGAAACGGCGGCGATCCGTGCGTTATTTTAATCTTGTCTTCCTCTACGTGTTTGTCCAGACTGTTGCTCTCTCCACTTCTTCCGAGCAGCGATCCTTCTCTGTTGTCTCTTTCGTTTTTCCTCTTGGCATTTATAAGTCGAGGTGGAGGTGGTGGTGGTGGTGGGTGGGGGTCTCTCTCTCTCTCTAAAAGAGCGAGTCCGTTCAGTGTTGGGCAATAGACGCCTGTTGTTGGTAAATAGAGAGAGGGGGAGGGTTGGAGGGGTCCCTTGATGCCACGTTTTACCAACCCACCGCGCTTGCTTTCCTCCACCAGAATGAACGTCTCGGAGAGTCGGAGTGAGCTTTTATAGCACCCCCTCCCTCCCTCTTCCTCCCTCTTCCTCTCCTCTTCCTCTCCTCCCTCCCCTCCGTCCACACGGCACCCGACACAAGCTGCTCCGGCAACAACGGCTCACCAATCCCCGGCCCTGACGCCGTCTGACGAGCCCCATATAGGCGGAGTGAGGCGTCCGCGTCACGGCTCTGCTGAAAATAAACAGAGGTACACAGCAGCGTGAAACCGCGGTGCGTTCGCTGGCTGTCGGAACTACACGAGGTAGAGGGGGAGAGAGAGAGAAACAGAAACAAAGCAAACGACAACAAAGAAAACGTAAAAAAAAAAAAAGTAGAAGAAGTTGGAGTCTGTAGCAGCAACTATAACGACTTTACATTTGTATATTGTTTAGAGTTCAGCGTGTTACCAAAGGCTGACAGAATATAATACATTTTTTTTTTTTTTTTTTTTAATAGCGCTTTAAAAAAGGGTACTCAAAGGCACTTTACATGTTGAAAACAGAGACAAAAATACATTTAAAATGTAAACAAGAGATGATTTTTTTTATAACAGTAGAAAAACAAATTAACAACAAAACATATGTAGTTACATTTACTTTGCTGCATCTGAAATCCAATATCTCTGACTGTGTTTTCGACCTATTGGTTGATCTGGTAATGATCCGGGGCAAACTAACAGCATTTATTTTCCAATGCACCTCAGAACTAAAATAAACTAAAGATTATACAAAGTCTACCCCAATTTTGATTTCCCCTTAAATTAAAAAAAAAAAGTAATTTTTATGTTCCCCACCACCTATGAGTGAATCCAGCCCCTTGCACTTCAATCTTTACCTATTTAGTATTAATAACTCTGTTTTGGGAAAGGTTATGAGATGTATAGATCTTGATCTTACTCATTTTCCATATGTAGGAAGGGTTTTGTTTGCAGTAGCCTTCCTTGTCTCCATTCTCCATAAAGAAACGCATTCCAACAGGTCGTCCTGGTGGCCTTTCGGAGTTTAACATGCTGACCAGCTGCCTTTGTTTCATGGCCGTCCCCTGTGTCTCTCTCCCCCCTCTCCATGTTAGCTCTCTACTGTGTCTGATAAAGGCAAAATAAGCCTCGACCCCCTCCACCCACCCCCAGATAGAAACACATGACACTGTTTAGCTCATGTCATGCTTCAGTAGTCTGAGTTATCCAGTTCAGGGGCAGTGAATATAAAATCAAATCTACAGCAGCCTACATTTTTACGCTTCTGTCCTGTGAAAACCATGTGTCTCCAACTGTTCATGACAAAGACAGCCCAGTTTTTGACTTTGTGACAATGCATTATTGTTCAAATAATCAAATGTGGTTTATTTAGCTAAAGAAGTGGTCACATCAATTTCTCGTGTATGGCGATTTGTAGTTTTCCCTGGAGCATTTCTCAAATGTTTCACAAGTGATCAGAATCTATTGAGGGTATTATAAGTTTATTTAATAAAGCTGTGGGTCAAACATTGCCATATTTGTCTCATTAGGATTTGTTTGGCCTGAAGATTTAGTCATCATTTTAAAAGTAGTACACGTTTAAAAACTATTTCAGTTTTATTTGGAACCACTGTTATTTATAATCATTTGGCCCCAGAAGGCTGATAGACTGTTTCTGTTCCTGTCAGTTTTTTGTTTTTTTTACTGCTCCTGCTTATTTTCTGGTCAGGCCTTGATATAGAACAGGTGTGTGTGTGAGACTGATACAGGAAGAGAGAGCAAGACAGCTCACTTTATCTCAGTTCAATGTGTCACCGCAGTGACTGGTTCTTTCTCGCTTTCTTTCTCAGCGTGTGTGTTTGTGCAAATCCGTGGCTATTTATCGACATGTGCAACAGGAAGAGGCTCGGTCACCTGAAAGAGTGTGTTATCCCGTCAAACACAGGGGAGGTGGCCAACAACATAGTGCCAGGAAGCAGTGGAATCTGCTTTCTTTGCTGTGGCCAGTCCCTACATGCTCATTAAAATCAGTGGAAAAGTACCGGCTGCTGTGCTTTGTTTGTTGCAGACAAAGTAACGATGACCCACTGAGTGCTCCAATCATGATGCAATCAAACAGACCCGGACCGCACTGATCGGCTCAATCACTAATCTGAAGGTGTACAGAAACGCACACAAACTATAGACGTGTGTGTTTGTGTTTATATGCGTGTGTGCTCAACACACACACAAAAATCATCAGCTTAGCAGAGATTGAATCACGCTGCCTACTTGAACGTACTCCAGTATTTCCCTGATGGCATTTATCTGACCACTCAAATTTCTTGAGAGTATTTTGAGTGTTCATTTTTTCAGAAAAGTGACATGATACTCAAAAGTGTGAGTTTTGACCACTACCTCACTGTCTGTTTTTCAATGGAAAATAGGGGAAATAATGCCTTTCACTTGAAATATATATTGTTACAACCTTATTGGTAGAAAAACCGTCAGCGGACTAAGTAAAATATGTAAACTCTGATGTTGATTCTTTATTGCTTTTATTCTATTTTTGTTTTATTTTACTTCTTAACTAAGTATTTAACTTCTCAACTAAAATCTTGATATGTATAAAAAGGTGATAATGTTGTTACTTTTATTTTAAATGTGCATGTCTGTTCCAAACAGTTGCAGTCAAATAATATAAAATGAAATGCACAAAACAGTGTCTTAATAAAGAAAGAGAATTTAAACATTTAAGAGTTTTATTCATGGCTAAGGTTTAGTTTTATCTGAAATTGAAAATTAATAAATGTTTCTTTCAAAAAGTTGTGTAGGTGTAGGCCAAACTAAAATGTGTCACTCTTCATTTGCCTCTTCACAACTGCGTCCACAAGAAGTGACTCACTTCCTGGTCATGTTAAATGAAGGTTCTCTCATGTGTACATGGAAATCCTCAAATCACATACAAGTTCACACATGTTTAAACCCCCACCCTCTTTCACTGCAAACATTCATAGTCACAGTTTCGCCCACAGTTACGCACCACTGTGCTATTTTTTTCAGAGATTGGAAACTTTGGATGTGTTACAGAAGGCATTTATAGTTCTGTTTTACTGATGTAAACTAACACATACCCAATTTGTTACATTTGCACACATCGTGGTTATAAACAGGTGAGAATTTCACTTTCCACAGGTCATACCAGTTTATGACGAAATGTTCACATGTAAGGTTACTCCCATATTCCTCTTATAATACTCACGGCAGTGGAGTGAAATATCTTAAAGCGCAGGCAAAGTATCAGTGACCCAACGCAGTGTAACGTTCAAGAGAGTTGTAGCTGAGACATATGAGACCATATGAGACCATTGGAGCAATAAGTAGATTGTGGATTTAAAGAAGCATGTTATGTTGGAAAAAATGTCAAAATTATATTATTTTTTACATTATTTGATTGCTTTTTTTTTTTTTTAAACCTTTTGTCTGATTTATTTTATTCTGTTCTGTCAAAAGTTAGGTTGCTGGATTTTTTTGGTATAATGTTTGAGAAATGCACTCATTAGAAGTTGGTTGAACTTAATGACAAAAGCCATTAAGTTTGCTATGAATGCACAAGTCTGACTTTTCTTTCGTGAAGGAGTTATTTTTAATAAGCTATGTTTTCATAATTATCTTTTGCAATGTTTTATGGTAAGAATTTTAAAGAACAAATCATAAAGTTTGAAAAAAGACACACAATCGTCTCAATCACACCTTGAGCATAATCCACATACCTGCTCTCATGAAATTAAAGGGAAACTCAGCACACTGCCTGTGTAAACAGTTGGCCTTTCACTCATGTAGCACACAACAAGAGATTGTCCATGCCAGACACCTTTCTCTGGAAATACTCCACACTGTTATTTTAAGGCGAGGTGTGGCACCTGCATAGAGCATGACATGACGCGGATTACACCACTGTCCTGAGTCTGGCGACTCCGCTGCCAGCCCTTACCGACAGACGTTACCAAATCTCATTGTGTTTTCAGTGAAACATCTTCCTTGGCATCTTTGTGTAAATGACCCTTTCTTCTTCACCCTTTAGATGTTTGTATTGTTCTGGTTTTCGCACGAGCCGCATGATAGACATCCCATCAACACGCCCACTTGCTTGATGTTGATTCTCCGACACTGACTGGTTCCATTGACCAATGGGCTCAATCGGACGTTACACCAGGGAGCTGGCAGGATAAAGTCTGTTTAATGTCCTGTTCAACTGATTCGGACATTTGCGTCCTCGTTTACAGCTCCTTTGGAAACGACTGCATAATGTCAGGGTTGCATTGCATTTTTTAAAAGGGGCTTATGTTTAGCATGCTCCAAACATCAACATTTGTCCTAAATATGGTAGAATGTGACTGTTTTAGTGAGGTACCCAGCGGCCAATTGGTCCCTTTAATGACAAATGAGACAAATGAAAGAGATAGAAGTGCATTTATCAGGCTGGTCAATGAGTGAGCAATGATCGAGTCGTTATGACCAATAAAAGAGCTCAACGCAGAGGCTCTAAAGTTCACAACCTTGAAGCAAAGTTAAACATATTTTTTCTTGTTTTGGTGGGGAAAAATGTACTTGAGAAGCTTCTGTGCATGTTTTGATCCTTTTGTCGCTATTGTAATGCATTGTAACTGGAATAAGATAATACATATTTAGAGTGAAATATCACTTTAAATGTTATGTGATCAATTGACTGACTTCACAGCAGTAGCAGCTGAAGGAAGTTAGCTTCTGTCCCCATTACTCTTGAAGGATTTCCCTCCCGGGAGCGCAGCACCAAGCAGGAGATTTGCAAGCAGGCAGGATAGCACACATCTGTATCACACACACAAAACAGGCACATGCCTCATTACTGACAGAGTGTAGAGGTATGTGGTTGAGTTTTGGCAGCTCGGCAGAGGAGATAAAAGTCAAATACGATAAAAGAGAAAGAGAAAGAAAGTATACGCAATGACAGGGCCAGCTTGTGAAGGGGAATTAAACCTGGAAAACCCCGAACCCACTTGCTGTTTTTTTATATATTGTAATTACAAGAAATACTGCAGAATGTAGTGCACCTGAAACAGACACGCACAGACTGCAGAAAATGTCCTGTGCCACTGGTTGTTTTTAATGTGAGGGCCACCAGCACCGGATAAAATATGGCCCTTGCTGTTGCCAGACAAGGGTGGGGTATCCTGTCGTTACGCTGGGCCCTCAGTCAGACTAATGAATGGAGGCTTTTATCTTGAAACCGCACGTGAACTCAAGTGGAGGAAAGAATGTCAGGTCGGGAGTGAAGAGAGACCTTGGCTGCTCTCTGGCGTGGGCAGAGTTTTCCAAACACAGTGGTGAACACACGCGGTGTAAATGTACATGCGTGGACGTCCATGTGGGTGCACACACACCAGCAAAGGCTCCAACATCTGCGGGTCAAACAAAAGCTAAACCAACATAAGCTGTATTCATCCAGACAGGAGACAAAACAACGCCAATGACAATCCCAGTACACCTATAAACACATACAGGAGATATTAATCACATTCACAGATAATTATCTGTCTCCTTGGGCAGAATCCTTTGAGTGCAGAATGTGGGATTCTAACTACCTGACCTGCTTTGCATATTCGTGTCCACCAAACTTAAACCTGATTATACCTCAACCATCAGTTATACAGTGGGTAGAAGAGCGTTTACTCAAGTAGTTTAGTACGTTTGGAGGTGATTGAGCTTTGCTTGAGTATTTCTATATTAATCTACTTTATATTTGTGCTCCATTAGATTTCTGGTGTAAATATTTAGATGTATTTATCTGAAAATGATCAGTTATCTTTCATTTTACAAAATGAGTACCATACCTTTTACTTTTGTACTTAACTTGCTAGAATAGAATAAATAATACAAATCCTCTGAAAAAGGTGCAGTCTTGTGTATTGTATGGTTATTTTGCTTACATTAAATATTAACACACCAGCCATATTTACCATTGCAATAATTAGTTGGCCCCAGAGGTAAAGAATGTTTGACATTAGCTTTAAATGTAGTCACAGTTTGGCTAACGTTAATGCTAAACTAGAGCCAGATCACGTGAGGGTGTGATGCAGAGACAAAGACAGGTCTCGAACAAACTGGCCCTGTAAAGTATTATAAATTACCACTAAATTGGGACTCTTCCCTTCTTGTGCCACTGTTACACAATTATTTAGCATTTATCATTATCCCATAATTGTCATTTGTGACCACAGTGGCCACTGTTGAGCAAAAGTTACCTTTTTTCACTTTCAGTAAATTTCCTTAATAATAGGTTTGTGAATTATAATGTTGTAAATGCATGCATATGTACATGTTTTAAATGCTGGACTCATCTTCAATGGAGCATTTAACCACAGTGGTATTAGGCTACCATCTAAAACATTTAGTACAGTACACAATGTTACCGTTGATGTATAAATAAACTTACAAAACAGTGTAGGCCTATACTCTATTCTCATTGGAACATTTTGTTTTTTTCACACACAGAACAGAGAACTGTCACTCCAAGAATGTTAAACGGCGTGCTTGATAGAAATGTAGGTCTGAAACAGCAGTGATGTCATCGTGCTGTGAGTTGATGGGTGTGGCCCAGACGGGGTAATCACCTTTCAGAAAAACAAGTTGCAGAAACTCTGTATACGCCCTGCCCACTTTGATCCTCGGTGACCAGGAAGAGACTCATCTGAGAAAACCACAAACTTTCCATGATGCTTGCTCGCTCTCTCTCTGCCGATGTTAATTCAAGCAGGAAGCGCTTTCCCAGCACCATTACCGCTGGACTGTTGCTCTGTGTGCTGTGGCTTGGCCTTGAATCGTTGACAAAAATGGAGCAACATTCACACTAAATGCCTCATGAATTCTTTTTTTCCCCCGTAGTATATTTTTTCCTACTTCTGTTTCATCTTAACTCTCTGTATTTACTTAATTCATTCTGAAGTTTCAGACCAGATGGATCCTCCAAGCAAAGCTGCCCTGGAGTTTTTAGTTTTTTGGTCTGTAGCTATATTCCATTATTATTTTTCACACTCACACAGAAGGTCTTGAGTTATTCATGTTCTGTGCTTGGCAGGACAAAATGTGCAGCAGCTTTAAATCGGAGGGATTAAACTTTTCCGAGCTGTACATATTGATGTACAAATTATTCAGTTCCTTTTTCCACTCATACATGAAGCATTCCATGGCGAGTGACTCAGTTCCTCAGTGAAGACACTTTTCGTCTACAAGTCTATGAGTCTAACAATATAAACCCTATATCGCGTGTGAATGCTTCTGTGTGTCCGTGTGTATTTATAGCAATGACATTTGAGATAGTGAAGGCCTGCCAAGACCAGTCAGGTCCAGTTTGGAAAGCTGATTCCCGAATGTTCCCTTCATGTGTTTGTCAATCACAGGTAACACTGAAGTGAACCGCTCAAGTGATACATTTGTCAATTTCAAACTCCAAACACATTTTTAACTGTCAAATAAAAAACACAAAGTATGTGTCTGAGTGTCACACATCCTGTAATAAGTATCCAACCGGCAGATGCTGTGCGTTCAAACCTTGCCATGTTCCAAGTTTGTTGGCTCCAAACTGCAAGACCATGATGTAAGATACACCTTAGCTGCATATAACCTATTTGGTGATGCCCTGCATTGCCTTATAAGGATGTTCAGCTTGTGCCATTGCATAATAATAAAGGCCTTATTTCTCCTGTACCACCAAAACTAGATCCAGACACTGAATATGGTGCTCTTAAATACTCCACCGGAAAACGATTGTGGATAATATTTTCACTGCCTATAGCCTTGTAAGGTGTCTCTGAAAAGTATGTACAGCAGCTGTTATCAGAAGTTACAATGCATTCCAAATCACAAAAAAACATCCTTAGAAACCTACTCTTTAGCCAAGTTAGCAGCATGACTATAGGGAGGGGAATGTTGGTCGATGGAAATACCTTAACAACTATTGGAAGTAGTTGCTATGAGATTTAATACAGATATTCATATTTCCTTGTATTAAATTTGGTGATCCCCTGACTTTTCATATAGACCCTATATTTGGTCTAAATTGTAATTTAAAGAACTTGGTTTACGCAGAAAATTCCATCAGGTTTGGCTGTATTCTTTGTTTTGTGCTAGTTAGCAAATATTAGCTTCTCTGATAATCTGTAAGCTCTTGTTTAATTTGCCGCGCCAGATCGTATTTGCAATTTGATCTGCCTATGTCAGGCTTAATGTCTGCATGCTAACATGCTAAACTAAGAAGGAGAACACGGTCAACTTTAAATTTTCTAATTGTGTCATTGGGAGCATGCTAGCATGCTGACATTAGCATTTAGCTCAAAGCAACGCTGTGCCTAAGTCAAGCCTCACAGAGCTGCTAGCCGTAGAGTCTCGGTCTTGTTGATGCTCAAAGACAGATTTTGAGAAAAGCATTCCTTCAAGATTGTTTGAACAACAATTTTCCTGGCCTTTAAACTTATGAAACCCAAATGAAAGGTTGTATAATTTCTGTAAATGTTGTATGTCGTGTGTGTGTATGATCACTAGTGCACAGAGAGCACACATACCAGCTAACTATTGTGTAAGTGGCATATTACTGGAACTCTGCTCCTCTCGTGCTATGGCTTACTGACTTTTCCTAGTGGAATGGCACGTTGCAATGCCCTACGGCTGAGTCATTAGCCTACACACTCGCACGCACACACACACACACACACACACACACACACACACACACACACACACACACACACACACACACACACTGCCACACAGACAGTCTGATCAAGCCGCATATCACAGTGTCTGACTGCAGCACATTTGTGTGAGATATTAATATGTAACATTTCGATGAATATTACATACATGTTCTTCTCACTTTATCTGGGACAGAGTCTTTACACATAATGAACGTAACGGCTGTGTGAGGTTTTAGACTGTAGCATCCTTTGTGCTGCAGCTCAGCTTTGGTCAATGACATATAATATTATGCTTTAAGTCATTCTGAGAGGTTTAAGGGAGGTCATTGTTTTTGCGAGATGAACACACTTACAAATGAAGTATCTGACTGCCATTCTATTGTGAGTGAGGAAAGTTTCAGTATTTAAGTATTGTGTGGCAACATGGTACACTGGCATATATTACCTTGCTCAAGAAGAAGAAGGTATACTTTGTTATTCCTGCAAGGGGGGATTGATTCTTTTCACTCTGCTGTTATATCTATTCACACACATAGGCCCAAATACACTCATACACAAAGAGGACCTGTACACGCATGCATTTTGTATGGAGAGATGTTAAAGCGAGAGGTCTTCCTCGCAGCATGGCACCCAGAGTAGCTTTGGTGCTTTGGCACCTCTCCAGCTACCAGTCCACACTCCCTACTTGGTCTTTGGGGGGACTTGAGCCGACAACCCTCCGGTTCCCCAGCGACTTCCCCACGGACTGATCCACAAGGACTTTCCATGTTTCCATGTCCCCTAAATACACAACTTTAAAATCAAAGCCACAGAAAACATGGTTTTCCACTAATGTCTAGCAGCTAAATTGGATAACAAATTATTCAAATGAAAGGTTTAACATTTTGCGAATATACGTTTTTGTTACCCGCATTATTAATAACAAATTTGGAACATTGCTTTGCCACATTTTGACCTGCCTGCCAGAAGCTGTGATATTTTCAAGTGAGCTTTAGCCTTTGTGAGCCTGGTTGTTGGTTGAGTCACGTATCACTACCAGACAGACATTGAGAATGTTCTCATAAAGTCTCATTACACAAAAGAATAACCCTATAATCATAAGATCTTCAGAGAGTAACAGAAAGAGTACCATGTTCATTTTTTATTGCATTGTGTACTCAGGAAACCTATCTTTCTGTCATAAAATACTATTACTCACAGTGTAACTTCAAAGACCAATAAAAAGTACACGATAACCTTATCATTCAGGTAGATAAGAAGGAACACAAGCAGACATACAGGTTTTATTATTGACTCCTGTCAGCATACTGTGTCTCAACTTGTAGTGAACGTTGCTATACTGGATCCACCCTCCCTCACAGTTAAAAAGACTGAGAGAGACACACCGAGAGAGAAAGCAAGAGTAGACGTGTGAGCGAGAGACGGTGACGGTGCTACCCCTCAACATGACTCATGCTTTTAAACTGCCTCAAACAGCTTGGTATCGAATCCAGTCTTGGCTCATTACACCGCCAGCTGCTATTCGTGACATAAGGTATAGTTTCACAGGGCACGGCCATAAGTGTAGACGAGTTGAACCCAAAAAGGAGACAGCAGTCTTGTTCAGTTCTGCAGAGCATAGCAGAGACTCCAAGCGATGTCGTTACCAGTTAAAGCTAAGGCTCCCCCCATTTTGACTCACAGGTTTGGGTTTGTTGGATTTTCCATGCTGTATCTGTGCTGCTACCGTCACGAAGGTCAAGTTTGTCCGTAAGATAGGGACTCTTATAGACGGTATCAGTCATGTTTGCAGGGCCCTTGAATGTTTCCCATGACAATATTGAACAGTGCAAACATTGTATCTACAATGGTCTATAATAAGATTTCAGCAGTTGGAAGTGGACTCTGCAGAACACTGTGTCCCTTTTTGATTTGTTTGTATTTCCATATACCTCTTTATTTCTTTTATTGAGTCATTATATTTTCTATTCTGCACATTTCCCTGGTCACACCTTCACACAGACAATACACCAACATACATGCACACAAACAAATTCAAGATGTAGTTATACATCTGTACCAAATACAACTCCTAACTTCTCTTTTCATTGCACCAATCATTGTTTGTCTTGTCGTTTGTTTTTTCAGTTGTGCGGTTCGTTATAGTTATGTCACCTTTTGTGTTAAGTTCCATTGCACTAATTATAAGAAAAAAATGCTAGTGTATAGCAAAATATTTGCTTGATTTGGATTGAAACTAGTTGTTTTAAAAAGAGACTTTCAAATAAAAAAGGTTACTTAGTGAATGCATTGGAGTTAAGACACCCTTGTTTCAGTAAGGAGTGGAGGATTGTTGTTGTGATTTATTATCATTTTTATTTATTTTGGCATATTAACGTTGACTGATTTATGACCAGCACTGTAACCTGCGTTGTTTGTGTAAACACTAATGTTGTGTGAAGGTGTTTTATAATCCCCTAAGGAAAAGGCCATAAAAATGCATCAACAAAATGAATATGATTATGATATGTATGATTATATATGAGTTAGTCAAACAAAGTGTAATGCACTGAACGAGTGAAAAGTGTAGTTTTTCTCACCCAAAATTTGTGACAGCAAATAACTAAAGCTGTTTATGTTTTCCTTAGACATAACCTTTTTTACCCTTTGGTGGTATGTTAATTCAGCAGCTGCCTGTCACATCATATCAGAGTGCACTTTGAATAATGGCGAGTGAAAAAAAAAAAAAAAAGTGGTTATTGATTGTGATATTACCCCCATGTGTTTGCCAGCTAGCTGAGACAAGCAAACATTAACTTTTGGATCAAGGAAGTGAAAGTCCAGACGTCAGCATGGAGGCTTGATAAGATGGAGAGATACACCTGATTTAACAGGAACTACAGCTGCTCCTGCAACGTAAGCATGCTGAGCTGCAGTGTTGTGGAGGATACAGTATTCATGCATATAAATCTGTGTGTGTGGAGGGTTTCTTGTCAGGAAAAGACAACCAGTACTGTCTGTTACTCTATCCGTCAATCCTCCTCTTTTAACCATTTAATTACTCCCTACCCTCACACTTAAAGTATACGTGTGTGTTTTTTTACTATATTTTTGTCCTACAGTCGACAAATCCCACGAGAAGACCAAAACAAAGGATAAATTCATCCTAAAAACTGATACTGTCTGTGTACCTAAAGCCTAATTTTGGATATTTTTCTGTGCTGTGTTCTCCACTTTTAGATAAATAAAAAAGAAAAAATCACATAAATGAACCACACTGTACTTCTGCTGCCAATAATACTTATTTTATATGAATCCGCAGTTAGTTACCAACAAATATGTTATTTACTTCTGTTTGAGTAATGTTTCCTAAAAACTACAGTGCCCAGTCAATTTATGAAACTACTTTCTTATTAAAAAATGTAACTATTTATTTGTTGTTTACCTGTTTTAAGACTTAAAAAAAAAAAAAATATCAGCAGCTTTATCCTTTAAACTACAAATAAGGAATATAACAGCTAAATAAGCTGGCTGAAGTTTACTACTACTGTATATGGGCATACCCTTCTTTTATCCGTCTTATTTGGGCGACAACCATTTCAGATCATACTTCACCATATGAAAGTTAAGGCTATTTCTGGTTGACTCAGTGTCATGCCAGGGCATGTAGAGGACCTGGCAGACCGACGGTTAGTCTATGTGACGGCTGGGGTTAAAGCGGGTGGTGAGCGAGAATAAAACCAGTCATCTCAAATTTCACTTTCATGTTCTGTGGTCGTGCTCACACTCTGATCTTAGCCTCTAAACGGAGAGATAAGAGGATTCCGGGAGATTAAAAAAAAGTCAAATATGTCCAGATATTGTCAAAGACTTTAGTTTGTGTTTGCATAAAGAAGGGTAACTGAACTCCAACCCAAGATTAAGCTGTGTTCTTGCTAGTTGACGGAATTCTATGTCGGTGAGGTATGTCAGGACATGTTGAGCTGAATCTGGGACTCTGCCCAGCAGGATCTCTGAGGGGTGGGTGTGTGTGTGTGTGTGTTTTGGGGTCAGAGTAGGCGTTACAGACTCTTGAGTTCTTTCAACCTGTCTAATTTTTCAGGGTTTGCAAGCATGACACATAACTAACATCATACTGTGAAGACGTTGGCAGGCTGGATCCAACACGGACATGTTTAAGGAAAACAGGACTCTGATGTCAGGTTAAAGAGTTCACAAGAAAAAAACACAGGGCAGGGGCTCCACCGCTGGACATCAACAAGCCTGAAAATGATGTGTTATTGTATAGATGTTTTAAAAAGAGGAAACAACACTGGGGTTTTTTTTGGTCTCAGTTGCCATGGGGATGGCCACAGATCCTGCCCCTATCATCAGAGTGGGTTCATTCCAAACATGAGACACGACGAAGAAGACAATGCTGGAAAACACAGGAACAGTCACAGAGAGCATTCCTGAGGGAGGACAAATAAAAACCACACAGAAAGAATGAAGAACATCTTCAAGTATAGACTCAACAACGATGTGGTACCATTACCACGGATCTCATGTGACCCCTGAGACCAAAAAGTTGATTGAAAATTCCTGAAAATCCCCAACAACCGCTTTTTAATAAGCTTATTTTTTTCTCGTTTTTCATTTACTTACTCTAATCTGCACACTTTCAGGTTTTATTCTAAATGAGTAGTTTTCCGCAGAATGAAAATGCATGGAAACCCTGCAATGTCGGTCCATGTTAAGCTAAATGCTAACATTAATTGATATGCTATTGCAATAAAAAAAAAAAATCTTCTCTTTAAAACTGCATTGGGCTAAAGCTAAACTAAGGTTTTCCATCAGTACCCTATACACTCCGTAAAGAATGAGCCAACGCTGGTATTAAACCAAATGTAGAATCAATTGGAAGTTACAACAGCTTGTTTGTTAAAATTCTTGCACATGAGGCGAATGCTCCCACTGAGACACATTTCACTTCCTCTTTGACACCATTTTTAGTCCAAGTACAAGCCCACAAAAATGGTTCCGTGTGTGTCCTGTGTGTGTGTGTGTGTGTTCTAAAAGAAAAAGAAAAAGAAAAAAAACCCAAAGCCCAGGTCCTCATCCTGCATTCTGAACATATGGCTGCCAAGCCTCTCAGGACGGCAACAAAGAAAGGTAGTCTGTAGTTGTCAGCCGGGGCCCTTATAGCAGCTATAGAATATGACAGGTACCACCCCACCCCCCCATCGCCATCCCCTAGGAGAGCCGGAACTGTTAGGGACCACACTGATCCAGGCTTAAGCTCTGACAGGCCCTGCCTCCCACCTCTGTCTCTGCAGTAATTAAATGAGTGCCAGCGGTGTGCAGCACTCAGGAAATTGGCCCTGTGCAGCTTCTGTCTCTGCTGTCAGTGTTTTCAGGTGGTGGATCCCGGTGGTGGAGGCAGAGAGGACGACATATGCGAGGTAGAAAATAGAGTTTGAGGGGAGGAAGAGTGCGAGAAATGAGGGAATGTAAACAGCGGAGGTGGCGGAAAGTGACAAATCGAGAGACAATCTCGATGGAGAGACAAAGAGCTGGAGTGAAATGTCCGTCTAGATTAGAGAGTAAAATGAGCAGAGGAAGTGTGAATGTCACAGCATCTCTCCTCTCTCCCTCCCACTTGACTATTAACGAGAATATTTGAGTGATGTCATCTCCCAACTGGCGCGAGAGCCTTGTGCTGTGTGTTTCCACGCTCCGGGCAATTTGTTCTTTGAGGACGAGTGTGAGATGAAGATTGTGTAATGGTGAAAAGGACCCGGTGTCATTGAAGAATTAGTGAGACAACTGCAGAGGAGAAAGTGATATTGTGTCACAGTGACAGCTGTGGAGTGGCCTTGAGAGTCAGAGGAGATGGAGATGGTATTCAGCTGCAGTAAAAGCAGCTGTAAAAAAAATAGTAAAATAAATAGCATAAGCATTTATTACCTCTGAACTCTTTCTGCATTAAAGACTATAAATATGTCTTTGAAGGTATAGTTCAACATTTGGGAACTGTGTTTAAAAAATGACATCTTCCAGTAGAAGTCTGGTCACTGACACAAACACTTTACTTGAAGCCCGACGAGTGATTTTCATGTGATATGTGATCATGCGATTCTCGTGTGAACATGTGACATCCAGCTGCTGTGCAAGGTAACCTTTTCTTAGCATTTAGAGAATTTAAATAGCTCTTTTTATGTCTGCCACATAATACTGCAGCGCCATCTCACTCAGTAAGGAACTTCCTAAGGAAAAAATTGACCTTTTGACCGAAGCCACGGTGTTACGTCCACAGATTGTTCCTCTGTTGAAAGAGAGCTGTCTCTCTCTCTGTGTTTCAGGTCCGCCACATCCCTCTCTCACTGCCTAATCGCCCACACCTGAGAGCCTGATCACCTACACCTGCATCTCATTCTACAATCAGTGGAGCTGTATATCTTCTCCCAGAATCAGGGATCCTATCTTGATGGTTGTTGAGCGTTCTGTTGCTGAGTCCAACTAATGAAACACAGTTTTCTTTGATAGCACCTTGATACAGCTCTGTTCAGTCCTTGAAACTTTGATATTATTAGTCCTGGGGACTTTATTAAGGAAGCCTTAATATTTGATTCAGTAGGATAATGGAGCATTTTATTTATTTTTGGTCAGTGTGGGTTCTTTTGTTATTAAGGCCTCTGGATCCCTGACACCTTCTCTTTCTGAAATATTAGTTGGTTTCTTTATTAATTATTATATAATTATATTAGATATATAAATACATGTCACTCATTGTTACACTTAAAGTGCTTCAGCAGCCCTTTCTTGCTGTGTGGCCTTTTAATGCTACTTGAGGTGAGGTTGTGACACATGTAAAACTATTCATTTGACACATTTTCTGGAGCAAAGTCTTGACAATAAAAACCACCACCACAGTCATATTCTCAATTTTGTGTGGGTTGTGATGAATAAATGACAACTTACTAGAAATCTCCAGTGGGAGTGTATCTATGTTCCCCCGCTCCATGACCTCTTAATGACACATTAAGGGGACTTTCAAACTGTTCTATCTTCTCAGCAACCCATTGGTCACATTTTCAATGTATATTTCACTTGGTCAATATGTTGGAATCACCCACAGCGTAGCTTCTAATGTTATGTTCCTCAATATCCCCTAATTTGCAGACAAGACTGTTTTATTTTTATTTTAGACATTTATCGCCGAAGTGGCTGATTTTTACTATCCTACTGCATTTGAAGCATGAATCTCCTTTCATTCTTTCGCAATTTGAACTGCGTAGAAAGCTCTCAATAACTTACAATGTTAGTTATACCAAGAGACACTCTGGGCTAATAGGGATGATACCCTCTAGGTACAGATGCTAACAAACAAGACAAGAGCTGGGGGAAAGTCTTGGCTTTTTAAGTTATGACGGAGCTGGGCCGCTTGTTTGAGCTAAGGATTTCATGGACCAATCTCTGTACTACTAACTTATGTGACTAACTGCTTTGGGTTGAGACTCTCTCCACTCATCCCTGAGCTGCTGCCCATACTTGCACCACTTTGATGGGCCAAGCCCAACGTTGAGTTGCAAGTGCAAGTCATCATGTTTCTTCAGATTTGATTTTTCTGCTGTTCTAGAAGGCCGAGGTGTGTGTTCATCTGAAATTATATTCCTGGCTGCAATTTGTACACCCTTCAGCTATGGTTCCACTTAGCTGGAAGGTGACAGAGGAAGTTAATTGGCTTCTTTACTTGCAGCGGCAAGGCTGTTGATCAAGCGTTGGCTTGCTGTACGCCCTGGGAGGCAAGACATATTTGCACTTTGTGAGGATTTGCTGATGGTATCGGAACAGTCCGCCCTCTGCTATTGTTATTGTCGGTCGATCATCAGATAAGATGCACAACACAAAAGTAACAGCCTGATTTTTTTATTCATTCCTTGTTACTGGGACACAATTGAAAAGAGATGGTGCTCAAATCTGTCACTGGACAAAAAGAATGATTTAAATATCAAGGTTGCTTGGAGATTTCCAATTCTAAACAGCAAAACAAAAACACGAAAAGGGCTTGAGATGTGAAAGGTGATGTGTACAGCATTGCCAAGGGAAAAAACACATAACAGTTAAGGTTGATGGTTAGCAGATAACACACTCAATACAAGTGACAGTAGGGTTATAAATAAAAATGAACACAGGACAGGTTGGCACAGAGCATCATGTTCAGGTCAATGCCCTGCAGTCAGTGTCTTGCCACTCTGCTCTTGTTACAGCAGCTGTATCGCCGGCTTTTGCTCGTATTTTTGTGTCTGATAATCTCTGACCCTATAGGGAAACGTTTCTAGCATTGAACTGACACAGGGCCTGTTTGTGTGTGTATTAATATGTGATAGGATGTTTTTATGTAAAAAAACAAACAAACAGGTGTATCATTTAACTGTATTTCTTATTTGATATACTGTATGTGTATACAGTATATGCTTCATATGTACATACAGTGCAGCCTATTCTCACTCCCCAAGTCATCAAATACAGCAGTTTGGACAGTGGCCCAACGCAACAATCTACGACACTCTTCATTGCTGTAGTTATGCCGGGAGTGAAAGAAGAACTCAGTTGAGGTTGTTAAAATCAGCCGAGTGAGGAGATCATGGTGGATCGATGGGTTGGAAAAAACAGTGGACTTTCACCCAGGAGAGAAGGGTTTGTGTCCCTTGTGAAACCAAAACTCTGCGTTGAATTATTCTAAGTTATGTTACGTAACGTAATAAAGTCACACTGCTTATGTAACGTAGCCTACTTAATTACGTAACAAACTTACTTATTTGAACCCAAACCACACTCTTGTGGTTTGGTGTGATCAAGTTGTTTGCTGTGATCACAGTAAGTTTTATTTAGAAAAAAAAACATTGTATGCATGTAACAAGCGTAAACTGTCAGTTGTGGGGTAGCTCAGCGCCATCATTTGAAGCTCAGGGCCATTGCGTTCAATAGTGTGTAAGCTTGCCAGAAAACATCAGTTTGTCGCGGTGAGTTTTTGTTTACGTTTGGAAGTTGGACATTTCAACTTGGAAATTCCCCTGGGTTGTCTGAAATGTGGCATAAGATCACATTTGATTCAAATCTTAAAATGACCCCTTTCCAACGCGGCCTACGTCCTTTAAACACCCTCCACAGTGTGACACACACCACAAGTGCAAGCTGCATGTACGATGATACCCCGAATACTAATCTCAATGACCATTACTACTCTGGAAAACAATGATCGAAGAGCCAGATTGTCTAAATAACCACATAGTTATTGTGTGTAACATGTCCAAGCCCTGTAATACATGAACTATGAGTGTCTAGCCATGGTTTAGTGGCTTATCACATGGGTTTTGTTTTTGTTCTTTAATTGGAGGAGTTGGTACAAAGTTACTGGTGAAAACGGCGCACTGGTTGATAATAAATACAGCCTACACCGCACTGCTGCACACTTAATCTCACTTGCACACCCACCTTAACATTTACAGCGTATAAACACACCTGCCACAGCAGCCAGACACAACCTCAGTCTAGACTAGCACTCTCTTCGCCCCACAAGAACAGGGTTCCTTGTTCCTGCGTCCAGCCAGAGCTGAGCCCTCTGTACTTATGAGGGTATTTCCTACCATGCCGTATTAAGTAAAAACAGGAACAGGTTAGTGGAGCGTAAAATGTACCCTTCATGTATAACAAAGCTGTTCTTTGAAGATTAGCATACTGTTCTCTGCTGGACTTGGATTTGGGCTGGACTGAAATTATCAAAATGAAACATTTCGCAGGCAAAAGTTCATGCTGTCCCCAATAGGAGTGTGTGTTTGTGACGTTTTGAGAGCATGGTTTAGCATATTTGTCACAGAGTGGATGATTAAAGTGGAGAAAAAGAGAGGCAGCTGATTGTAATTGGCTGAGGCAGTGGCATTCCAGTGCCTCCACTCAAGAAGCTCTTTGATTGTGGGAAATCAAGTGTGTTAAAATATTTTCACTCAGGCAAACACTCACTCTTTCACTGGAAAAATTGTTTCCAATCTTTATTGATTTTCCCACAAGTCAAAGTTGAACTATAACCTGCAAAAATAATCATCCAAAGATTCTGAAATATAACTTTGAAGTTCATTGTGTAATACATTATGTAACAGTTTATTGATAATTGGAACATACATATCCACTGCCCACACTTGACATATTATTTGATAAGAAGATAAGGAAAGAAGAAAGTAAACAAAGTATTGGTGTCTTATACAAAGTTCACTATCAAATACACATGTTGTTCAAAGTCAATGCTGTAATACGATAAGAACAACTTTATCTCTATCAGCAGCACGATCTTTTGGCATTCCTTAAAAGAGAAACATATCAGACTGTATCATGTGTACCTCTGACCCCTGCCGATTTATTAGGTGCTATAAAATAAAATTTAGAAGAATGTTTGCAGCCATTATGTGGTTAAAGTTTAACCATCAACCTGTCATCTGGTTGCAATGAATGTTTAACAGTCCAGCATTTCAAAATATTTAGTTTCACTGGAATGCCCCAGTAGAAAATGATTAAACTTAATAGCTGCTTAAAAAAACGATCATTGGAATTTGTTTTAATTAATAACCAAAATTTAAAGCTATTGTTGTCAGAAGATCAAAAGCAGTAACTTTACTTGATATCGTTTTACATTAGTATGTATAAAGTACCGTGCAGACTCCTCGCATTGAAGTATGTAATTATATGAGTCCAGGAGAGATACCTGCTCTTTTATGGATTATAAACTAAAAGAAGCATGATATTACCTGTTCACATTACCACACACACACAAACACACAACCCTTCATTAGTAGCAGTCTGGCCAGCCAACAGAATCCAACCATATGGGGCAGCAGGAAAGAGAAACGACAGCATGTGTTTGTAAAAGATAAAGCTCAGTTTTGTAGTGCTGCTGCCTTCAGGGAACACTCTGCAAATTTGTGCTCACCATCAAAGAGAGGGCCGTGAAGAAAAAACTGTCACATTAGCAATGGAACAAATGCAATTTTATTTCTTTATGGATATTTAAAAGCTGATGTTTTTACTGCGACTGAGGATTGAAAGTGACACATTATTGTACAGTTCAGTGTACTGTATTTTTTAACAACAGAATCTACAACGCTCTAAAGCTCTCTCAAGACAAGCCAGAGGCTCACCATGCTCAAGCTGATGCGTGCCACAGGGGTCTGTCCTGCCCATGGCTATTGCCATGGCGACAAGCCCTTTTGAAGAACGTCCCAGCTTCACCTTCAAGTGACTGTTTTGCTTTTGCTCTTGGTAATTAAAATGGATTATCAAATTTTTTCCCCCCCTTTTAAACATACATTCTCCTCCTCCAGTGTTTGAAGAGGGCTTTGATTGGAACAATTAAAGTTGAAGAGAGAGAGACAGACAGACTAATGACTAATTGATTATCAACGGAGAGAGGCAAATCCATGATGTCTCTTTAACCTTGAAAAACACAAGCTGGATGGGTAAGATGCAGAGTGTACTATATGGTCAATACAAATAATATGTATGACATTATGGGAAATCCACATATTTGCTTTCTTGCTGAGGGATACATGGGAAGATTGACACCACACTCATGTCCGATTCATACTATGAAGCTACAGCCAGTTAGCTTAGCTTAGCACCAGAAATGGGGAGACAGCTAGAATGGCTGTCTTCAAGGAGTCTCTCCATTACATTACTGTAGTGTTACTGCCCCAACACTGGCCTTGAGGTGGCCCTGGTCCATGTACAACTTTCAAGAATCATTTAATTATGCATGCAGCTATGCTTTAGATGACAAGATGGCCTGTTGGTCGGGACCAGAGCCCCATAACCAAATTAACTAACTTTCAATCAATGCAACACACATCTGTCCTGTCAAAGTGCCCTTCAGAGCCCCATTAATAAGAAGATTATCTAAACTCTCTGAGCGCCTGTAGGAGCTATCAGAGAGATGTAGGCTGGGGTCAATCTTGATATATGATTTCAGTAGCTCTGGTAAGGAGTGCAGCGACAGTGAAGGATCGCTCAAGGAGGGGGCGAAGACGGGAAAAGACGAGAAAGGACGGACAGAGAGAGGGAAAAAAAGGAACGGTTTTAGGGAGATATGAAGCAGACATCAAGAGGAGGACTGAGAAGAAAGCCACAAAGGGGAAGGAGAAATTGGCTTGAAGCTGAGAGAGTAGAATCAAAGCACCACGGTCTCATCTCTAGCTGTGTTCTTACAGAAGCGCTTTGGATAGGGATTACATTGGGAACAGTGCCAGGGAGACATCGAGAGAGGTAGAAAGACACTGAGAGAGAATGGGGCAAAAGAGGAAGAGAGAGAGGGGGGGGCGCTGACCTACTTTGAATGGGAATTCTAATTCTGCATCTGAATCGGCAAAGGGGAGACAATAAAGAGGAAATGAAAAGAAGAACAAGACGATTGGGGCTTCTTGCTACAAGAGGCTCCTCGCGCAATTCTAAAATCAGGCAGGGTTTCTACCAAATGAGAACTATGCTGGCTCTCTGGCTCTTTGAAGAAATCATCGGGCTCCGTTGAATTTCCATTGCAGACCAGAGTCAATCAATCTTTCCCCATAATTTGTCTGCATTACGGCTTTAATGGAAACAACCCACACAAAGCCCATTCGTCTTCTGTCACGGTATTTATGATGCCCTCGATCTATTTTGGTTTCCTCCCCCTATATACCCCATGGTCACAACCTGAATTCTTAATCCATTTATAATTAAATGTCATACATTCTAAAGGACAGGAGATTAATAAACGTAGAGGTGAGAGATGGTGGGCAGAAAAACAAATATTGACCATAGGAACGTTAAAGGACACATGGGAATGCCACGGGGACCGAGAGCAGGTATTGAGTGTCTTTGTTGGATTTGATAGATATGACAGAGAGATGAATGGTCAGAGAATTTTAATCCAAAGGTTCAGAATGAGTAAACACACACGGACATATACACACCAGTCGTACTGTCCTGGAGGGTTTATTGTGAAAGGGATTTCCACATCAAATAGCGAGCTACACACAGCAGAACACAGAGAAGAATCAGCTGTGCATACAGATTGGTGCAAACATGTATTGCATGGAAACGCACAAAAGAAAGAAAGAAAGAACAAAGCCACACATATGTGTGAAAGCATCACTTTCTTGTCAATATGACGTTCAGCCACAAAATATTTAAGTGATGCACACACATATTTTTCACAATTATCAACAATTGCTCCCTGTAACTGTCTCCTAGCACTTTGACGGCAAAAGACCGTAAAACAGGATAGAATTATTTTCTTTCTTTTCATGCTTTTTTGTGACTTGAATGTAGGCTTTCAGATCAAAAATAGCACTATGCTACTTTGGTGTTTGTGTGTGGCTACAAGAACTAATTAAAAAGATTAAAGGAGTAGTTTGACCTTTTGCTTAATAGCTTTCTTTCCAAGAGTTAGATAAGATTTGTACCACTCTCATATCTGTCTGTTAAATGTGAAACTCCAGCAAGCAGCACGTTAGCTTAGCATGAATACAAACAGCCAGTCTGGCCCCACCAAAGGCAAAATAAATCTCTCAGCATGGCTGATGCTAATGCTAATACTAATGCTGGATTATTTTGTTACTGTGAGTTTGTCAGGAAACCAACAGAGATCCATCAAATCTTTGTTCGTGCAGTACATTTATTTCTCACAAAAATTTTTTTTTATAAAAACACATCAAACAAGAATCTGATGATCTGATGTCTAGAGAGTCAAAAAGTTGCTTTATATTGGTGTTCACAACAACTTAGAAAATAACCTGAGGTGTTTTTTGAGTATTGTGCGCCCGATTAAACCTTTGATGAGTATCTGCAGAGTGCAGGTGGTTGTGCCTGCTTTGGCAGATGAGCCTGGGATTGATGGGAATAGAACAGGGAATGCTCCTCCTGGATGAGTCACCTAGTGCTCTGAACACACAAACACGCACACACACACACACACATACACACACACACACACACACACACACACACACACACACACGCACACACACACACACACACACACACACGCACAGGGACAAACATACAACAGCACAGAAAAGACAGGAAGGCAACCACACTCAGTAACAAAGGGATAGAGAGAATATGTGATGGTAATACAATCTACTGTAAATCACAGGCAGTAAATTCACACTTGCAAAATTGTACATACTTTATTTTATTTAGCTTGTGTCTTTCTTTCTTAGTATACGCTATCGTGTGATTGAACATGTTATGGCTACTTTGTATTTTCTTAATAGAGTTTCTTTCATTAAAAATAAACATAAATTCGGATCTTCGGTCCAAGCCCAGAGCACAATGAAAATATTTTAACTGTCCAAGCAGCCAGAAAGCCCTGCAACCTTTAAAAAAAAACCCTTCTCTCATTAGCACTCAAAACCAATTATATCTAAATGTCCATATGTTGCAAGATGGAACAAGAACATTTATAAGGCTGGAAATAAGCACAGATGCAAGCACGCTCACCCTTTCACGTCGCCACCAGCCGATCTCTTTCCACCCACAGGCTCATGTTCATTAGCTCGCCCTAAGTGTGTGAGAAGCTTTTCCACACGCTCTAAATGTATTTGTCTCCAGCAGACTAATATGGAAACTTCAATGCTGAAGCAAAATCCCCCGTGGAGCAGATGCTTGTGAGCGTGTGCATATATACGTGGTTGTGTGAGGGAGAAAACGCAGGTGAAAAACGAGCATCTACAACAACCCCTCCCCCCTGAAAGAGGATCTCTCTGGTGTTAAAGATTCTCTCCCCTACTTCGCCTTAGCTGTCGGGATAATAAAGGGCCAAGACGAAAGGAGGGGGGATGATGTCATTCTTACTTGATGCAATTTCTGCAAAAATGTATTAGCATCAGACGCCGCAGGGGCCCCTGGGGTGAAACTGAGTGGCAGCGGGGGAGATAAGAGTCAGTCTCTTCCCCAAACACATCTGCACACTCCTCTAATAGAAGACACGGTACATCAGCCAAGGGTCAATAAACTGATGGATTGTCACAAGCTGTTGTTATGCGGCCATATTGAGAAACCTGCATTAGCCAGTCACTTACTGTAGGACAAGAAGGTCATCAAAATAAAGTGTAAAATACTCAAAGGGAAAGGACACTTTTCTCTCACCTCTCCCGTCATTGGAACTCTAGGGGTTAAGGGTCTTTGTGTCTCACTGGTGCTGACCTCCAAGTCTTATGAATAAGAGATAAACCCATTAGATACTTCAGCTATCAACAGCCTGGGACCCGTGGGAGGATAGAATCCAAGTGAGCTCATTGCTTGTTAGTGTCTTGCTTATTCACATGTGCCAAAAACACTGTGTGTGTTTATGTGAATGAAACAACAGCATTTAATGAATATGGTTATTATTATCATCATTGTGTTATAAGAACAGTGTGTTTAGAAAGTTTCTGGGTGCGTTTGCTCAATCTAAACCTTGAGCTTGTGATAACCGAGTCTATCAGCTTCCCTTCACTGTTTTCAAAGCATCTCTCTACATGTTTTTGCCATTTTCCAATACTATGATTGAAAAACCTGCAAAATAAGCTAATAAGCTAATCTTACCATTCTTACTTGCTAAAATAAAATGCTGAACATGGATAACATAAACCTAATAAACATCAGGATGTTAGCATAGTCATGGCCTAAACACAGCCTGACAAATAGCATGGCTATGGACTTATTGTCAAATTAACCTTCACAAAGAAATACTTGCAGTCACAAGTCAGTCATATAAATGTAGACTTTTTTTATTTATTTATTCGGAAAAACATAGCGATAAAAGACCTCATAAATAAACAGAAAAAAAATGTACAGATGGCCATTATGTTGAATATTTGATGGGCTGGCTCGGAACACACACACACAAAAAAAATAAGTAAAGAAAAGAGAGAGGAGGATGAACCAGAGTGAGTAATGTTATCATGATTATATTGCCTCATAAATGACCATGCCCAGCAAAAAACTGGATGGAAAAGTATCCACAGAGTGTTTCACATGGGCTTGCATGTACACCATGTGCTGTATTTACATTTTGAATGTGGGTTGGTGTACAGTATGCAGTCTTCAGCTTTATGCACTTATGTAACTATGTGGGAGAGGATAAAGTCAATCTATGGGGGATTTTGATGATGAAGTCATGACTGGAGGCTGGCCAGGGGGTAAATATGCCAGGAGATTACTGGGATCCACAACTAACCGCATCCCGATGTCACCCAGTGTCCCTTGGCTACAGGGATAATAGGGCCGTCTGGTTGGAGGAATATGGGACTTACACTGATAGGAAGTGGCCATGAAAGACCAGCTGAGGACGTCACGGTATAAAACTGCCCACATACATGTGCATCCATTTTGGTTTGTTGCTCTACTTTGTTTCATAATGACCTTTCACTGCATCACGCAGAATGTGTCATCAGGACTAATTGCATGTGGAACAGCAGTTGTCGAGGAAAAACAAAACGACCTTCATGTCGAGTTACAAGTTCCAGTCTCCTTGACAACAAACGCATGCAAGTGTGCATGGAGTCGCCTACGTAAACAAACACACTTGATTTATGCATGCTGGCGTGTGTGCCCACAAGTGGCCACTATGTTACAGTCCATAAATCAGTTAAGTGTTATGCAGTGCATGTTGATGGTAACTTGCAGGGAGTAAACATGGGGTGCTTGGGGACAAACATCCCCTCAGGCTGTTCTTATTTAATTGTGTGCTTCAAGTATTATCTTTGGTTCATTAGATTGGGACGGTGCTAGTTTGCACCACACGTCCCTAGAAAGGCTTTATCACATGACGCAGATGCTAGGAGACAAAAGCTATGTCTAAAGATGTAAGACCTAATTATGTTTTTGTTGACAATTTTTTTTATTAGCTGGTAATTTCTATTTATCTTTTACGTTATATTTAAAGCCTTTATTTTTACTTTCCCTCTTTAGATTTAGGTATTTTCAACTTCTGGGTAACGACATTTATAGATTCAGTTGAGTCACCTTATGACTTGCTCTACCACCCTACTTAGGGATTATATTCCTTGAAGGTTAATTCACCATTGTCTGCTTCTATAAAGAGATAAGTACATTTTGTAGTGCGTCTTAATCCTGATAGCTTACCAGAGTGGTAAATAACAGTGTAGTGCAGCCACAGGGCGGTACAATGAATACCGCCTTTCTTTTCAGTCTGCTATGAGACATCAACGGGGCCGATTGTACTACAGGGATGGGTGACATCATTCATTCTCTCAGCCGGGCAACACACACACACACACACACACACACACACACACACACACACACACACACACACACACACACACACACACACACACACACACACACACACACACACACACACAACACCCAATCCTCTAAAAGGAGCCTCTCACAAAGCACAAGGTCACAAAGTCCAATGAGTAGGGTCAGGCGGAGAACTCCATTGACCTGCATCACAGACATAATCAACAATGGTCATTTTATGAGTCTCCACAACAACACACACACACACACGCGCGCCTTGTATCACTTTCCAGCAAACCTGCATCTGTCTCGGGGTCATAATAGGCAGCTTGTTATTAGCAAGCTGTCCTGACCCCCGCAGAACTGTCTGCTGGGGCCTCACCAGTTCAATGGGCCTCTTATATCTCCAGAGAGAAACAGCACAGTGCCAAACAAGACTGGCACAGAGAGGGGAGCAGCGTGGGCACGTGGGAAAAGCATGGGCGATACACAAAGCCTTGTCTCGTGATCCAACACAATAAGTTTTAAAGGGGAAGCTGGCAGACGGAAAACAAAACTGATAGATGAGCAAGAGCGAAAGCCTACAGCCACGCTTCATGGTCCCCTGTGTCTTCCAGAGAAGACAATTGTTGGATGGATGGAAAATGGAGAGACAACTCACCACTTAATATGGAATATAAATGTTTAAACATTTCTAACATGACATCTTTACAGATGGGGATTGTATTAGACAGTTTGACCCAAGGTCATTGGTTTTCATCTTCTGAGGAATGACGATAATTGTTTGTACCAAATTGCATGGTGATCCATCAAGTAGTTGTTGAGATATTTCACTCTGGGCCAAAGTGGTGGACCACAGACTGATTGTCACCACGAGAGCTCTCGGCTGTTAGAACCCACAGAAAACATGTAAAAAACTGAACGTGACACAATAAAAAAACAACACACCAAGTGGAACAGATATGCCATATATTAGCTTGTTTGAGGCTGCAATCCACACCAGCGTCCCAAAATGGCCGATTGTTTGGGATGCAAATCATTGAGTGTCATGAGATGCCGTGAGTTGAAGATAGTATCTGCTGTGTTTGCATGGCCTGGAGTGTTGGGCAGCGAGTCTGTTGGAAAAACACACATATGACAGTATCACCAAGGACAACAAAGGCAAACTAGCGACAGCAGATGTGCGTATTTTCGGTTTCTTATCTGTCAAACTGCTCACTGTGTACCATAATAAGTTTGTTAGATAACCCCTACACTACTGAAGACCAAGTGTGTGTGTGTGTGTGTGTGTGTGTGTGTGTGTGTGTGTGTGTGTGTGTGTGTGTGTGTGTGTGTGTGTGTGTGTGTGTGAATGTGTGCATGAGTGTCTGTTTGGGTGTGTGCAAAACAGATTGTGTCTTTGTGTGTGTGGCTGATAAGCGTAAACAGTCCTCTCAGACTGCAGCATTTACCTTCACTGATTCTTCTTCTCCGAAGCCCAAATCAGTCTTGCCCCTTCATGCTGCGACACAAACACATAAACACCCACATTAAACACTCGAGCAGCCCTGCACAGGCATGTGAAATACAAACACCTAAAGCAGAGCAGATCTGAACCAGCCCAAAATGTTCCCCTTTCGGCTGCTTTATCGACAAACAAGGTTTTTTGCACATGCAAATTTGAAGCCCCCAGAGGTAGTTAGATGGAAATCTCGGACAATGGTGAACTCATACTTTCCTGTGTATTCTGTATGCTAATGAAAGGCTTTATGTGGATGGCTTGTCAGGGGATTTATAATTACAGGGATAAGGAGGAGGGCTAAGGAGCTGTAATGAGCCGTGCAGCCTGGTAGGTCCACTGACTGGAGAGCTAGATGCTAAATGCCTCCCGTGGTTCCTGGTTCAGTATGTGTGAGTGTGTGTCTGTGTGTGTATATGTGTGTTTAGATATGCCGATCTCTGTATAAAAAATCTGTAGAGATACTTGTGTGGTGAAGGTTTCGTGTGCTGCAACGTCACAGCACAGAAACCAATTCCGGAGTTTGCAGGGTAATTGTTTGGCAGCAAAAAAAGCCATTACTAAACGCAACCACAAGATGAAGGTTTATGAGTCGACTATAATTGAGCTTGATTAGTGCACGACCTTCTGCTTTAGGAGTGGCTTTAGTCCTAAAAATGAATGCAATGTAAACAAATGTGACTCACACCTTCGCTGGAAGAGTTTCCCACGGATGCCAATCGAGAACAAATGTATTCTTAGATTAGAATCATGTAGTTCTGTGTAACTAGCCAAACATTGCTGTTTCGCCCTTGTGATGAAATCATCGTTAACAAAGCATAACATGTGGGACACTAACAGGTGTGAGCTGGAGTTCGAATGTCCAAAACTGGTTCTCCCTGTATACCTGCAACTTTGGCTAACTGACCTTTAGGCCCTAAGAGTCATAAACAACTAACCAGAAAAGTTTCAAACACCAAGTCCTCCTAAATCAGATGAAAGTACAGCAACCAAGGTGTTGGTGATTTCCAAGCTTTTATCTTTCTTTAGTGCTGTTTCCGACCTCTGTGTGAGGACAGAGGAAAGAAGGCCATGCTTTACTGCAGGCTGCTTAAAGACCGCAGACATCAATTTAAACACTCCACTGTTTGTGTTTATTTACCGTAAACAACCACTGTAGCGCACTCCTAACTCATCAAATAGGTCAGTTTGGTTTTAAACTATGACGCTCTAGGTACCCCTCTAGTGTCGAACGTGTCAGTGACGGCGTGACAGTTTCCGCTCGTTAAATGCATAGTGTTGTTTTTGAAGTGTTAACAGGAAATGCATTTAGTCTCTTTTCAAAATAAACTTCCATCATAGGTTTATTTAGTTTTTATCTTTAATTATGCAATGAAAATACTTGGTTAGCTTATGTTTCTTTCGTTAAATATCTACGCTTTTTACGTAACTGTTGTTAGTATAGTATGGAACTTAGGCAGTACTCGAATTTGGCGCCGGTATTCCCCCGGTACGCAGCACCGGCACTACATCTACTCTCTAGCGTAACGTGACTTTTCTAGGGGCAAATTTTGGCTTTATTTTGATCAATAATAATGGTTTAACATTATGTAAAATTGCATAGTTTTAAGTAAAAAAAGAAATGTTTGGACAGGGGGCCCCCAGTCCCAATATGGTCTTTTATTATTTTATTTCCTTTAGAAATTCAGAATGTGTCTCTTTCTCCTGCTGCATATTATATACAAGTACCCTGACTGGTATTGCTCCAAAAACCTGAATAATTAGCTCACACACCTCAACTCTATATGCAAACCTGCCTGTCTGACTGGCTGGTGTTGATTCCAGGATGTAGGCATCCTATAATATTTTATAGACCGATACAAATGACACAAAAATGATAATAATACATTTAAAACTATAGGCAAATACACAAACACGCCACCCTAACCCTTTAATGTTTTAGTTGGAATACTATTAAAGTACTATAGGCCTTTAATAGAACATGCATTGCCCAAGTTTAATAATATAAAAATGAAATCACAACTGATTATGAATGACACAGTGGGCTGAAACGTGCTTCAAGAAAGAATAGATAAATAGGAATAAGTAGAGAGATAACATATTGCTGATACCGGCTGATACACACACTAACATGTGAATAAGGGGAGTAGTAACAAAACTACAGTAAAATAAGTAGATGTTGACTTGATTTTACTAGGGACAGGGAAGAAAGTCCCATCCAAACTCCCCTCCCTCCCGCCCTACACAGACTTTCTCTCTCTCTATACTATGTCAGTGGCTCTGAGCATCTAAAAATGACACAAGTGTGTTTACATTCCAGTTTAAGTCCAGTGTGACTCATACAAACGCTTAAGGGTGTCCTGGTGCATCGGTATCAGATGCTCTGCAGGGCACTGACCAAGCAGCTGTATTTGACAAGTTGGGAGTGAGACCTGGTTGGGGAAAAAAGGCTGCTGGTTAGGACCATTGATCTAGATGTGACGTTGATCCAAATTCAGCTGATCATTGAGACAGACGACAGATGTGGAGGAGGAACACAGGAGCTCATTCACCACGCTCACAGCGACTTGTGATTTGGCCTTTTAACATCTGTTGCACAGTGACTGACCTTTGCACTGCAAACAGACATCTGCAGAATGCTCTCTGTGTTACTGTTTGGCTGCCAAAAACATTTTCCCACTACATGAGTTTACTGTTTGAGAGAAAAAATAAACTGTTAGTAGAAGGAAATAATAAAGATTTGTGAAACTGAAAAGGAAAACTACGAGTTTACATCCACAAATGAATGCGTTATTTTGTCTTACTGTGAGCAACATGAGAAATTAACCCCTTCCACAAATCCATTTCTGCCTTTTCTTATTGCCCTATTTTGTCTCATCCTCAGCCTCTCAAACTTCCCTCTTCTTTCTATAAATGTATTACACCAGAAACCATACTGGGATCCCTGACCAAAAATCCCCACATCTCCCTGAAAGAGGAAACTAGCTCTGTTTCGACTGCCTCACTGACACCAGACAGAGAAAACTAGTATTGCACCAGAGATGAAAACAACTAGGCCACGTCAGTTTTTTTATGCCTACCAAAGGGAAAAATGTATACTTTGATAAGTATGCAGCCATCCTCTCATACGTCAGGCTCTGCCTCCTCAAGGGCCTCTCAGTGTGAGGAATGACAGCACCAAGGTCCTCGGAATTTGCCTCGCAAAGGGGCAGTCATTCTGTAAAGATGTCCCTTAGATGGGACTATGCTACCTCTGTTACCCACACTGTCAATCTGACCGCTAATTAGACATTGCCTGGGTGAGACAGGGTTAAAATAGAAGAGAAGTACAAAAAGAGAGGGGGAAGACAAAATACCTTAAATGTCCCAGAGGGGTTTTCTGTCTTAAGAGGACCTAAAGGGAGAGCTTCCCATCGTTTCTGTTTTACAGAAGGCCAAATGAAGAAACATCTTCTTGTGATACATACTGACATGTTTATTATGTCAGGAAGTTGTGAGCAGCTCCACCGGTGGTTTCCCTTCATACATGTAACTTTTTCAGATGGTTTTGTTTTGGGTAAATTTTAGAGAACTGCTACACAAAAGATAAAGAAAAGCCAGGAGGGGGAATGATTTTCTTATTTTCGTTTCCTGTTTTGTGGCCCTTCTGTCTTTTGACTTGAAAAGGTTCCAGACCAAAAAACCTCCCCGAAAGCTTTTCTGTTTATAAAAAATAATATCCAGTGAATGGTCACACTTGTTGACATTGGCTCTATTGAATCTCTGGTACTAATTATCAGGGGATATACTATGAAGTTTGGTCCCATTTTTCTAAATGTATGTAAGTAAATATAACAGAAAGTCAATGTTCCTTTGTTTTTTATTGTTGTTAATGCCATATTTCATTGTTATAGAATACACATAAGTAAGATTTTTACTATGTGACTTCATAAAGACTACATTAAATTGAATGAAGGAAAGTTTACTATAAGGACTTCTACTATACTACTATTCCTACTTCTTCATGCTTGTCAACATCAAAGCTCCAGACATTTCCGAGTCCGGCCAGGAGAGGGTGTGTGTGTGTGTGTGTGTGTGTGTGTGTGTGTGTGTGTGTGTGTGTGTGTGTGTGTGTGTGTGTGTGTGTGTGTGTGTGTGTGTGTGTGTGTGTGTGTGTGTGTGTGTGTGTGTTCGGCCTTTGGTTACATATAACTTTTGCCCCTACACTACCTTCATGTTTATAGTATTCATTGTTTAAAAAAACATTTATTTTGAGGCACGCAGCAGATACCGGTGTTTCACTTCATAAATTGATGAATTTATAAATGATCTTTCAGACATACTGTATGTGTCTGATGGTAGGTTATGTGTTGTTTGTGATAAGAAAACAGAAAGCACTCAAGCTTTATAACACCTTTCTTCAGGCCCCAAACACTGACATGTTGAAACAGGAAATTTAACTGACGCACCCAGAAATAACTGCACTTACCCACAAAGCCCATGTGCACATGCACACATACAAAAAATGATACTTGCAAAATGGAGAAATGAGCCACACGGGTCAACATAACCTGATTTGAGATATTCAGATGAGCTTTCTACGCTCGCGCCACACATGTTGAAAATTACATTAGTGATCAAACTCTGCTCCTCTTCACTTGCACTTGGCAATCAGATCCAGGATTTCATACAGGCACAACGTAACCCAATTTACACATCTTCGCCTTGCTTCAAGGACGCTCCCTGTAACTGGAAAGGTTTTACATACATTAGAATACAAAACGCCTCCTGGCTTAACATCTTGTGGTTGTGAAAGCGGTGGAAATGTGATCCTCGGAGAACAGTGTGTCAGTCAAACGCATTGTCTACGATTGGGTGTGTTGTGTCTCTCTGCCTTATGGATTATATTTGCATTTGTCCCCTAAAGATACTATTCACTACCAAAAAGATAAAAACCCAGGAGGCTTTTTCAGGGGGATGGGACATATCTTTTGAGAAGTGTGTTGCATAAAGATTACTGCATATTTCCAGTGTTTAGCATCTATATGAGGACAGTTTGCAATGATAATGTGCTGTATATGTGGATTCTTCTTTTCAAATCACCAGTCAATTAAATGTTGATATCTAATAAGGTGTTTGATTTAACATCATAGACCCTTGCTGTCAGTAGTTGGAAATAAATACCTGTGCCATTATTCATTTTTTAATAATTTTGAATTCCTTTTAAATGTATTGTATCATGGGAAAACCCATAAGGCAAATATATTGATGCAGCTCCAGCATGAACAAAGGAGCTCCACAAACACCTTTTGTGTTTTTCTGCTTACTTTGGGAATATAAAATCCAGTATAATGAGCCTGGACGAACAATATTATAGCAAGACCTTTTTCCTCGAAGCCCTGTTTTGGCCCTGCAATGGTTGCCATCGATGCCTTGCAACTTGGAGTTGAGCGTAGTCATTTAGCAGTTGTTCTCGTTCTCTTCTATGCCGTGGAAAACATCCAGGTCGCACTTAACATTGCTTCATAAAAACTAATGCCACGCTGCCTCTTCCAAAATTTAAATGTTACAGCTGTTAACAACATGCAGAAGCTTACAAAGACTCTTTTCTTCATTTTTCGTCGTGTCCTCAGTGACACGTATTTGCTGCCTGGCAAGTTATGGATGATCAGAATGAAAGACGCAGAGAGTGATTTATTTATTTTCTTAAATCACCCTTCCCAAACAAAAAATGCATAGCTAACTAGCATGAAAATGTTACATACAAGGCTGAGAGTTAGCATATTAGCTAGCTACAATGTTATGCGTGATTCCAGGTTATGCTATTTGCTTGTCCAAGTAATAACTGATGTCTGATATTGCATTTTGTTTCTTATAATTTAGCTTCCCCAAATATGTCCCTCCATTTAAAGATAAAGTATATATATATATATATATATATATATATATATATGTATATATATATGCCTTTGACTGTAAACTATAGGCTTCCATCTTCAATCCCCTTTGTCTACTTGCGGTGTTTGATTGCATCATTGTTGCAGCAGGTCAAGTTTATGGATTTGTTGATCTTGCAGGTTTTGGAAAGGCATTTTAGTTTGAAGTTCCTGACCAGGTAATATACAGACAATCTTAAAATAAATGACAGCAAATTTATTTTTCCAATATAATTGCATGCGCAGCATAGGGCAGCGCCATTATTTTCAAATAGGCAAAGGGGTACTAATTAAAAAATGAAACAACTTTCATCACATATTTTCTAAATTGCAAGTTTTCATTATTCTGATATCAAATGCTCTTTTCTAGCCACTTTCCCAGCTGGGTCCCCCGCTGTATTTATCATATTTCACTAGTGACAGAGCTGTTGTTTTGAGTTGAATTTAGGAGAAAAAGCACAAACCTCAATACAATCAGCATTATCCGTTAATGTCTGCAAAAAGAAAAAATTGATAATTAACAACACACTTCATTACAGAGGCAGTGACTGGTTTGTAATAGAAGGCAGCGAGGAGGAAGATGGATAACAGGCGAGTGTTAGGAAAGGCAATGGAAGGAGAAGCAAGCATGACCCATTACCTCATTAACATTACTCGTACTGACTCTGGATTTGATGAATGAAAGCGTATGAGATCAATTTCTTTACAGGCAGCGAATGGGAATGGGAGCTTGATGAGAACGGGGTAGAGGAAGATAAAAAGCTGTGTATAAACAAAAATCTAAAGTTAACATTTCAAATCCTCTTTCCACACACACTGGTTTAATAAAACAGGAAAAAGTAACAATTTCTTCTTTTTTTAAAAACATGTTTCAGTGATCTCAAACATTACATAATCGTCCTTATTCACACGAAGCAATGCATTAACAGCTTGCTGTCAGTTTATTGCATATGTTTTATTGTCACATTCAATCTATGTGCATTGAAGTGTGACTGCTCGTGTCGAGACTCAGATCAAACAGTGTGAATATGCCACCTGGAGTTTTCCACATCTCCCACAATACAAACATTAACCACTTTCCACTAGGTCAGGCAATTATCCTTAAGCAAATTAGATTTGTTTGTTCTACCAACATTATCACTGGGAAGCAATATAACCTGCAATACAATGTATGAAGCGGAGGGATTGTGAGTAGTAAAAAAATGCAAATGACGTGCATGACTTGATCTACAAAACTATCAAGCAACATTCTAGGTGATAACGATGTCTCTCACAAGGACATACACGGTAATTATAAAGGGTTATTTATGAATGAGCTTATGATAGAGGTGTTTGGTGTTTTGGAAAGTATCACACCGATTAAAGAAGACAATCAGCAATGGAGCTGGATTAGCAGGAGGCTATCCAAATGTCGCCACAGCTGTGACAGCAGCCGGGTTTCAAATAGCGTGTGTGTTGAGTGAGTGACAGACAGAGGATCTGTGTTTAAGACTCCTGGATGAGCCTAAGTAGTCCGATAACACAGGCATATCTCTGTGGAAATGGAGACATGGTTCGGGAAGAGATGATAAAAAAACAAGACCTTATTTAGTCGTCCACACTGCAGATCATCAAGGGGACAAAATTAGAAACCACGCACACTCATCCGGGTCAAAGGTCACCCGAGTGAGCGCCACAGCTGCTCGTCCACCACCATTTGTTCGGACATTCTGGTATGACGATTCAAATGAAGTAATTGTGTCAGTATGGTATGACTCACTATTGCCAATGTTTCGTGCTTCCAATAAATCTTCAGTGAAATGTTGTTTATATAGTCACAATATGTTATATGTTATAGTATTTTTTATAGTATAACCAATATGCCACCAATACATTTTTTGAGAAAACTTAATGCTTCCCGGATTATATTATCTATCAACACAATGAGAAAACGTTTATATGTATGGAAACATTTGTTTTCTTACAATATCCCGTACAATAATGCACTCGTAGCGATTTAAGCATAACTATAATTTGCTAATTAAAGTGCAATGTCGGACTCGTTTTGCTTTTTTGTTGTATGAAAATTGATGCAGCAAAACCAGAGATATGATCATTTTAATTCCACACATTCTTCTTCCTAATCAAGACTTGGCTCTTACATTAGCCGCAATGCAACTCAACTGCCTACAGTTTGGTCTGATGCTTCGTACAAACTCCACCAACCCCTACCTGAAAATCCAAGATGGCTGCTTCGTAGAAACAGCCATCAGTAGAAAAAAAGCTGTTATTGTTGTAATATTCTGTTTTGTCTTACTTGTGTCTCAATAAATCGTACATACTGTGTGTTTCAGACTACCAGCATAACTGTCAAAACAAATAGTGTATAAATGTAATTTCTAGGTGACGTGTCTTGTTTTTCTGATATTTCTTTTGCATCCTTTCTGTTCCTCCCTGCTGCTTCCGTTCCTGTGTTGTTCCTGTGAAGTCTGTTCTAATGTGTGAGCCAGGATTTGAGGGTTAGTAACAATGAGCTCCTGCTGAGGAAGCTGAGCCTGGGCTTTTTATATGGCCTGTAACGATGCAGTGCTGGCTCGCTGAAACCTGGGCATGATGTTAGGCTGGAGCCATATGGACATGCCGTATCTGTAAGTACATGTGCATTTGTATATGTGCTGTAGCTTCTCCGTACTGTACATGTGGAGAAACATCTACTCACATATTTGAACGCACGCGAAACCACAAACTCATACCCAAATTTATGAGCCAAAGTGCTGGTAGGCCCCTCCTCAGTCTAAGCTGTTTTACAACCACAGTGGAGCCGTTCCTCGCCCTGCAGGGTCTGTTTTGCTATGTCAACACTTGCAAAACAAAAGTCGATGGTTTCTCTGTCACCAAGGGAGGAGCACCTTCTGTCTAACAACGCAGGTCACAGGTTATACCTAACTGTCAAACAATCATATCAGACAAAGTCGTTCCTCATCAGGAAAAAAAGAAACCTGATGGATGAGATTTATGTTTCAGTTTGATTGTGTCTCCAGCTACCAGCGAGTTTGTTTTTTCAACCATAATCCCCCCTTCTTTAACCTCTAGGCTACAGCCGCTCCCTTATAACAGAGGAGTACTGCATGTGAGCATTTTCAGCCTTGTGCAAATAAACATCAACAATGTACTTCTCTTCCTCTAAGGCAAGGGAGCTAGAAAGTTAAAAATAGGGATATAGGGGAAGTGTGCACACTGCAACCAAAAAACTCAGTATACCCAGTATACCCTCCACATCATCTGCATCTTCTTTTCGTGACTGAAGTGGATGTTATGGTTTAAAGTAATTAGAGATTGTCATCAAAAAAGTTCTAAATATTTTAACACAGCCAATACATTTTTGGAGGAAACTTAATGCTACCCGGATTATATTTTCCATCAACACAATGAGGAAACGTTTATATTTCTGGCCTAACTTGTTTTCTTGCAATATCCCTTACAATAATGCACTCATAAGATAAGATAAGATAAGATAATCCTTTATTAGTCCTGCAGCGGGGAAATTTACAAATAGCGACTTAAGAACATAAATACACTCCACTCCAATGTCAGACTCAAGATGTACAGGTTTTCTGTTTTTGTTGTATAAAAATCAATGCCGCAGAACCACAGATATCATCTTTTCAATTCCACACATTCTTTTTCCTTATCAAGACCTGGCTCTTAAATTACCCACAATGCAACTCAACCACCTACAATTTTGTCTGATAAAAAAAAAGAAAAAAAGAAAGCTGATGCAAACCAGTAGGAAAACACTCTTAAATAAGGAGCGTAACACAGTATACCTTCCACATCATCTGCACCTTCTTTTCATGACTGAAGTGAATGTTATGGTTAAAAGTTATTAGAGATCATCGTCAAAAAAGAAGGACTTCCAAATATTTTAAAACTAGGAATGCACTGCAGCATATACTATACAATGATGGTATGTAGAAATCCACATGCTATTCATCTGAAATGATAAAGTGGTCTTCCAAGATGAGGCGAGCAGAGCAGGGGGAGATGAAGAGGAAGAAGGGCTGCATGGGATCTTAAACTGCCAGACCTTGTTAGGTGAAAGACATGTTATCTCTATGATTAAATGACCCTCTAAGTAACAGTCCCCAGTAATGGAGATGTGTTCCTTTTGTTGCTTCATACAATTCATGTGCATACACTGGTGTGCACGCATGCAACATGCCAGTGTGCAAGTGTGTGTGTGTGTGTGTCTCATTCTTTCCAGTGTCATCCATCCATCCCTTGTGAACTGTGTATGCCATTAAAGGACGGCAGGACTGCAGCCATTAGCGTAACAGGATCAGACCATTGAGAGCCTTAGAGACTACATATATGTGTGCTGCAGACATTCGCTCATTATGAAGCGGGGCAGGCACACACACACACACACACACTGATACTGGAAACCATTATCACTGTTCCCCTCACAGCAGTTAAGTGGGCAGTTAGTTATTTTGTTTGCGTGTGTGTGAGAGAGAGCGAGAGAGTATATGAATGCCTGACTGTTTGAGTGAGAAAGAAGAAAGGGGATGAAATTATGACAGCAGCAAGCATTCGCCCCTGAAGCCCACTTTTTGGCAGGAAGTGAAACCAGGGAAATCAGAGGAGTTAAGAACCAGCAGCTGTATTGTTCGCAGCCCAAAGTCACCAACTCAATCCTGTCTCCCGAAGGAGAAATGAAAAATGGAAGCCCTCCTTGTGTTTCCTGCTCTTTTTTCGAAACCCAAGACACGGCGCTCACGGCCAGCCACATCTCTTCCAGTAAGCTATAATCATCACCAAACTGATGCAGATTACTGGAGGAGGGAGAGAGTGGGAGGTGGGTTTCGAAACAATGGCTCAGAAAATGATAGGCTTGATATTGAGGTCACATAATAAAGGCAAATACAGCCTAAATTAGTTGATTCTACGCCTCACAAAACATCCCCCGTGCCTAGCTGTAAGAGACAGAGGGGGGTTTTGTCCATGGCTGCCATTAACATTTTGCACAAGACGTGCTGCTGGTAATTACATTCTGCATTGAAGTAAAAAGCAACACTTGAACAGTTTGAAAAGACGGAGCCGAGAAAACGAGAACCGTCGTTATCCGTCTCATGTTGTGTAATGAAATTGCTGTTGATTGAATTTGGAATATGATGAAAAATCTTCTTGTTCGAGCCTTCAAGGTGCGGACAGGCGTGACCAAATGGGCTGAGGGCCATATTTGGACAGCTTTGGGCCAAATGGTGTTGTGTTTCTACGACGGCTCGTGTGACATGGGAGGCCATTTGCTGCAAAGGGGTCGAGAGGTCAGAGATGTTATGAAAAACGATCTGAGAGGGATTGTGTCGGTCCAGAAATGAAACACACATGGCTCTGTGGTGGCGGGTGTACACACGAGTGATCATGCAGGCTATGAAACCCAAACACTGACTTGCAAATATAGGTCAAACACATAAGCACACCCACGGAATTGCACATTTGGAACCAGTTTGACGTGACAGCGCCCCAGTCATCCGTCCAATCACCTCCAGCGTGTGTTTATCTCAATCAATGCTGTTAACTACCCTTCCTTCACCACACCCTCTGGCTCACACAATAACAAGAGGTTGTTTTGCCAAAGCAAGCGATGCGGCACCTCCCCTGCCCTTCTATCACCAGGTATTTCTGGATTCTCATTGGTCACCTGAGGAGACAGATTGCAACACCCTCTGAAGGTTCAGTGACCTCCGCTCCTGGTGTTTATACAAAACTCTGATGAATGTCTAACACTGTTTTTCTAAGAGCTACAAACACGCACACGCACACACAATGTAGAGATATGATGCAGCTTGCCCAGTTTCATTCAAGGTTGCATGCTCTGCAGCTTTATTTGACTTTCAGTTCTTCTTCAAATCTAATGTGAAGATCATTTCCAAAACAAAGTATGCAGAAGTGGCCGTGTTTGTATGTGTGTGTGTGTGTGTGTGTGTGTGTGTGTGTGTGTGTGTGTGTGTGTGTGTGTGTGTGTGTGTGTGTGTGTGTGTGAATCTTCGCATGCATGTACACTTGGAGGTTTGGAGCTCTGAAGCTCTGTTGACACTCAAAGGCCCTTCGGGTTGAGAACAGCCTGCAGTTATTTTCTTTTACCAAGATTCACCTGGGAGTGTGAGGCAACACAACTCTCATAGGATATATACGTGTGTGTGTGTGTGTGTGTGTGTGTGTGTGTGTGTGTGTGTGTGTGTGTGTGTGTGTGTGTGTGTGTGTGTGTGTGTGTGTGTGTGTGTGTGTGTGTGTGTGTGTGTGTGTTGGGGCATACCATGAGGTGTAGGTGCATCCTTTTTATGGAAGCGAAGACACACAGCCCAGCGTTTGTACAGCGGGCGGGGAATTGTGAAATACCATCACCTACAGCGTATACAGTGGGCTTGGCAGGATCTCAAAGTATGCACGCACAAATGGTAAGGCAACATGGCTGCCATTAGTGGACTTTGTTTTCTCAGTCGGCTCTCGACTCTTGAGGTCTTTTCCAGTCAAAATAGTACTTGTATGGAAACCATTTCATTTTGTCTGTTAGAAAATATGTTTAAAAAAAGAAAGACCACAGTGCAGGCAACCCCATATAAAAAAATAAATGTAGCACACACAATATATAATAGTATATAACAGAGTATATTTATGACAGTGTATATAATAACACATGAGAATATTGGAGGGCAGAAAAATAATCAAAGCATCTTAAGACTGGTTTCAAATAGCCACATATGGTTACATTTAACACCTTTAGTGACAATCTGATCCATGTGCCTCTACCCATATGATATAAAGTAAAGGATTAGAAGAGAGTGAAAACCTCTATGTGACCCTTAAAAGAAAGGCAGTGGTACAATAAGATGAAATCCTTGCGGCATACTGAGCAGCATGAATCATGTTCCCTCGACTCGAGGCTCTGATTCTCTGGTTCTTACGCCATGAGAGTTATGTAGCCTTCCTGTTAAATCGACATTGTTTCTGAAGTTATGAATTCAAAATAGTTTCTTGTTGACCCTCAGATACAGAGTTGATAAAGAGGGTCACAAGGAGTGATTCACTACGCTTCGTTCCAGGAGAAAGAAGACCATGCAGTACAGCGAGATTTCACAGTTTTACAAGCCCACAGTTTACATGATTTTCCACGGTTGTGATACAAATCTACACTTTGTAGGCTCATGTTGAGTGTAAAACTATTTCTATAAAACTAGAAGCCAGATAACTTAGAGACTGTCAAACTAACAATGTGAACTACTTTAGGATACGTAATTCAACATGCTGCTAATGTTGCTACGACGCTGCAAAAGGACAATAGGAGATATATCCAGGGAAACTACTACTACGTAATAATACCCTTCTCCCTCCACATATGGACATCATCTAATACATCGCCTACAGTGAAACCACAAAGCAGGGCCGACCTGTGGCTAAAGGACCCCTCCCTTGTCTGGGGGCTCCCCTGCACACATCTTGTTGTTTTTGAGGTTGCACGCGAGGCTGCTGTTGCAGAAATTGGTTTTTCAAAGGTTTTCAATATCCAGCTCTACATGCTTACAAACTGCATAGGGAGTATGAATCTTGAGGATTCTTACAACCCCCTAGCTCTTATCCGTGGTTGTGCTTTTTTTGGATTCTTGTTGACCCTTTTATGAGGCAGACGGATGATTCTGTCATTCTTGAGTAGGCAGAAAATTATTTTTGTTGAAAGAACAAATCCTCCCAAAGCCCACTGCAGTTAGAGGCAATTTATAAAAATCAGTAGGTAACTCAAAATATCTGGAAAACATATCGAATGAACAAATTCTCTTTGCTCTGGGTTTATCTAAGCTTTATAAAATCATCTTCAAAGGCTAGCTTGCTCTATCTACACCATTATTTTTCCTTAGTTGGCGCTGTAATGATCATTTACTGATAAGCTATTAACATTTAGTTTTCTTATTGTTTGGTTTCAGAGCTGTCTTGTTTACTTGTTGGGACAAACATTGGAAAGTAGCTCATGAATCCTGTGGTGTGTTGCATTGAATCATTCTGTATACTTGTCCCTATAAAAAATAAACATGAAATGAAAAACTAAATACACATTCTTGACATCATTTTAGAGTTGTGCATAGATAAGAGTCTTGGGAAGATGATGCACCATTCAAATACACACAGGGCCATCATCAAAGACTGATAAAAGCTTTCCTATAGGGCCGTAATAAAGGTCATATGCCCTGCTACTGTGCAAGAGAAATGCATTATTTGGCCCTGAACGCACCGTTAGTACACAGTGATGACATGAGCTCACTGCAACGACATTCAAGCAGCTCAGAGTGGTGCCCTTTGTAATTCAGCATCGGTTTTCATGGTATGCTGTTCTGCAAGATGCAAATTGATGCAATGAAATTCATGAGGCGGCTGTATTTATGGGAAAAAAGGCTGCACTGGCTTTCCATAAAAACATAGAGTGATGTTCTGCTCTCGCTGCCCTCTCATCAGCTGGTATAGTTATGGCTGTGCGAAAAAGCATGTAATCATTCTGTGACTTTTCATGCCACATTTGCTCATATACTTTTATACTACATAAACACATAACTCGCAAAGTCATTGATTTGGTCAGAACAGATATTATCACATCCATACACGTATCAACTCAAACTGAGTTGTTGACAGGCAAAAAAGTCACCCAGCTCTTCCTGTTAAAGTTAATCTCTAAAATAAGCAGAACATGATTATATATATATATATTACCATTTCAGTTGATTAATACTGGTGATGCAAACAAGACAGTCAATGGAATGGCAGGTGCATTACTCTGTGAAGGAATCGCAGCTTACGGAGAGGGAAAGTAGAAGAGGGTGGTGTCTGGACTGTAGACTTACTGTTGCATAATGAATGAAGCACACTCTGTGGTCACAGGAGTGAAAGTCCATGGCCTGCATTAACCATATTCTTCCAGACAGCTTTTATATGCTCTGATGTCTGAATGCACCACTTCCCAACTGGGGTAGATACTGTAGGTATGACAAACAAAAAGTCAGAAAATGCACTTTGGTCCAAAATGAGCACTTAAAGTCTACATCCCAAAGTGATGGACAGCTCTCCTAACACATAGAATAAGAGAAGTGGACTAAAATGTTCTTAGACCCACTTTGCTCTTTTTAAATATGCTTGCGTGTAAGGATATAAAGTGTTTATGTATTCCAACTAAAGTCAAACTCTTTGTATCTTTTAATATAATCAAACACACAACTATTATCTTTTTTGATTATTTTTTCCTGGACTGAAATTGCATGTAAAGAGAAAGTAACATTTCTTTTTTATTCAGTTCCCGGGGCTAAACACCCACAGCACCTTTTTTTTTAATCACTGCTAATAGCATTAAGCAGAAACCCTGCATAAGTACTATACAGCTGTCTAAAAAGATAATATTCTACATAATATTGCAAAGCTTCTGTTGTTACAAAGACACAAATGATCCTCTTAATAAGTAAAAAGAAACTTTTCAATGCACAGTTTGCACCTAAAGAAACACCAGTTTGAGAAAGGGAGTTGGTCCAGTTGGTCGATTTTTTTTTTTCACCAGCAGTGATCCGATCCACCTCAACTTCCTCGACCCTGAGCTGGAGTTCGCGGAAAGTCAGAATGATGGCTATGAAAGAGACTTTTGTTTTACAGACGAGACCAGAGGGACCCTTGTGTATTAACCATGTAAGCCATCAGGGTTAAAAGGTTAGTGCTGTTTCAGTGCTTAGCATGTCATAGTGTTTAAAACTTGATTAAGTTTTCCCAGAAAAGGTCTGAGTTGGGAAAAACAACACATGTACTATCATAACGACAATAAAGACATTGACATTAGTTAACACGCAAAATAGTTCCTCTGCCTGATTCTTTGTGCAAATCATTTAGTCAAATTAAGTCTGATCGTTTGTTTCAATAAGAAATATTGTGCTTGTGTGAAAATATCCATATGATCAGGAATCGATCCAGTTAAGAGGAGAGTCTGAGGCCAGCGTGGTGTTTGTCTGTCTGTGCTGAGGTCAGCAGGAAGTTCCCACAGACCCACTGAGTGTAAACACAGCTGTCTGGATTTGTGTGCGTGTGTGTGTGTGTGTGTGTGTGTGTGTGTGTGTGTGTGTGTGTGTGTGTGTGTGTGTGTGTGTGTGTGTTGGAGAGGCAATTATAGGAGTGGTGGTGGGGCAGAAACCAAGGGCAGTGGGGTCATTGCTGAGATTGAGGGGGGGGAAGGGGGTTGTTACGCCTTTTGCACAACCACTCCGGTGCCTGACTCTGCGTCCCACGGTGCATTTGTGATTTCTGTGAGATCGACAACTTTCTCCCTCCACAATTTTGTTGAAATCACTTATCTACACATTCACTTTATTACTCTCTCTGTGCTTAAAGTCAACATCGTATTTGACTTGCAACTTTTTCAATTTCCGATCAATGCAGTCTCAGCGTTAGTCATTATTGTAGTGAGTAGGTGAATGGTAAATGGTGAATGGACTTGCATTTATATGGCACCTTTCTAGTCTTCCGTCCACTCGTTCCGCTGTACATTTCAGCATTCACCCATCCACACACACATTCATACACTGGTAGAGGCTTCCAGCTGCCCATCAGGATCTAAACTAATGTCTGCGCACACTGACACACTGATGGCACAGCCTTAGCTGAAAGCAGATGGCCTTGTTTACATCAAGTTTGTTATGAAGGAACTATGGATTCCACTAACTTGTCTCATACTTGGTTACATTCCAGCATCGTTCCTACAATGCTGAAAACGGCTGTTGCTTTATCACTTATGACTGGCACTGTCCCCATAGAAGGTCAAACCTCTCCTTGAGAAACCACACCTTCATCTATTGTGCCCCCTTCTTCTGGAATAAGTTCCAATCTACATCTTTTTTTTAGCTTTATGTTTCAGTTAGTTGCTTATTCTTTGATTATTTCCGTCCTTGTACCTGTTACCACAATCCTTCCAGTGGGTCAGTCTCAATTAATTTATTAAGCCTAGTACGTGTAGTCTATGTTTGGTCTGGGGCTTATGCGCTAAGACCATTTCTATCTATCACATGACTGTCTGAGTTTTTTTTTGTGGGTAGATTTTTTTCAATTTGAGATTAGTGAGATTTTGCTTGATAACTGACTTGGCTTGACTTGAGTGTGGGACCTGAAAGAAACAGTTGAAAAGGTTTTGTGCTGAGCTGGGTGTAAACATGAGGGCTGGGCTCTGTTTGGGGTTCAGTATCAGATAAGAGAGGGATTAGGGGAGTGGTTACAACCCCACAGAGAATATAGGAGCTCACAAATAGCTATGCTTATGCTGGCAGTTGCCCTGATCCAGGACACTCATTCACGTTACATGATAAGGCCTATATGGACATCAGAGAGCCTGGAGACAAACTCATGGGAGATAAAGCATTCTTCCATAATAAAGTTTCAATCTGTATTGCACAATATCAATTTTGAGGCATGTCAAATTGTAAGTCTTCCTTTGGACAAAAGTGTCTATCAAATGAATGTAATGCGAAATGTAATGCTCTCCCACTTGACAAAGCCACCTCAACAGCCACAGACATGAAACAGTTTGCACAGGAATGGCAAGTAAAGTGATGATGATGCGTAAAATCAGTGGATTTGACCTTTTTAAGACTGCAGCACTAAAAGAAGCTGCAACTTTTCCTCCTCCTGGAGTGAGGAAGCAGCTTTAAGCTCAGTGCTGCCACTGCTGGCCAGAAAGTATATTGCAAAAACACTCACATACTGTTGTAATATCACCGTTTTGCCACCAGTGGTCATGATATGTATGGTGTTCCTGAGCTTTGGGTGTTTCAGTCATGTCTCTTTTGGAAGTGCAGAGACATATAAGGTGCCTCTTTGGAGTTAGTGATATGAGTTTGTGCAGAATCAAGAGAATATTTTGATTATGGTCAGCTGACTTGCAGGGTAGAGGTTTGTGGAAGGTACAAAACAAAGGAGGCAGGTATTGGGTGTAAACAGATGTGTGTTAGAGTGTGTGCATGATAAGCAGTGGGGGTTATCGTGTTTTTTTTCAGTCACCATGAAAGAGATATGGTCAGCAGGCAATTAAGGCCATGGCCATGACTTCTCGCCACAGAAGTAGGGCAACAACGTTGGTAGGACTAAACTTAACCCTAAAGGTTCATGCTAAGTTGACGAGAGGAGTTGTTTTGGAGCAAACAGAAGCATGGGAGCGGCCCGGTCAGTGGGTGAAAAGGGCAGAGGTGCAGGGGTCAGAGGTCACACCGAAGCAAAGGGGAATGAGTTCATAAGAGGTTCTATGCAGAGCAAGTGCTTTTGTTTAGCGGACAGATTTATTTTGGGAAGAACGCAGAGGACCAAAAGAACTGGTTCTATACAAGGAAAACAACAACAACAAAACCCTCTCCTGTGTCGTGAGAGCATGTTATCCTCCTAAGTTTATACAGCTTTGCCCTCAGGCTCCCACGAGATGTCTCATCATTAGAGGCTTATGGGATGGGAGATATATTCTATGTTCATACATAATGCAGCACATATAGCGTGTCTTATATAAGGCGAGCTGGAGACGATTCACTCCCACACTTCGGCTCTCTGCTAGCTCAGAAACATGGGCTCTCGAAAGGGGTTCAGCCTACACGAACACTGACGAACAAAAGCTCTTAAAGGCATCACAAGCATGTACTGTATATCTATAATTACACGCAGGCAAACAATAACATGACTTCATATGCGAGGCCCCCGTAAAGGGCAGCATGCAAGGATCTGTAATGTTAAGCATAAATTATATTTATACACACTTGAACGCCCGCGAAACAAATGCTCTCCATTACAGAAACACACATGGGGATATAAGATGCCAGAGGGATGTCATGCATGGGGCTCAGATTAGATCAGAGGGAGAGCAACTTGGTGTTTTTTCATTTAGTGGGAATAAGGAAGAGCTCTGAGTTGAGGGGAACTCAGACTATAACTCCCTTGGCAGAGGGACACACTTTGAGAGGAGTCATGTGCAACATACATTTATCTGTTCCTCATTTGTGTGACATTATTGAGATAAAAATCCCCTACATAGCACTAGAAGGTGATCATGTTGTCGATTTAGTAAACAGACTCAAATGAGAAGAGATGAGAGAGGCCACCAACATATAGTTAATCTGCTGTAGAACTGAAGCACACCTTCAAACACAACAACAACAACAACTGCACATACTGTACAAACCAAAGGGCACACAATTAAATGAGACAATGGCGCCCTCTGCTGGTCTACCTAAAGACAGCAATTCCCTAAAAGCAGATGTTGCAACCAGGTATCACTTTCTTGCACAACATAAAAGAGTGAAATTAGTAGACATGGGCCATTGAGGTTTTCCTTTGAAGCGTATTGAAACAAGCAGAAAGGCTTGGAGGGTAACATGATGAAGTATGGGAGAGGGTTTTGTCATTCTTTTAAAAGTTTGCTTTAAATGTGTGTATGATCTACTGTAGCAAATACAGTTCATTCTCCAGTTGCACCAATTGTAAGTCAACAATTAAGAATGTCTGAACTTAAATGTAGAGCGTTAGAAATTATAAAATATGTCAATAACATAATGGAGCATTCAAGAAAAAACACATTAAATGACTTGCTCATTAGAAAATCAAACAGTAGAGGTGGCCCCTATATCATGGAATGATTTTGTATTATTTGCTTTCATTTATTTATTTTTCCCACCTGAGATCACATCACTCTGCACAAAGCAGTCAAAATGACCTTCACTGGTTTGCATGCTGTATGTACTCACTAGTCTTTCAAGTGATAGAAAATAGCTAAATATTTCAATAATACTTATTGGAGCTTTAAAATCTGATTTTGTGCCATTTTCTACATGAAAAGATTTACAATTTCTACTTACACTTTTTAAGCAAAAGACAAATGAAAACGTGTAATTTAAACTAACGAAACAACTCAAATTCATTTAAAACAATATACTATTATGACACAGGCCCAAAGAATAAACAGCAAGACCTTGAGGCAGCGCTGAAGGAGCTTGATTGGGGTAAAGTCCTCTCAAGCGAAGATGAAGAGAGCGGATGTGATTTTGTACAACAATCAGTGAAGTGATGGCGTCCTTCACTAGAAGGCAGAGTCAAAATAAAAAAAGGGGAACATTGTGTCCTGGCTGAATGATGAATGTAGATAACTGTTGAAAGATAGAGACAAGCGGCTTAAAGAACCCTTGAAGTCCGGTCTGAGTACAGAACGACAGAAATTCACATTAATGAGAAATGAGAAAGAAGGCATTTGACACCGTCTACCACCAGTTCTTTTGTCTAAATTACTATAAAAATAATTCTAAAGAAGCTTTTCTGATGAAAAGCAATGTTTTTGTGTCAACTGCACCAAACAAATCTTACCTTGACTCCCACAAGGCTCTTTTCTTGGACAAATTTGAATCGCATTATATATAAATGACCGACCTAAGGCATGCCCAAACATCAATATTCAAATGAATGCGAATGATGCAGTTATTTTTGTGTGTGTAAAAGATGTCCAAGAAGACTCCTTAATCCTTACATCTTCATTGATTATGGCTTCACTGTTCAGGTTTATTAAATCATGTCTCTTATTGAATTCCCCCCAAAAAACAGTGTGTATGATGTTCACAAAACAACCAGTAGAGGTGACACATTTTAATGTCTTCCTGGGAGTGGTGGGGCTTGCTTTTTAATTAAATGAGTTTATGTACCTTGGGGTCGCTTTAAACTCTACATTAACCTTTAAAAGTCATGTGAAAAAAAGGTATAATAAACACAACTTTAATGTTTCATTTTAAACAATTAATGTTGTCCTGTTAACTTGTGTATTGCATATTTGTATCTCTATATCATCACCTGTAATGTCTGTTTTTGCTACCTCCCTAAGGACTAAAGATGCAAATGAGCATTATTGCTAACTCCGGCATTTGTTTATGTCTTGTATTTCATACTGATGTTAACATGCTCTGTCCCTATCAAATAAATACGCCCAAGTCAACAACTTTGTTTTAAATACATAATCGTTCCTTAGAAGCAAGGAAATGATTTCTGTTAAGGACATTCCTAAGATGAACCTTAAACCAATACGGCACACCTTGAGACAACAGTGTGTGAAGAAATATCCTTTGTGTCAACCACATAAAGTAAACAAGGGTGAGGTGATAAAATGTGTGAAGTTATCATACTATAATTTCCTTCAAAGCGGTTGTACAATAGTGAGATAAACATCTATGTTGATACTGATGATGTTCAGTTGATCCATAACTGTTGAGATATACTGTAATTTACACATGCACATAAAAACAAACTACATATCAGTACAAATATCATTAGCACAAAGAAATAACTACATAACAACGCTATATATAACAAAACACACTTCATCAACTCACACACATATTACTACCAATATCATTTATTTTAAGAAATTATATTATTATGGCAACGCGCATTAAATTAGGATCTTTTCGCTATTCTTTTCTAAAGAAATATTTACAGATTTCACAGTGAATTTGGTACATTTGGTTACAATATAATGACAAGAAGCATCCTCAGAACCCTGTTAATGAAAAAACGTGTCTTAGAATAAATGCTCTCTCTGACAGGAACAAAAGGAATCACAAAGGCATGTTGGTTTCAAACAAGGAATAAGATAATGAGATTTAAGGCAGGAAACAGGTAATGGAAACTTAGCCCCCCCCCCACCCCCCCCCAAAAAAAAAAAAATCTGGGCTATGATATCCATTTCCATAAGCAAACAACGCAGCTATGTAACACTATCACAGCCAAGTCTGTGGTCGTTACAGAGTCCATTTTTATTCAGTGCACCTGACCTATTACCTCGCTCCCAAATACCAATTTACATTAAAGTACTCAATCAGGAAATACTAGAAAATAATTCCAGGCTTCACATTCCTGCTAAGGTCTCACTGAAGTTCCCACAGCAGCACCGCCTTCCTTGTAGCATATTCTGGAAGTTTTTTTTTTAATTTTTTTTATTTTAGTAGGCAAATGTGAATAACAAGCGCTGTGAGAGCGAGAGCTACAAAAATGACGCCAGTTCAAAGAAGTGTAACCACTGCAAAGTCATATGTGGACAGGGATGTCAGGAGGACGGGTTGGACGGCCGTTAGAGCAGCACCTCCCACTCAGTCCTGCCTCTGAGGAACGCAGCCTTCCATCTCCAGAACGTCGGGCCATCCCTCAAACTTGTTGGTGTCTGCATTGTTCTTTATATGCTGAGGAGGTAAAACACAAAAACACAACACCTGGTCTTTTAACGGGAAATAAAATAAGCCTGCATTTTACAAAATGATGCAAACGGACACAGAATCCTGGTTGGACAGGAACTAGGTGGCCGAGTGTGACATTCCTGTAGAGTAAACAGATAAGAAAAGAAACGACAGCAAGGACAATACATTGGCAGGACAACTGTCATGAGCAGGGTTGGGCAGGTCAGATGGATTGAAGATAACATATGATGTGTGTCTTTGTACTCGCCATCTGCCAAGAAGAACAGGAGTTTGCCCTACGATGTTTTTTTTACAGAGGGCTGTAATACTTCATTTAAGGGAGAAGATGTAAACGTGAAACCATCTGTGGGGTCAGGTTACCAGCTCAAATGGACTCTTGGTCTTGATGCCTTTCCCTCCCACAAAGACCCAGTTATCGCGGAAGCCCAAAGTAGAGATAACTGAGCTGCCCAGGTCAGCAATTAGCTTCTTGGCTTCATCGTTGAGTCTGCAGAACAAGATAAGACAGATGTTATTTCATGGCCACGCACGCAGCGACACAGACAGTGTAAGAGATAACGAAAGCAATTTATATTAAACATGGGGATCTAAACTTGTGTTAGTAAGCGAGGGGCTGTTGTGGGGGAAAAAAAAAAAAAAAAAAAAAAAAAAAGTCCTTACTTTGTTGACGGATCATCAAATGAGGCCATCATCACGACCGTCCCATCCTCAATCCCCTTCAGGAATTTAACGAAGGGAGCCACATCTACACAAGGTAGCAAGAGGTTAACACAATGTGTGTGTGTATATTTATATATTATATATATATATATATTTTTTTTTTATATGTCTAAAACAAAATGAAACATTCTCACCTCCTCCCCACATGTCGAAATAATCCGTCTTCATAACATCCCCTGTTCTTCCTGTGGAGAAAAAAAAATATCCAATTTAGAAAACATTAAATCGAATGTTGAGTAAAACAGAGATTTACAGTTTCATTTTCGTTAATTCACAACTTTAATAAAACACAACAAGTACACAATCTAGTGGTTCTTCGCTATTCCTTACAGGTTTAACATTAAGAATAGCATATCTTGGTTTTGAAACAGACAGAGGAACCACACCTTTGTTACTAACATGACCTATGATCTAAATAGCAGTGCTGCTGTATAACACTGCTATCAGCAGGGACTTGCTTATCAATCAAATTGACTTCACGGTGTGGAATCTAGCTGATAAGGTTACCATTAACCAGGGCGATGTTGATTCCTCTCCCCACGTTGTTCTTCACCGAGCTCATTATTCTAAAATGAAACAAAAGAAGGACAATGATGTAAGGGACAATTAAAAAAATGTCCCTTAAGTAGGACAATTAATGATGTAAAATGTCTTGGTGAAGTAATAATTGAAAAACAAATACAGTAAATTCAGAAACACTCGCGTTCAACCACATTATAATCACTAATTCATTGTTTGTATTCTGCTTATGAATGCTAAAGAGGGGGACTTAAAGTAAAGTCTTATCTTGAGATATGTCTGAAATGACAGCAGTTCCTGGAATTGGTGTGCATGTGCATTATATTTTAATACCTTTTATCAAACATTATGACAGCCAGGACTTTTTACTGAGGACAAGCAATTATTATTATTATAAATCTATATATTATTCCTGATAAATTATTCATTCTCTGTCAACTGACAAATCGATGTCAGCACTGCAATTTGCACATTTTCAACTTCAGATGCAGTACATTGTGTCTAAATCCAAGGTGACGGCTGCTGAACAAGGAAATACAGCCCAAAATAAACTTGCTTTTAAAGCTTTAAGGCTGTCTTGCTGAGTTACTATGGCGACAATGCATTCCTGAAAACTACAAAAACAAACTAAACTGTGTTGATGGGTTCTGTAACATTTCAATCTATCCTAAGCACCAACCGAGGTATTTTTCTCACAACAGCAACTTATGACAAATAAAACACATGACAGTTAACATGTGTCACAGTTTTGTGTGTAGTAACATCTCATTACCAAAAAGGTAAAACACTTGGTAGTATGTGCTCCTGTGTTTACAAGGTTTAAGGTGTGTTACTTCACTTACAGTTTGTCCTCCAGGCAGATTCTGGGTCCGACCACGCTGGCCGCTCCACTCGCCATCCTGAAGGCGAAGTGTCCAACTGGACATGACTTGGAGAGCCCACACTTGTACTTGACTGGCTGTGCTGCTGTGAATAGAAAACTCCATTTACACAAGAGTCATCAGGAAGCACGATATCAGGTGACAAGTGGTCCGATCATATGAGCGTATCCACTAACAGGGGCTTGAGCTCTACCATAGAGGAATCTATTTATCAAAGCAGACCAGTCAGAAAGGAAAAATACACGTCCATCTACAGTGTCGACCACCATTTAAATCTAAACTACACAACTGTAAAGTTTTGTGATCGTGCACGGTTGCGACACTATCACAGAAACATGATCTGTCCATAGACAGTCAGTAATAATAACAATAAACTTAAATCCCTTCTTTATATTTCTATGTTATGCTATATTTATTTTATATTCTTTTTAAATCTCTGTTGTTTTCATGTTTATGTTTTGCCATTGTTATTATTATGGACATTATAATGATTAAAAATGTGTGCATACATCCACAAACACCTTTCTGACCATCAACCGATGGATTTATATTTTGTTATTAATTTATAGTTAAATATTTGTCAGGAATATTTTATATATTTTTTTTATGTAGTCACTCCCTAAATATTCACGTTTTTGTTTGTCTTTCTTTTATTCATTGCATTTTTTTCTAAGTTGTTTTTCCTATTTGTTTATCTTCCTTTCTTTCTCTCTTATGGCAGCACTCCCCTAGACTTAATTATTATGTTTGTTGAACACAAACACACAACACACACACACACACACACACACACACACACACACACAGACACACACACACACACACACACTAAAATCATATCAACAACAAACGACAACTGAAAATAACCTTGTTCTCCAATCATTGGAATGTTTCTGCATGTTAACTGGTCGGTATTCACTGTTCTTGTCTTCTTGTTGCTTTTCTTGGTTGTCTTTTGTCAACAACAAAAATGCTGTTCAGTCACTATTTAGTCTTTTGTCTTGACATTTTTTAAAAAAACAAAGAAAAAACAGCTCACAGGGTGAAAAGAATACCAGTGTCGCTGTCGCTGGCTGTAAAAATGAAAATAATAATAATAATAATAATTCAAACATACTTACAGCCTTCATTTATTGGCACAGATCTTGCTGAAAAGCAAAAATATATATACATATTAAATGGGTTTTTCATTGTACACCTCAATGGCAATTATTTAAAGGAATCTTTTTTCGAAAGAAAACCCTGCCTTTAACACACATATGGTAAGTATGCAAAGGACAATGAGCACACACAATGAGCATATAAGGTTTCTGTAATGTGAAGAGAACCCCACGGGCCACAAGAGAGCAGAGAACAATATCCCTATAACACACTGCTCATTTACAATAACTGAACATAGGTGTCCTGTTCCCTTTACAAAAGTGTTGACACTTTCTCAGGACAACAGCTGACGTTGTGATGAATTTCATCTTGCAAGAAATGATACTCACAGATCACACTGCCAATCTTAAAGTCCATGTTTATCTCAAGCAGCTGAAAAGCCATAAATATAACAAGGAGGAACGCAAAGACGACTGCTGCCATCTTCAAAACACCTGAGAGAGAGAGAGAGATGGATGGATGGATGGATGGATAGATAGATAAATAGATGGGTGGGTGGGTGGATGGATGGATAGATAGATAAATAAACAGATAGATAGATGGGTGGATAGATAGATAGATAAATAGATAGATAGATAGATAGATAGATAGATAGATAGATAGATAGATAGATAGATAGATAGATAGATAGATAGATAGATAGATAGATAAATAGAAAGATAGATAGATAGATAAATAAATAGATAGATAAATAAATAGATAGATAAATAGATAGATAGATAAATAAATAAATAGATAAATAAATAAATAGATAGATAGATAGATAAATAAATAGATAAATAGATAGATAAATAGATAGATAGATAGATAGATAGATAAATAAATAAATAGATAAATAGGTAGATAGATAGATAGATAGATAGATAGATAGATAAATAGATAGATAGATAGATAGATAGATAGATAGATAGATAGATAGACAGACAGACAGACAGATAGATAGGATAATATATTTTAAACATCACACATGTATTCCCCATAGTGTTATTCTAATGTGTATTACATTACACTGGATAATGACACACTTACCTCCAGCCCTGGCCATTTTATCCTCCACTCACTTTTTCAAAAGATAAAAACCTGTGGCAATAAAAAAATAATAATAAAAAATGTGTCCCATTAACCATTCACGTGTCTGCGGGAAGTGAACACTGACAGTCTCAGTGTGACGTCACCCTAAACTCAGTGTGCGTTTACTGCCAATAACTGAAATAGGAAATTTGGCTACTCCCTCAGAGAGGTTACGTTGCCTCTGCTGCTGTGTAACTTCCTCCTTTCTGTCTGCGTTTTTTTGCAAACAGGCAGCTGGATAACTAAACCAGGTGTTCTCATTTGGAAAGCAACGTTAAAAAAATGATCCTTTGCGTGAAATGCTCACACCTTCCGTACCTGTTCAAACGCCAGAGTAACTGTGAGCTCTGCACAGACGGTCATTAAACGATGTGGTCAAGAGCTGAGATCGTTGCGGAGTGAAGAGGCGGAGTGATGCTCCACTCCGTTGGAGAAACCAAAGACGAACAAGCAGGTAGACCTGTAGTTTTGTTTGTTTTGGAGCAGAATCTAACAAGCAAGTTGTAAAAAAAAAAATGCGAATTCAAGGTCATAAAAAACAGATTATCAATTGCAACAAATTGCAACAACAAGCTTTATTTGTGTATGAAATACATAATAAATATATGTATGCTATCAGAGTGATGCCAATTATAGATACATAGCCACATTTTCTTGACAAATATACCAGTGATAAATAAATAAAAGCAATGAACATGGTATGCTAGTGGTAAATCCACATATTGCATGGGATTTATGAGCCATCTCGCTGCATTTTTCTTTAACTGCATGATTGAGGAGATTTTCCGCGAGTGAGACTTTACATTTATAAAATATCTTTGTGTCCGTCACATCGACTTCCTCCCTTTTCTTCTTCTCTGTTCAGTTCGAACACAAATGGTAGACGTCACAGCGCCACCAGTGTCCTCTGATGAGCAGAGGCTTTGAGTAGTTTATTGTGTGTTCAATCTATAGGTTTAAACCGACCATGGTATGTTTAAAACTGCAAAAGACACATAACAATATTCTTTATCTGTTTTTTTTTATTTTTTATAAATGCACATTTTATGATTATCTTGTTTTGTTTTCACATTGAAGAGAAAGTAAAAAGGTGGCAACTACATTAAAATAAAAAAAATATATATGTACAAATAAATCAAAGAGTAAGCAAAGTAACGCAATGAAATTAAGGTAGCTCAATAAATTAGACATTCTCATGTTCGTCTGTTGAATCCTCAGAACTTGCCACGCAGGGTGCTCCCATCAAAATATCAGGGATAAGTCCAACAAAATGCCTTTGGCAGTCTTTTTCAGCACAGCTGATCCCAATCATGAATACTCAGTATATCCATAGCATTGTGTCATTCAATAAGATCCTGGTGATATTAGAACACATTTGTATTAGTCAAAATGGGGAAATGACAGGTTTTGAACTCAGAACAATATCTTAAAACTATAACATAAGTGATAGTGATAATTCCTACATCATCTGATTCTGGCTGGCAGGCCGTGCCGTTGCTGCTGGTGGCGCTTTCAAGGTCAGCAGTGATGCCGTTGTATTCATCCGTAATCCGGAGGTTGGAGAAACGATACGTTGGTGACCTGTGGAGGGCGACATAAAACCAGAATGATCAGCTGCTATTGGGCGCATAAAGGTCTGCATGCAGCACAGACGTGTGTGTAGCTCACCTGTTTCTGTAAACCACCCTTCTGACGGCAAAGATGGCTGAAACGATAGCTATCAGGACGATGACCCCTGCTCCTGCACACACCAGGATCAACACCAGCCTCTCTCGCTGGGAAACACACGCAAAACAGCTGTTATAATCATAAATACTTCATGAACAACTGAAAGGACACACACACACACACACACATACACACTCATTAGAGCAATGCATCCACTGACCGGTGTGTCAAAGTGCGTGACTGGAGAAGAGGACCCGGCAGGTGGACCGGGGCTGGTTTTTAAACCACAGGGTCTGATGACTGTCTGTACTGCGAGCTGTGGACTGAACCCCCCCTCACACCGATCACTGGGGACCTTACGGTACCTACAAAACACAGTCAGAAGTGTGTGTGTGTGTGAGCATGCACAGAAGGAGCGTCTCCTTCATTAAAAAAAAAAAAAAAAGGGGGGGCCTGTTATTACCCCGCTGTCAGCAACTCATCCTCCTCTCCATTCAGACAGAGCTCCAAGGTTTTATTAGCAGCGCTGTGTTGTCTCACACACTCTGAGGTGTTCACATGACGATAATAACCGTAGTCGCTGTTGAAAAGGACAGAGGTCAGGGCTTCACGAGGGACTTTAACAATGCTGTCTTTCTTCTTTGTACCAAAACATGATCCCATTCAAGCTCAAGTTGTGATACTGTAGTCCAAAACAAACTGACGTACCATAAGTAGTCTCCTCTGGTGCACAGGCAGGAGCTTTGCTTCTTGCTCACCACGAAGCCTCGGCCATTTCTGCACACAGACTGTTTCTTTAGCCTCCTGTAGGTCTCTTTGACACCCAAGAGACAGCCGTTTCTATTCAAGTCTCCTCCATCTGTAGCATGAGCCAACCACTCTTCATAGTCCTCGTCATTACCTGATGAATTAGATGACGACTCATCAGAACTGTCACTGACAATTATTACATATTTGCTGGTAAAGTGAAGCCAAAACAATGTCAAAAGGTTAGCTTGATTTTCCCTGGAAACAACATCTGTGATGCATATTTTCCATTACAAGAAGTGTAGGCACTGGTTTCAGCCCTGCTCAAGGGGTAATTCCGAATCCAAGTTTCCTATTTACTTTCAGGAAACTTAACTATTTCGCTTTCACATGAAATATTAATGACTATAAAACGCAACAAATTAGAAAAAAAAAAGGGAAACACAACACATGGAGGAAAGTAGAAAGCAAAATGTCAAACTGTTTGGGGCCCTGGATTTCCAAAACATGCTGTTTTGTAAAATGCAATAGAAATGGAGAAAAAGAGGAACATAGATTCTTAGAAGTTTAGGCTGTGGAAATTCCCAGGTCATGGGTTGTTAAATTTCCTGTTATGGGAAACCGCTGTAAGGCTCCATTTCACTGGAGACAACTTGAAACACCTACCGCCAGACAGTAACATATGCGAGCCCAGGGGACAATAAATATTATAGTGGCATCTTGACTCACACTCTCTTGTGATGAGGCTCTGGAAATCAATGGTGACGGCCACCCACATGGGCTGGCCGTCTTCCTCGGGACGGAAGCCCCACACGCTGACGTTCATGGCCTTGGTCCCCGGCTCGGACGCCAGGCCTGCGAAGTAGAAGGGCTGCACCGTGAAGTTGTAGGACTTCCAGCACTGACCCTCGTCTGTGGAGAACCTGGTGACCGGAAATGGTGGCAGAATTATGCTATTAAAACCTTTTGCCCTCCGTTGCCAAATACTACTATTGTTTTTTTGTAAAAATATCAGTTCCGTACTTGATATTCTTGACTTGTCCTTCACGCTGGGCCTCCACGGCCACAATGAGACCCCCAGAGTCCAATATGCTGTAGTGGTGAGGACCTCTCAGTGTCCCCCTCCAGTTATAACCCCCGTCTGAGGAGACAAACACATCTGGGTGCTGGGACGACGAGAGAGAGTCCCCCACAGTACCTGGAGAAGAGAGGACATCATTTTAATCAACGTTATTTTTGAGTTAAGATAATGTCAATGATAAGTTAAGGGAATAAAACATTAACTGTTCAATTTTGAGATTTTTGATGTCAGACAAGTTGAAAGAAAACACTTTTTCCAGAACAAGTTTTTTCTCAGACTGAGCCAGAAAAAAATCTCTACTTCGGTACCTCTTACATAAATCAAACTTTCCGGTTTCACTCCTATCTATATGCTGAAGGATTTTACAGAGGGGTTTGTTCATATACAATTTATAGCATGATTTATGGAACAATTTATCCTTAAAAACTTGCTGAAAACACTTTTTTCTTTGGCAGTTGTTAGTATATTCAGATTTATGGAGTGATAAAATAAAGATATTTTAAATCCCCTGTGTAAAAACCTTTAACTCTAACATGTCAACAAAAATGAAACAAGAATTCTGTACATGGCTTTATCCAATGTTCAGATTTCTGTTCTGGAACTGCATGCAAATTACTACATACTTCATAAGATAATGCCTCATTTTCATATTAAAACAAACATTCTCAGAAAACTTGAAATAGAAAAGTTGTGTGTCTTCAACTAAAGGAAATGATCTTAAAATGAATTAGGGAATGACTCATGTCTCTAAACTTGCTTAAACTAAAAAGGGCACAGTTGACTATACAGCTAAACTTTATTTAAAAAGTAAATATAAGAACATTGCTGTTCAATTACCATGAGCGATAACCAGACCGATAGCAGTTGGCTCAGACAGAGCCAGCATGGGAACGATGCGGATGTTGCGACTGTGCTCTCCGTGAATATGAAGGTTGCACTGATGGAAAACACACACAAATGTTGTATTAGAAGCAAACACTGACTCACTTGTAGAATATGATGTTAATATGCACATGCAGACTGGGATTCCATATTTCTACATATAACTTACTTTTTTGCCTTGCTCTCCACATTCCACATTCTCAGGTTTGTTAAGCTGTCTCCACGTCCCTCCTCTATTAAAGGAAATGACAGATCTTATACGGCCATCTGCAACAAAACACATAGTTAAGGACATGCTTCAGTATTTTATCTAAATGAAAGATGAACAAATGCCTGTGTATAAACAAGCAGTTTGATGTAAGGAAGGTAGTTAAAACCTTAAGATTAAGTATATCTGTTAATGAAACTATCATAAGGGTCTCTTTTCTTTACCTACTCATCGTTAAAGGATAACGCTGGCATTATTCTGTTTTTTATTCATCCAAAAAAAATCACAATGTAGTAGCCTGTCTCGCAATACAACTAAAGAAATAAGTCTTTAAAACTTTCTCACAAATATATTTTTTGAAAGGCTTTAGTAATTTCCTAAAACAGCTGGGCACTGTAGTTTATAGCAAATGTCACACAAACAGGAATGAGTAGTGCATTTGCTGGGGACTATTTCCAGTGGTGGAATAATACATATTTGCTGCTCTGGTGAGTATTTACGGCAGCAGAACGGTGTATGTGGGATTGCCTTGAAAAAAATTCCAGTTCCCATGCTCATACTAATAAAGGTACATGTCCACACTGCGGCTCAGTTGTGTGTTTTTAATAGTTTACGGACCACAAAATAAAATCATTATTTTAATGCCCAAACCAAAAGTGCTGAAATGATACATGAAAACCCCTACCCTCGTCTAGTTTATTAGTGAGGTAGACTCCTCTCAGTGACGTTATGTTGGTGAAATCGCTCTTCCTCTGCCCGTCAAACAGGTGGCGCTCCAGTGATTTGGAGAACAAGATGCCTCGGTCATCTGATGTGTACATGGTTCCAAAGAAGGTGTCTGTGGTGAAACAGAACACAGCGGACAGACCACAAAGGAGAACTTTAGTCACTCACAGTAAAACAGACGTGTGATAACACTTGTAAAGGCAAGTTGTCAAAGTTAGCCAGTAGGCTATTTAGTTATTTGATGAAAATACATTGTTGTAGGATTTAAAAATGATTGTCTTTTAGCTGCAGTAATAGTGCTGTCTCTAATTGAATGCACTGAGGATTTAGGATTTTAAAGGTGCAACATGTAAGATCTGGCCAGAAAATGTAGTTTAAAACATTCAACTGAACTAACATTATCAAAATAATGTGAACACGTCATTTTAAAGGAATGCCCAATACTGCAAAGTATTGTGCTGCAGATATATCTACTGCAAGGTCCAGGTGAAACACTGCCCAATATCTTTCTAGGAAAAGGATTAAAAAATTGGCTACACATTGCACCTTTTAAATACGACGTGTTTTAAAGAGAATCAGCACCTGGGAAACAACAGATGCAACGTTGACACAAACCTTTCAACATCAGCATAATAACTTCATCATCAATCATATTTTTACTGTGAGACGCTCACACACGAGTCAGCTAAAGCCATGAAGGACGAGAGCAGCTGAGGGAGGTGATGGATGAGGTTTACGTTTCTAGTGTGTGTGTGTGTGTGTGTGTGTGTGTGTGTGTGTACGTGCATGCTTGTGTTATACCCTGATCCCAAGATATGTTTGTCAGCTTTGTAAACTAAATCTCCCTCCCTCCAGCCAACAAAAGATAAAGCCCCTCTGCCCCATATCTCCCCTATTTATCTCTCAGCAGTACAACAGTCCCAACACCTAACCCATAGAGCAATAACTGGAGCACTAGCAAGGGAAACAAATACATATTACTAATGTAAGAGGTAACAAAAGTAAATGTGAATGAGAAAAAGAGACTTAAGTGGGGGAGGGAGTAAGAGAAAGTAACAAAGATTGGGCAGCTTGATTTGCATGCACAAACACAGTCTCAGTATGATGGAATGATTCGTCAGCAACACTAAGAACTTGTGAAACCAGTCCTGTCTTTACCGTTGAGCTTTTCCATTACAACAAAGGGGCCTGAGAGAGCTTTAAACTCATGTTGTCTTCACAACACGGGCATATTTGCAAAAATATGTATCAAGCTTGTTTTTAAGGTGTTTTTTCTAAGGTGTGTTTGTGCATTGTGTGTGTGTGTTTTTTGTCTGTTACCTCCTGGGTTGTCCACATGCAAGAAGAGCATATCTTCATCTCCATCCAGGATGGAGTAGAACTGCAAAGCACACATATTGAGAGAGAAATTTGGAATAAAAAAAGAATAATGATAACATTTGTTATGAGTAATTTAATCTTTGCTATAAACCTTGTCTAATCGTCGTGAGAGAGACTGTGTGTTTGTGCTGTCAACAAGCTGTGTATGTGGGTGGGTGTTTCGCCAGATCAGATGTGTGTTCAGTTGATGTTGAAAAAGGAAATGTAGCCATCGCTGTTTTTTACTCAAGGCAAAACAACCTCTATTACCACCAAGCATAAATAGCGTGTGTGTTTCCGAGAGTTTGAAACTTTTGTCTGACTCAAAAGTGCAAGAGAAAAGGATAATTATCTGTACAGTTCCAGTGGTGGAGCCGGGTATCGTTTGAAATATTACGATACTAGTGCTAGTGTTATATTATATAATATTACGATACTAGTGCTAGTGTTATATTATATAATATTACGATACTAGTGCTAGTGTTATATTATATAATATTACGATACTAGTACTAGTGTTGATAACAAATGTTGCTTTATGTGTAGTAGCTGTACCATAATTTTGCTCAAATAAATTATTTAAAATTGTCAAAATGTTGGTTAAAATTAGGAACTATCTGATTAAAGAATGAGAACACAAGTCCATTAGATACTTAACATTTTTGGATACTCTGTGCTTCATCAATACCAAACAAGCAGTGTGATTTGATAACTATGAAGCTAAACTAGCTTGGATACGGTGGCCGTGTAAAAGTAACGTTTAAAGCTTATCACTTGGATTTTATTTTTGTTACCAAAAGTTGTAATAAACTAGAATCTTTCCTGATTCAGCTGAGAAGCTCTTTACAGGAAGTTTTTTTAAATCTCGTTCTCACCTGCTCAGTGGAGGCAGAAGGAAGCAGAGTTCGACTGAAGGTCTCTCCTTGGTCTGATGAGAAATACATGACACGAGGGGATCTCTGGGAGAAAAACAATGCATCACTGCGTTGTTAATGCTTGACGTGTGAGTATAACATTAATGGTCTATCATGTGATTTGATTATCAAATCTAACAATATGCTTGCAAATAGGAGGTTTTATATTCACACATCTTACCGAATCCTCCATCACAGAGAAGAAGAGAAAGGCTCCTATGTAGCCAAAACTGTAGATGTCCTCATGGATCGTGGTGAAGGTCTTCCCCAGATCTGTTGTCCTCTTCAGCACTAAATCCCCTCTCTCATCTGCCTCAACTGTGGAAGCAAGAAGCAAGACTTGTTGATATGAGATACTCACGACTCTTATTGATTGATTTTCACTTTCCATTAATTCAATTAAACACTTTATTTTAGCTGAAAAACTACTCCTTTTAAATCTTGTTTTTTACATCCTCTCCTTTAGATACAGGTGTCTAAAAATGAAGGCATCAAGCTCAACTCAAAGTGTAATGAATGCACTTTATTCTAATTTACCATAAACTGCCACTGGATCCCCCACAGCCTCTGATCCTTATGCTAACCCCTTTCGATTTTAAACAATTTACTTTCGTTTATTGTGTGTTATAATGAACAGCAATCCCACTTTTAGTCATCTATTGTTTTAGTGCTGTTCCTTGTTTATGCAGGCATACTGCAAAAAGGATTTCCTCTTATGGAACAATGAACAGCTAACAACCATACAATGCTGATTATTTCTTAATTTGATTTGGTTGCACTTTAATGACAGATTTAATTGAATGTCTTTCTTGCAACAAAACATAATAAAAGAAAAACATAAAACCAGACAAAAAAAACTATATTTAAAGGCAACTTTTGTATAACAGTCTGTCTGGGATGTGTTGTTTGTGTTTAAGGGTGTGCTTTCTGTAATTAAGCACCACAGAGGTTGAACTTGTTCTAAAAAAAGTCTTAATTACCGGTCACATCATGAAAGTGCATTTCATATAGCTTTTTACCTGCGTCTGTTCGACTGCAGCTGAAGAACAAATTTATGCCAGCCCCCCTAATGGAAAGAGGAAGTTAAGAAAAATGTCACAAACACCCAAACATGTCACAACAACTTCCAAAAGAACCATTTTTACCCATTACTTTTCTTCTCCAGGAGAAAACACACTGCATATTGAAGATATTCATTTAAACCCAAACATGGCAGTCAAATTCATTGCTAACATGTACTTTCTTTTAAGCACACTGTGATTTGATGTGTGGTTTTGTTTCCTGTTTATTCTCACCATGAGAAGGAATGCACTCCATTGTGAACTTTTGTCCACTTGGCGCCAAAGTCCAGAGAGAGCCACAGACCTCCCTGCAAGTCAGGAAAGAAACACAGGAGTGTTTACCTGTACTTAAAGGTGTGTGCTCACTCTGTGTGTGTGTGTGTGTGTGGGGGGGGGGGATAACTCTATACAGCTATTACACAGAGCAAGGGGAGACTACCGTGGCCTTGTGTATGATAAAATTAAGAAAAAAGAAAGTAAGAGAAACAACATTGAAAGCCGTGTGCGACTCACATCGATGCTGAGTGCCACGAGGTAGTCAGGGTTGAGGAAGTGGTACGTGATTGGCTGAGCCAGGTGAAAGGGCAGCTGGATGAACTTGAAGGTCGCGCCGGCATCAGTGGAGGTGAAGATGATCCCGCCTGCGTTGTCCACCACCGGAATGTCTGCTGTCAGAATCACCTGTCAATTCAAAGCAATTACTAAACATAAAGAAAACAACAGCACATTGCTTCCTACTGCATTTTATATTTCAAAAAGTTTTACTTATTATAAAAAAACTGTATGTCAGAGAAAATATCTTTTTAGATACTCTCATCCTTAATATTTGTATCTCAAACCTCCCCCAGTTCATAAATATTCATAATTACATGAGTAATTAGAAATGATGTAGAAAAAGCAGAAGAAATTTGTGAATTTGTGAATATTTGTACAACAACGTGAGCTCTGTTACAAGATTATGTTTCATGATACTGTTGCTGGCACCAAAAAGGTCATCCACAACATGTTGAAGACAGCCGCAAAGCAACGTGGTCTGACAGTGAGAATGTGGAACAAGTTGACCAGACAGCAGAGCAACACGCGACATGTCTTTACACTTTTTTTTGTGAGGCAACATCACACACGCCTCCCCCCCCCGGGTAGCAACACGGTTCCCCAACAGGAACCCTCAACTGCTCCCTCACTACACACAGCGTGGACTCACAGAGCTCCCCGGTCCAACACTGACTCCAAACTCCTCCCTTATGAAGGTGTTGTTGATCTGATGGGAAATGTCGTGGAAGGATTTTGCATAATCCGTGCTGATGAGAGAGGAAAGAAAGAACAGGTTTCCACTGTCTGTTTTTTTTAGTTCTACTCGGGGTGTGCTGCTCACTCTTTTCCCTGTGATGGATCAGATGCTAGCTCACCTTCGATAAAGTCGTGAGGAGCCGCCTTCGATGAAAGAATCTATTGGAGCACTAAATGTTGACAGCACCAGGACGACCTAGGAAATGATGCAATGTGATAAACATTTTTGACATGGCTGTATAAGACAATATCTGAATCTAGTTAAGCCAATTATGGAGATTTAGCAATTTATCATTTCAATTTGAGTATGACATACTATTCTTATTTCTAATTATGAGGGAGCTTCAGATAGTTTAACATGTATATATTTCAGAACACTTCAAACTAAAGTAGGCCAGAAACAAATAAATACAATATTTTGGATTAGAGAAACAATATGCATGGCCACAGATTAGACAGCAGTATGAATTCTGAATATTCACACACGTTTCTGTCTGACCTTTGTGCTACACTGTAATGCTAAGATACTCACCCCTGTGCCATCGCCCACCCATGTGAGAATAACATAGGAGCCATCATCACCGTTAAACCCTGTCTAGGAGAAAGAGAGAAGAGATGTTCATACATATGACAGCATCGCCTCTGAAGTTAGAATAAATACATAAATAAATAAATAAATATCATGATGTAAAATTTCCACATTCTGTGCTTGCCAAACGGGGTTAATGGGTTTATAAATATTACAAAAAAATGTTAAATGGATGATTACCACAATAGATCAGTTTGCACAAATGTCATGTCATAAGCATCCTTAAACTTTCTTTCTGAGTCAAGCTCCACTTGCTTCTATTGCAGTTTCACTTGTGTTATTGTGTTTTAGAAAAAGATTTAACCTTGAAAAGAGTAAAAAAAGTTATTCTGAATGATCTGAAATTCATTTTCTCACGTTTACTAAAATGCATAACTGCTAATTAATAAAAAAAAATCATATGACTACTTTGCTCCTGTCTATTTACCAAACATTCCCCAGCTTCAGAACAATGCCTCTCAACTCAAACACACCTCACCTCATGCGTGTTGTCATCCAGAACCTTGTGCTCGACGGGAGTAAGGGGGGTCTTGCAGGGAGTGAAGCTGGGCCCGTGAAAGGCCCTGGTGGTGCCGGAGGAGCTGCTGGTGTCCCTGATGGGACGTGCGTGCGTTTGGCCCTGGCTGTCATCCTGCTGAGTCCGGTGGAAAGTCACCGTCCTCCCCCCGCTGCTCTCAGCTCCCAGAAGAAGGACGTGGAGGACCAAGAGTCTCCAGATCATATCCGATAAGAAAATAAGTGGACTTCACTTCAAAAAAAAAAATAAGAGTACCTGAAAAGCGAGATGCCTGTCGACACTGGCTCGGTTATTGGTGCTGCGCTCTGAGAGCAAGTGTGGGTGGGACGAGCTTGGATGGGTCCTTTACAGAAAAAAAGTGCTGTGTGAAGTAGTGTGTAGTGTGTAGTGTGTAGTGTGTCCTCCCCCAGCAGGTGTTTCTGCCCGCATCCAGGTGACCTGAGCTGCTGGGAGGATTTGCACTTCAAGTGTATTTGATGGAAATGTACCTTGTGGCCATTTGCAACCAGTGCAAGAAAAGGTAAATGTGGGGAATCAGTGTGAGGTTCATATGTGCGTTCAGAAAAAAAAAAAAAAAAAAAGAGAAGTTCTGAAACTCGAATGAAACGTGAATGCAGCATAACAGACAATAGACTTTTTTTTTTCTTCCTGATTTTATTGGTAGTAGCACAACTGAACGCAAGAGGACGTCATGTGTTCACCTATGATGCTTCCAGGTGACTGACTCTCAGTCAGGTGCCAAATCGCTTTTACGCACAACTATGGTAGCATTGGCTGCAGTACAGTTGTAATATGTTTCAAACAAATGCCTGAAAGTCAACCGATTGAGTATCATACATTCCTGTTTGAAGCCACGTCTTAGTAAGACAGAAGACACACAGCTGTTTTGCTGGGATCTTATCTGGCACAGCTGGGACCATTTACTTCATCCTACTACCATGGAAAATGATGAATCTTGTGTTCGCCTCATAATTCTGTTTTTGACCCTTTATACTTGAATAAGTGTTCTTTGTCCTTCAGTTTACTTTACATTATACACATTCTAATCTTATCCAGATGTTTCATTTCTGAAATAATACATGAGATCCAATTAGAGAAAAATGTATGTCATTACAAGTTCTATTGGCTAGGCTTCATGCTGTTCAGTATATTTGCTGTTCGGCAAAAACATATCAAATGAGGAGAGGTCAAATCAGCCAAGTAGAAAAACTGCTGCTCTGTGTGAATTAGTGATACATTACTTTCAAACATAAAACATGGTGGCCTTTTAATGACTGACTTCTGTTGACTCGTCTCTGTTGGTGCGTGGGTGTATTATTATTACCACTGCAGCCATCTCTGTTACCTCTGGAGAGGAATAGTTTTAGAGCAAGCTGCTACACTTCCTTGCCTTGGGCGATGAAGGAGAACAAGGAACAGAGGAGTAAGAAAAATGTAGACTGGGGAGAGCTTAATGGAGGCTTAACTGTTCAAGCTCCACACTGTTGGTTTTCTTTTTGTTTGTTTGTTGTTTTGGCAACTTAAGGTAAGAAAAAACTCTTCAAAAAGCAGACGAACCCAAGAACCTGACATATTGCCCAAATGGGTCTGGCTCAATACATGCTGAATCCTACATTTCCCATAATATCCTCGGTTTGTAACAGGTTTTTTTGGGGCTTTCCAGAAACAACCTCGTGAATTAGTTTTGTACGGGTCATATTTTACCGTTTAAGAAGGCACCAACAAACACTGTCATCCTGCCAATAGGGGCTTGAAAAATGCTTAAATGTGTTGTTTTGAAAGTGTCACAGCCCGCTCTTAGACAAAAACAGGAGACACACCTTATACTAAATAATAACAGATTTATCAAAAAACAAATACAAACTAGAGTCCATTTTACGATGGGAACACATCTGTGTAATGGATTGTCTGCTACTCCAGATTTTGATCACAGAGCATAGCAGGCCCAGGTGTGCTGACTAAAACTGCCCTGCAGACCTGGAGACAGAAACACAGAGCAACAGCATGGCAACCCAAAAGGGGGCGGCCTTTAAAGACAAAAACGTCCATTTGCCATTTTTGTCCCTTAGTTGGGAAAACATGTTGCTTTTTACACACTGAGCAGATATGAAGCAAGTCCAATTGTCATTTGTTTTTGTATTATTCTTTTTCTTTATATCCTTCTTTATTAAATGTTTTAAACTTTCACTGTGTATCTGTTCTCACTTCTGTCCTTGTGTTTCTGCAGCACCTGAATTTGGGGATCCACAAAGGCTTAGAACTTAACCTTACATCAGTAAGAATTACTGTTCTCTGACACTCTGCTCTGCTTCTGACTAATTGATTCAGTAGTCAATTCAGTCTGTTGAAAGCCGACGTTCAGTATACATCACATCTGTTTCTCTGGCTTCTTAACCAAGAGATGACGTGTTCTATATCCCAGCTGAGATGATGTTGTGCTGTCAGTCACCGGAGGAAAATTCCACTGCTGAAACCGACTGACTCAGCCAGAGAGACACATTGTTCAGATAATTAAGCTTGATGATTCAGTGTTAAAGATTTGTTTGAACTTGTACTTAAATGAATGTACTAGAAGGATAACTTTCTCTTAAACCATGAATAAACTAGAATAACCTCTCAGTTTGCATGCCTGTTGGTCCACAAATGTAATGATTTAATTATTGTATCCTATTAGACAATTGTGTGAAATTGCCATAATTTATGAATTCTTGAGTTATACCCAAAAACACATTTTGGGAAGTCACATTGACCTTTGACCACTAAAATGTGTGTCTGATGAGAGCAATGAGACCTAGCCACACAGAAACTGACCCATAAAATAAAATAAAATATGCTAAACATTAGTAACACTTCCATGCGCCTTCATCGCTTTGAGCAGTCGTGTTTCCAGTGATTCATCCATTTGTTTTATTGTAAATACTTCCTCATAGACCACAGGGACAATGATTCAGATAAGCCTAATCACAGTGTTCCTGTTGCGCAACCAGCTGTTTAAAAAGGGAAAGAGCTCTCATTTAACTTTGTTTTCTTACATGCTGTTTTTTTTCTTGTCTACTGGGGAGGCTGGGATGTGCTGGGACCTGTTCATCTTTGTGGCTTGCCATTAAAACATCACGTGTGATATATACTTTTAAATTTGGCATGACTTGACTAGTTTGCTCAACTCCATTTCCCTGCTACCTCTCAAGTAAACGGTTTTCTGGGAAGGCTTCAGATGTTACTCACTACAACACTTAACTTTTTCTAATTCCTTTTATTCGGGAAAAAAAACCAACCTCAAAATAAACAAACACAAGAAAAAATTCTTGTTTTAAGTGCAAATTATTCAGTAGTGCTGTTACATTTCTTATCAAGTTTTTAGTTGCTTTAACACAGACTGCAACTCTGTTTGATAGCACATGATATCATGTACAGCAAACACAAAGGCTCGCTGTGGGACTGTGCTTCCAAATCAACAATCTGTCTAATGCCTTCACAAGTCAGACATTAGATTGAAGTCCTGTCTGTTCATCCATTGGCACAGTATCCAGCATGTCCATCCAGCTGCCATTTAAAGATAAACATCCTGACCAAGATGTTTCCCTTCATGAGCCAATGTTTTTAGTCACAGGGGATCCTCTCTGTTGGTTGCTCGAGGAGAGCTGCCGCTGTGTCTGTTGGTCCAAGTCCATAATGTAGTGATGGTCCTGGGCGTACATCAGACCACCAAAGGAGTCCACTATTCCATAAATGACTGCGAGGACGCTCAGCGCCGTTCCAATAAAGTACATCTTGAGGACTGCTGCCACCATGGTTCCCGTGGTGAAGGCTGCAAAGGAAAAAAAAAGATTGATCAGTTTTAAGATTAGTTAGGGTACATTTGTAATTACTGATTTAAGGGGATTTTGGGAGATGTAGTTCCAGATATATAGATATTCAAATTTTTAAAAACAGTCATGCATGCATTAATACACATTGGCAATTATTTTTGGACAATTTCGACAGTATGCATGTTTAATTAATTATTGCAGTACATACAGTACCAGTCAAAAGTTTGGACACACCTTCTCATTCAATGGTTTTTCTTTATTTTTATTTTTATTTTTTTCTACACTGTAGATTAATGTTGAAGACATCCAAACTATGAAGGAACACATATGGAATTATGTGGTAAACAAACAAATGCTCAACAAACCAGAATATGTTTTATATTTTAGATTCCTCAAAGTATTTGAATGAGAAGGTGTGTCCACACTTTTAACTGCTACTGTATGATTTAAATACAATGACTTGAGTATGGAGAACTACTGGTCCTCAGACAACACCAAACAGGAAGAACCAGGGTATTGGTGCACTTTGAGGCTGTTGGAAATGTAAAATGTAGGATGATAAGCAACACAAAAACAACCTTTTTGCCGGAATAGCTGAGCTAAATATTAAACATTTGTAGTGATGCATATTATTCTTATTTATCTTCCATTTTCAATGTGCTTTAAAACACGACTCTACAGGCTTCCTTTCCTTTTTTCAAAATAAAAGCCACTAAACACCACGGTTGTTGTAAGAAGTACTGTAGTTTTGTTCGGCAGTGTGCTTTACTAAATCTATATCTAATGAAACTGAAATGCAGACGCTTCGGAAAGGTCCTTGAAGGTAGCATCCCAACAAAAGCACATGGCTCTGGAGAGAATAAGACAGCACAGAGCAGAGGGATGCGCTTAAACGCGTCTTTAATCCGTGCTCAGTGGAAAACAAACTATAATTCGTGGGTGAAATAACTTACCAGAGGCTCGGCTGATCTGCGGTGTCTCTTTCTTTCCCTCTCGTTTGGTGTGTTTGCTGAAGGAGGCTGCTTTCTAGCAACAAACAAGAAAAAACCCCACTGATATCTGTTGATCAAAAGAGAAAACTTCTTCTTCTTCTTCTTAACACGCCGAGAAGCTCTTCATGCCGCTGAAGCTGCTGTCTGCCTCCCGTCTTCACTGCATATCAGGCAGTCTTCACTTATCATGCGTCACAGTGACATCATCCCTTAACCTTTACAGTGGATGACTGGAGGGGCAGTTTCCACTGAATTGTTGTGCCAATTTAATACTTGTATGGATACAAAAGGTCACATTGTTTCACTTTCTCTTGTTAGTTAGTGTGTGCCCATTTTTGTTTTTTTCCATTTAAAAAAAAAAAAAAAAAGTTATTAGCCTACATGTATATTTTTTTTATTTTTTTTTCAATTATATTTCCGGTAGATTTTTTTTTTGTTATTTTGCACACTGCCAGAAATGATATACAGTATCAGTCAAAAGTTTGGACACACCTTCTCATTCAACTAGTTTGTAGCACTTATTGTATTCGTATTAGTTTGTTGCAATTATTGTTTTCGTAGTAATTTGCCTCTGCACTATACTTTTGCTCTGGTTTATGCTTTTAGATGCTTGTTTAAGAAAGGAGATGCACTTATGACTTCTGGTGACTAGTAGTTCTCTTGAATACCTATGTTGAATACACTTCCTGTAAGTCGCTTTGGATAAAAGAGTCTGCTAAATGACTGTAATGTAATGTAATGTAATGTAATGTAATGTAATCTAAAATATAAAACATATTCTGGTTTGTTGAGCATTTGTTTGTTTACCACATAATTCCATATGTGTTCCTTCATAGTTTGGATGTCTTCAATACTAATCTACAATGTAGAAAAAAATAAAAATAAAGAAAAACCATTGAATGAGAAGGTGTGTCCAAACTTTTGACTGGTACTGTATATAATATATAGACTCTGTTTCTAAAATACTATGCATTGTTGTCATATAATAAACTTTCCAATGGTGTTTGTATAAAATAACCCAATATTTGAATATATATCACAGTACATTCTGTTGATGATACACTCTTATACTTAAGTAGCATTTTGAACGCAGAGCTTTTAATTGTAATTGAGTACTTTTACATTTATGTAATGCTACTTTGCATCTTTTGCCATTGTTATTTTTCAGTTTTACTTTTTCTTCCACTTAATAAAGAAAAAACATTGAATGAGAAGGTGTGTCCAAACTTTTGACTGGTACTGTATATATATTTTTTATTTGTTGTAAAATAAGTAAATTATAATTATATTGGGTCTAACCTAAAAAGCACACACTCTGGTAGCTATATTTGTATTATAGAATATTAACAGCCCAGAGCTCTGTGAGGCTCTGGGCCTACAGCAGTGCTTTAAACTAAAGCTAAAGTCAGCATGCTTACATGCTCATAATGATAATGCAAACATGTTGATGTTTAGCAAGCAGGATAATGTTTGCTATGTTCACCATCTTAGCCTGGCCTGTTTAACAAGGTAACATTTGCTAATAAGTGATAAAACACCAAGTATCAGTACCAGTAGTCATTAGCTTTTTGGTCAAATGAACACGTACGACTGATACTGGATGGAAAATTACAGGGGAATTCCACCAATTCTACACATCAAAGTCTGTTAACAAGTATGGGGGAGTATAAAGTATTGATGGCTTTAGAGAGAGCTGCACAAGTGATGTCACAGGAGCTGTGGTTTTGGCAGCGTTAGTTGTATCTGAAGGCTACAAGCTTGAAAAAAAGGCTATCACTTGGGCCTGTGGGAGTTAGAAAGAAGTGAGTCTACCAGTGCTCTGTTGTCCACTGTTCATCTCTGCCACAGGCTAGAGACTTGTGACTGCATTAGCCTCTACTAGCTTAACACCCAAATCTCTTATATAAATGTATTGCCATGGAGTTGCATTGTGGGCAATGTAGGTGCCATGTGTTGACCAGAATAAAAATGATATCTCTGGTTCTGCTGCATTCATTTTGATACTTTTTAGTTATTAATTCATCCTGAGGCAAACATGAATGTCTGAACCATATAGAAATCTGTCCAATAGTTATTGAGGCATTTCACATAAAACCACAAATGTCAACCTCATGCTGACACTATAGAGGAAATGTCAGGGGATCACCAATGTCAGAAGGATTCACCCTCTGGTTACAATGAATGTGTATGGCAATCAATCCAAAAGTTGTTGGGATATTTCATTCTGGTTGGACAGACTTTGTTTTAGAGACTTGAGGCATTGTATATCGTGATAGAGATACCATATCTTATATCTTACACTAATAGAACGTGTTTAGAGCTAGATTGAAATATGTTTTTTTACTTCCTCATTTTTGATCTTGTCATAGGTTAGGTTAACGCTTACAGACAAAAGAAAAAAAATGATGTTGCGCAATACATTTGACGTGTGTTCTCAGTGACTCAAAGCCACAAAGTAAGTGAGCATTTACTGAATTAGTGTATTCAAATGTCACTTCTACAATACACATACCTTAATGGACTCGCTCAGACCTGTTCCTACACCTGGATCCACACTGTAAAAAATAGTTAGAAGACTTGTTGTCTTTTACCAAAACCAAAAAAAAATCTAGATGTAACAAATTTGTCCACATGACAGAGTGGAGATTCCAGACTTTTACTCTGGAAATTTCCCCATTCAGAAGTATTATCAGAGCAAAATAGCAGTGCTGTTCTATCATGGTTTAACTTCCCCTGAGGCTTGGAACTACTTTTAAGGAAACTCGAACGCAGATGGTTATTGGCACAGTTCACTGGGGAGATGAATCACAGAAGTAGGTCTAGCCCTTAAATCAACACCAAACATTAGATAAGAGAGTATATGACTAATCACGTTCTTAGTTTAACACTTGACATGGACTTCACCTTAACTTTAAGAAAGTTGAGCATTGTGTGTAATGTTTTACTCACTCAAGTCTTCAAAGTTCGAAATAATTTCCTCCGTATGTTGCTATGGTTCATTTTCAGAGACACAAGAAGTGTTATGAATTTCCCATGGTTAAAAAAATAAAAATGCACTGAGTTATGTAAGCAGCTTTTTAGAATCTGGGTCTACTCTGCAGTTTTCCCTGCCAGAAGTTGACATGCAGCCAATAGTTCACATGACTATGCGCCAAGGCATGAAATCCTTTCGTTGTTTCATTTCACTGCTTTCACTTAACAATTGCTTACTCTCAAGGAGGAACAATCAATCTCATGCTGCTACTTCACTGAAAGGATAGCAGAGCCAGTAAAATAGGCAAACAATGACACAGAGAGAAAGCACGAGAATATAAATCAAAGGAAACTCTTCAGACATTTGACACAGAATCCACCAAAGTGTTGACAGATGATCATTAAAAGTGAAGCAATGAGCACATAATGGTAATTTATATGAAAGAATGAACAAATAAATAACACAATTCAAAAAATGTAGTTGTCACTTTAAGTCTTAAAGGCTGGGAAAATATTCTGATTTGCTTTGAACAAGCACGGAGTTGTCAAATATAGTACAGTACATGCAGGGAAGTAATTAAAATGCACATAAAGAAATCCCTTTCTCAGTTTGTTACTGAAAGTGTGTGCTGGACAGCTGGCAGCTCCTCTCAGGCTCCTCTTCAATCTCTCCCTGAGGTTGAAGAAGGTGCCCCAAATCTGGAAGACGTCCTGCATTGTCCCGGTGCCGAAGAAGAGTCGTCCCAGTGGGTCTACAGACCTGTGGCCCTGACATCACGTCATGAAGACCCTGGAGAGACTGGTTCTGCGGCACCTGAGGACCCAGCTTACAGCTTTCCTGGACCCACTACAGTTCGCCTATCTGCCACACATCGGGGTGGAGGACTCCATCATCTACCTGACGCACAAGGCCCTCTCTCACCTGGAGAAGCAGGGAAGCACTGTGAGAGTCATGTTCTTTGACTTCTCCAGTGCTTTCAACACCATCCAGCCCTCCCTACTGAGAGAGAAGCTGCTGGAGATGAACCTGCACCCCGACACCACTTCCTGGATCACAGACTACCTCACAGGCCGGCCACAGTACGTCAGGGTGGATTGTTGTGTCTCTGAGTCTGTGATCAGCAACACCGGCGCACCCCAAGGAACTGTACTGGCACCGTTCCTCTTCACTCTCTACACCTCGGACTTCCGCTTCAACTCTGGTTCCTGCCACCTCCAAAAGTTTTCCGATGACTCCTCCATTGTTGGATGTATCACCAGGGACAACGAGGAGGAGTACAGAGGACTGATTGACTGAGAGGGTGATTGACCCCCCCCATGTGGATATACTGTACATTTTTATTTTTATTCTTATTTTTAATTTTTATTCTATTTTTATTTTATTGTATAATATGTGTATTTATTATCTGTTTCTATGTAGTTGAGCTGCTGCAACACCCGAATTTCCCCCATGGGGATCAATAAAGGAATATAATAATAATAATAATGTATAATGGTGTTTGGGTGATGCAACATTACATCCACTAGGTGTCAGTGTAGGACAGTTCAGAGCTCAGGTTTCAGGCTTGTAGAGTCTTGCATGACTGCATTTCAATAGAATGCTGTGTATGTTGTATTTAGTCTTCTATTGTGAAGTTGTATCATACTACACATTGTCTTAGCAGACTTGTTACTAATAATATTGACAATGTCTCTGTTCCATTCAAGTGTCTCAGTAAGCCATGGGAGTGTGACAGTGAGCCAACATGCACAATATCAGGACCCTGCAACTGACACATCAGCAATGTTAGTTACATTGCTTTTCCTATTGTCACATGTCAATACGTGTTCTGTGAATAATCTTGTATATATATTTCTATACATATTTTTATATTTGGAACAGAGCAGCCATAAACAGTATTAGCTTCACGTTAACTTTTGTCTTCTGTGAAAAAGGCCAAAATCTTGATGAGACATTCTGCTCCGCACCGACGGCCACACCAGCTATTTTAATAATTTGGTGAACAGCCAACAAAAGTTTGATCTTTGCATTTAAGTTTATTCTTTTGAGTAACTGTTCTGTGCTGGGATATCTGTTTTTGTAGACTAGCGTAAGACTACGGCAACAAACCTCAAAAGACAGTTACAAAGTGCTTTACTTATTAAGATAAAGTCATATGAAAAGTTGAGATAAAAACAACAAAAAATAAATAAAAACTGAAACTGAGTAAACAAGTAAAATTGGTAACTGCTGAAAGAATGATGAAGCAACACAACCAATTTCCTGTAATAAAAAAAATAAATAAAAGGTTTTGAGGAATGATAGCGAGTCAAAATCTAGTTTTGATTTGACATACATTGATAAATCAAACTACTTCACGCACTGGAGTACTGGTTGGTCTTCGGGAATATAGTGAAGCTGCCATGTACCGTCTTTAGTGTGCTTTGTGCCAAATGGTGAATGTGTATATATGGGTAAGTGGCGGTGGACCAACTGCAAATTTTTGCCCTGGGGTTTTTGTAACCCAGGCCATCCTTTTACTCTCTCACCAGCCCCAAAGAATATATTATACAACTGTTTTACAGGCTGCATAGTACTTCCAGTGACCAGTACACTGATTCCGATGAGTAAAATCAAGGTTTATTTAAATATTACTGCTCAACTCTACTACTGCTATTTCTGCCCGCTCTTAGTCACCTGTGTTCCTTGCAATTGCTCACACTTATGTTAATAGATAATAACTGCAGCAATCACAGAAAGATAAAACTCATGAATATAAATCAATCCCAATTTCAGTTTCACTTTAGAAATACTTTTTAAGAGGCCATTAAACTAAAATAAGATAATCCTTTATTAGTCCCGCAGTGGGGACATTTGCAGGATTACAGCAGCAGAGAGGATAGTGTAAACAAGAGACATAGTAAAAAGTAATCACACAGTAAATAATATTAAATAAGTTAAAAAGTTAAAAATCCACAATAACTTAAAAATATTATATATACAGACACAATAATTATTGTATAACTTAATATTGTATAATTTTGCCATCATCCTCCTGTCTCCCACCACTTACACAGTATCCAGTGGACATCCTAGGACACTGCCAGCCTTCCTGACAAGTAGAGAAGAAGACACTTTTATTTCATTCACCTAGCTGCAGCTCTAGTGAAGGCTATCACTTAAAAAGAGGCCTGTGCCGTGTCAAAGTAGTGTGACGTGAAATTACATTACATTACATTACAGTCATTTAGCAGACGCTTTTATCCAAAGCGACTTACAGGAAGTGTATTCAACATAGGTATTCAAGAGAACTACTAGTCACCAGAAGTCATAAGTGCATCTCCTTTCTTAAACAAGCATCTCAAAGCATAAGCCAGAGCAAAAGTATAGTGCAGAGGCAGATTACTACGAAAACAATAATTGCAACAGACTAATCCGAATATAGTAAGTGCTACAAACTACTACGAATAGGATAAGTGCAGTAAACAAATACAAATTCAATAAGTGCAGCGAACTGATACGAATACAGTAAGTGCAACAACTAATACGAGTGCAATAAGTGCTACGAGGAAGGCTCAGGGTAGTACTTCTTGAAGAGGTGAGTTTTCAGCCTGCGCCTAAAGATGGGCAGCGACTCTGCTGTCCTGACGTCGGTGGGGAGTTCATTCCACCACTGAGGGGCCAGGACAGAAAAAAGCTGTGACCGGGTGGATCGGCCGCAGGGACCTCTGAGCGACGGGGCAACCAATGAAATGAATTACAACTTTTCTGTGAATTCGGATCATCTGATGCATTATATCATCAGCAGTCACCAATCATTGACACACAAGGAGTAAAGGAGTACTCTTTTGTGGGGAATGGTTTCCCTTGTGGTAAACCGTATGACTCTGATTTGTCTCAGCCAGCCAATAAGTTTCCACACTGTGCACATGACATTCGTTATGATAATTGTAATTGAATGAAGAGGGACCGTTCACAACTTAAGGACATGCACATCTGAAATTAAGAGTGTGCTCCCATGTCTTTAAGTGCACGAGACACAGACCCTTTAGTGCCATTGATAACATCATTTTAAGGTACAAACAGACGCAATGGTCTACAAATGTATTATTCCCAATGTATGTTTGGTGCTAAAAGTCACTTTCCTTACGTGTTCTCTTCGCTGGGTGGGTGAGGTGTTTCCGTTAGCATGTGTTAACGATGAATGCAAGCTGTAAGTGGGGAACCTCAGAGGACGGGCTAAGAGGATTTTCCATCTTAACGTCTCACCAACTGTCACAAACAGTCGGTCACCTGGAGGTGATCCCTCTGAGAGGAGCGGCGGAGCACTTGTGTGTTTGTCTGTGTATGTGTGGAGGGGAATCCTTTTCCACTGGCTAAACTTTAGATTGACACCAACCAAAAGAACAACGGATAAGTCAACACATACATTCTGTACATCACATTAAAGGCATGAGTTCATACCCTTTTCTGATTTCAGAAAGAATCAGTGTGACCTGTTAAAAGGTGGTTCTGCATGTTAAAAAAAACATGCTAGCAGACCATAGGGTGTAACCTTTTCAAACTAGTTAGAGTGTTTATGTGACACTGACACTTTGGTTCGAGCTTCACTCAGCAGCGTAAAGGTACAAGTAAATGTTGTGTTAGCTTGTAGGTCTAACCTCGGCCTCTGACTTTTTTTGAGGGGGTGGAGTAGTTACACCAGAACTTATTTTTGTACACTCGTTTTTTTAAGCCCCAGTTTTACTCAGCAACAGATGGGGAACCAACATTTTCCATGAGGCCTGCACAAAGCACAAGTCGCAGTACTAAACATCCCTGTTGGTCCTGGTGTGAGGAGCTAAATTTATGATACAAAAAACCCAACAACGCTCCTCTGTACCAAATATTTCTAGAAAAGCTATGTTTGCTGTAAGTATTTGTCTTTAGTGGAGCCCACTGACTCAAATAATAACACGCCGGAGTGATGGTCTTGCTATTTTTGCTGTAAAAAAAATGTGCTGCTCTCTTTTTTGCGGAGCTCGTCTCTATTCCTGTTCATTTTAATTCTGCAATCCTCTTTGTGAAAATGACGTGGTGCCACCGTTAGAAAGCAGGATTAACCCATACATAGAGAGGGAGCAAGACATTAGAGAGCTTCATGGAGCACTCAGCGGGACAGCAGCACTCTCTCCATTCAACTTGCAGAGGAAGGCTCAGGGCGATGACTGCTTTATCCTACATACAAGTACAGTACAGGGCTAGTTTACCCTTTCCATTACCCTGTGCCTCCGTGACAGAAACTCTCCTCCAAGATTTTCCAGAACATCAACACAACAGCCTCTCCACAACAACGTTCTGCTTGCTGGCATAATTTCCACGGTGACACCCTCTCAGTGGGAGAATCTCCTAGGTGACGCCCTCTATTGACACGCCTTGAGGTGGCTGGTGCCTTTTTGTAAGCAGGTGCATCCTGTGGAGGGGCAGCAGACGGAGGAGCCTGACACAGGTTCCTTTTTTTTTTCCTCGTGTTTTCTCTCTGTGGGAACACCTATGCAGCTCCGTATCTGGTCTGGAAGGCAGAGTTAAAAAAGAGCAGACACTGGAATCCAGATAAGAATATTTAGAAACAAAGCGAGAGTTTCCATTTGTTTTGCAAATTTGCAATTTAATGCAAACGTGGGTTCGGAATGTTCATATGATTTCAGGGTTTCAAGAAGTTTTGACACAAATGTAACCTTCAACTGTTGGATATATTTCACTGACTGATCTGTTTCAAAGCAAGCAAGCTGCACAGCAAGGCTAAAAGGCCACTGGATTCAGAGACTGACCTTGGACGGACGATGGAGGGGTATGGTTATGAGCACTTTGGTGCAGATGGAGCGAGGGAGAGCCAGGAGGTGGATTATCGGAGAATCGTAGGAGACACTCAGCCCTCAAGTAAGGACGTTTCAACCCGGGAGGGCGAACATTATGTCCGTCAAACCTCACATGGCCATGGACATGAAACTGCAGCCCAGCGATACAGCGCCACACGCATCCAGGCCGGTCTAGGCCCAGAGAGGTGAGTTGCTTTGAAAATATATATGAAGAATGAGCCACCTTTAGGTAGAACTCAAACAGTAACTAGATTAAAACACAATCCATTTGTTTCATTATTTTCACAGAAAGGGTTTTTGTAGCTATTTTTAATTGCAAAGTGACATTCCTACCAGGGAGAGGGAGAGTTCTGCAAAAAACAGAATTTTACACTCTAGAGGATTAGTCTTGACTCAAAAAAAGATGCAAATGAAACTAAAAGACAAGATTAACAATGAAATTGAATAATGCCACAAACATCTCAACCCTCTCAATGTCAATATCCAATTTCAAGTTAAATGACAATGTGATGTCAGTCCTCATGCTTTACCTGGCTGTGCCTTCATAAGACTGCACATGTAAATTAACTTCATGCCGTCGGGTCAGTTTACATGTCCACACACACACACACACACACACACACACACACACACACACACACACACACACACACACACACACACACACACACACACACACACACACACACTTGTCACACACACACACACACACACACACACACACACACACACACACACACACACACACACACACACACACACACACACACACACACACACACACAGACACACACACTTGCATTTAGATCAGTTTGCAAATGCCCTTGAGGTAAAAAAAAATCCCTTGCTTCGGACAGCACACTTCACTTTTGAGTTGTTTGAAGGATAAGGATAGATAATACTTTTGTCTTATGAGCAGATGCTACAACAACAACAACAAAATGGCTTATCTTTAATTGTCCGGTGCTATTTTGGACGTGTTTCTGGTGCCCTTTGTGCACACAGACAATTCTGCGATGCAACATCAAGGCAGCAGTGAGCAGCATGCCGGAGGGAGGATAAACAAGGCCTGAATCAACTGCTCAGAATAGCTACAGTGCATAAAGGAACCACTGACCCATATCTGCAATGACCCACATTTAATTTGACACAAACACAAAGCGGGAAACAGATCCCCCTGAGTCACCTAGGTAGACCAATCTAGTAGCTCTCACTCAAGGTTAATATAGAACAAGAGAGGACTGTACGCATATTAGGTTATAGGGAAGACCACATGGTTCTCCATTGGATTCAATGTCTGAAATGCAATCAGGGAAACATCTCTGCAAGAAATTATCAATATACCGGAAATTCCAACCCCTAGAATAGTTCTGATATTACTTTATAGCCTGTAATGATGGACTTTAAGTGTAACAAAGTATGCCCCTCCTTTTTGGCAGCAAAACCTTTATCGTAAGTGAACCATTGTACTCTGAGGTGATAAAAGATACTGACAGTGATATTTATAGTTGTGAGAAACCAAAAGTGATTTCCTGTCAGCATTTAGTCAGCATTTATAAGATAAAATAAGATAATCCTTTATTATATTTTATGCAACTAATAACTCGATGACATGGGCAGCGTGCTGACATTCTGTCAAGTAATGTGAATGTGTGTGCTGTTTTACACTAATTCTCTTTACCAGAAAGTTACGTGATTGTCCAACTCCAATCTCCTGTAACTAAATGCGGAGAGCAGTTTTGTTTTATTTTATCTTAAAAGACTAATGGTCAATGTATAAACCTTTTACACATTCGATTTCACATACATTTATGACATGAGTTTTAAAAGATGTGTTCTCATTCCCCTAAGTGACCCGCTGTATTCACTGTTATATCCACTTTGGTAATGTATATATATATATAAAAGATATTAGGAAAAAAAGAGACGGTGAATTGATCCACATCAACCCTTTGTGTTCCTCTCAAAGCTGCTTCTCTGCAAACATCCTGAAATTGTCGTCATGTGAACATTTCAGTCTACTTAATCTAGTTTACATGATTGACATGTGACCAGGATTCAGACAGTGCTGCTTTCCTATTATTGTTAACAAGTCATGCGCATATACGTTCCCATTCACTCCCACTATGCTCTGAATCTTTGTAATTAGACAAAAAAATGACAACTTTATAAAGAATACAAAAAATAGAACTATTGACTAAGTGAAAGAAAAAGTAAAACTGAAAAATAACAATGGTAAAAGATGTAAAGTAGCATTGCATAAATGTAAAAGTCCTCAATTACAATTAAAAGCTCTGCGTTCAAAATGCTACTTTAGTATAAGAGTGTATCATCAACAGAATGTACTGTGATATATATTCAAATATTGGGTGAATATTGTTTTACATGTAAGGAACATATTAATATTGATGCATGGGCCTGGACTTATTTTATACACACACCATTGGAAAGTTTAATATACAGTACTAGTCAAAAGTTTGGACACACCTTCTCATTCAATGATTTTTCTTTATTTTTATTTTTTTCTATGCATAGTATTTTAGAAACAGAGTTTATATATATATATATATATATATATATTATATATATATATATAAACTCTGTTTCTAAAATACTATGCATTGTTGTCATACAGTACCAGTCAAAAGTTTGGACACACCTTCTCGTTCAACTACTTTGAAGAATCTAAAATATAAAACATATTCTGGTTTGTTGAGCATTTGTTTGTTTACCACATAATTCCATATGTGTTCCTTCATAGTTTGGATGTCTTCAATATTAATCTACAATGTAGAAAAAAATAAAAATAAAGAAAAACCATTTAATGAGAAGTTGTGTCCAAACGTTTGACTGGTGTACTGTATGTAGTGGAGTAAAAATAACAGCATATTCCTTTTTAAATGTGATGGAAGGATGATTATGGAAAGCAATCAAGTAAAAAGCCCTCTAAACTGCACCAAAGCAAACGTGCCTTGTAACATCTGCCATCTTTTGCAAAAAAAAAAAAGCAGCTTGTAAAACCATCAATATTAAAAATGAAAGTATAGAGGCAATCTTCACTCCAAATGGGAGTCCTAGAAGGAACTTGAATGCACTGAATAATAAGCTGCCAGCATTTATTTTTTATCTTTTTTAAAAGCAAAACTTCCACGTAATAATTCACCCCTTTTTCGTCCACTGATTTCATGCAGAGGGTTAAACACGCCTCTGTGAGGAGGAGAGGGGATGTGACGCTTCCTCCAGTACATAACACCAACACGCACTGTCTGCAGCGACAGGCGACCGCTTCTCATTCACTGCAAACCACTACTTTTTTTTTTTTTTTTTTTTTTTTACATCCTTGGAGCACCGATCCACCTTTTTTTCCTTCATCGAGTTTGTTCTTTGAGGTAGAAGGAAATACTGTGTATATTATGGTGTTATTTTTTTAAATTTTATTTTATTTTCATTTATCCTGATTTGTGTAGAGTCACAGCTGGAAAGTTGCTTCCCCTTTGGTCAACGTGGGCAGCATCAGCTCGGAAAGGTTAGCTCGCGAACGCAACTCGGGAACTATTGCATCAAAAGCTGCGTGGGTCCCAAAACCACTTTATTATCAATGTTTACATAGACAAGCGTGCTTTAAAGTCGTTCCCACATGTCAACCCAAAAGAACCAGACCGCTAACGTGGATGCTAAATGCTAAATGCTGCTCCCACATGTCTGCAAGTACAACTCAGCAAATGTGTGGGTTGCCAAAACCTCGTTTGCATGCACATATGTGGATTATTATTTATTATTTAAACACACATGCACGAGCAGGGATAGTTATATTGTAGCGCAAATGGGGTTTGTTTACCTGGTTTTTTTTTTATATATATATATATATATATAAGTAACATCGTGTACAGTGGGATTATCTGAATGCTATGACGGGGTTGACTTAAGGTGACGTTAAACTCGGTTATTATGTCAAATATCGACTGTGTAGTATTTAAAGACGTGGTTGTTTATGTCGTTGAACTTTATTTTTCTTAATATTGCTACGTATTTATGAAAAAATTGAACGCGAGGTAGATTGTGTCAACCAGCGTGCACACACACGTCCTTTTTACGTGACGCTCGAACGACACCTGAACGCAACACCAGACTCTTATTAATATTCTCCCTAAAATAGTTTTGTTTCTTTTCTTTAATTGGCGTCATAAGAAGTACAAGAAGGTGTTTGATCCTAGAGTGTATTAAAAAAAGGCTCTCTTTAATTCGGCTGCACTGTGGTATGTTTAACAGGGCTGAGAGGTGGGAGGTATGGGAGGCCAACATGAGGGCTAGTGGGTGATTATTGCAACGTGGAGGATGAAAAGCAAGGATGTTGCGTTGCCACCTTACATTTTTTTTAAATTTTATTTTATTTATGGGTGTGTAGTGCAAAAGCAGTGAATGTTTGCTGTATTGTAATGTATTATTCACCGTTCAAATCTAGGCAACACATTTCGAGGATTTTCTTTTTTTATTATTATTATTTTTTTTTTGGGACAACATTTCAATTTATATACATTTTGTAATTACATTTTCTAAAAATTTTTCTTCATCCGGCCATGTTTGCACAGCAACGTGCACTGATGTCATATGCGCACCATTTATTTTATGAAAATAGAAATCTGGTATTAATAATTTAGAAATGGACACAGAAACAGTAGGATGTTTTACAGTGACCTATATGTCTTTGTGATACATTGTGTGATCTAATGTTAAATTAATGTATCTGCAGCAGTCATAAAAAACAAACAAAAAAACAACGTTTATAACATTGTTAGACATTTATTACCGGATCATTGTTGTCTTTGCAAGCGGATGAAGCAGTCGCATCATGCTCCCGCCGCGCAGGCGCACTGACCTGCGTCTGTCTGGGTGATGTTGATGTTGCTATGGTAATGTCTTCCTATGAGAAGGTCACCAAAGCTCTTCCTGCAAAGTGGATGTCTAGTGTTCTTGCAGAGCATCCTTTTACTGCCCCTTTTTTTTAGATGCACATATGTATCCGAGTCTTTGGCTGCAGAGTTTATTGAAGATGCTTAATGTCTAGTGTTCTTGCAGAGCATCCTTTTACTGCCCCCTTTTTTTAGATGCACATATGTATCCGAGTCTTCGGCTGCACAGTTGATTAAAGTTGCTTCTCCTTATCATTTGGCAGCATGGCGGATTACTTAATCAGCGGTGGTACGGGATACGTCCCCGAAGATGGACTCTCAGCTCAGCAGCTTTTCTCAATTGGAGATGGCCTTACGTACAAGTAAGTTTCCCTGCATCACAGACTTTGATTTAGATTTTATTTTTCTTTGGAAAATCTCAGTAAAGTCATTTAAATTAATTCAAAGTAAGGTCACCTTATTTTCAAAACCTCACCCGCGCGCAGTGGCGGGTGAAGTGTACGCAGCAGTGCTTTGTAATGGCCAACACATTTTGAACCAGCAGATCTGACCAACAGTGCGTTGTCTCCGACGGTCATACGGCTGAAGAGCTATGCTCTAAAGGAGATGGGTTGACTTACAAGTGAGTAGAACAGTCATCTTCAAACTGTTTTGAAACTGTGCTGTTAAAAAAAATCCTTTGTCTCTCCAAATAGTGAATTGATAAAAGGGGGAAGCAAATGACAGTCCTTCCAAAGCAACTTTACTTTGAGCGGAACAAACCATGCCAAAACCTCAATCTGGTGTCATGAAAGTGCATGCATGTGGATGATAGAAGGAGGGCTTTTGTTGGAATGCTCAATATGATCTAGGCCATGGGGATCAAATTTGCTTCCATTGAACATAACTGCATGATTTACTTCAATTTACCATCAAAGGGCACGATCTGTCCTGTGAATGCACCATGCATGCCAGAACAGCTCATGCCCTTTCTTTCCAAAAAAACACACTTTTCTTTGATTTACTCACTAATCAAGCGCTCATTTCTCACATCTTTCTTAACCTCACTCAGCTCTGCCACACATTCTGGTGTTAAACAAACATGCTTTGTATTTGAACTCATCATGCATTTTGTCTGAAATCTTCTTTAATAATCCTACTAATCGCCCTCTGATTTTCTTAATCCTTAATAACAAGAAGCAAAGCATTGTGTAACTCGGTTGTAACGGCTTGAACTCTCTCCTACATCCATCACAGTGCTTTACCAGTTGAACAGGTACTAACCAGCATTACAATCAATCCTTAAGAGGCCCGCCCTCTCAGCGTTCCCTAGAAGACCATTAGTCAATGTATTATTCTGTATGATATATATAAGGTAGATAACTCTCCGTCTGCACAACAAAACTACATTTATCTACAACTACACTGATCATGCTGCTCCTGCTTTACAGAAGCTAATTGAATAGAAAACGTAATGGTGTTTGAGTGTGTCCGCGTGTGATTGAACGAGCTCTCCACACTGTAATGAAGAGCATCACGACCAAAAGGAAAGTTTGCACACATGATGGAGTGAGTTGACATCATGTGGTTTGCAGGAGGAATTGGGGTGGATGGGGTCGGTTCAACTTCTAATGCTAGATTTCTTAGAAGCTTATTTAAAAATGCTGACTTCAAACGCTTCATGTAATCTTTGATATAAATCTTAAATGTCCCCAATGACTTGATCGACACCTAGGCTCTTATCACAGGCACTGAATCTAAGAATACAATTAAACAGGATGTAATCGATCTTTTTTTTTTTTGTATTTTAGAGGAAAAGGAAGTAAGCCACCCAAATTAAGTGAGCCACAGACACAGGAAGACAAACTGTATTTTGAGATAAATGGGTTCCTGCAGCAGTTTGACCTTTTTAACTAGGTGCATGTTCTTTTAATCAAAGCTGCTTTTGTTCCACACTATTGAAATGGCCTAACGAGTCACAGAGATGGCACACTTTAAAGAGTTCGCGTTCCGTTATGATGCAAGGTGATGAACTGTAGTTTATACATGTAGACACTGTAAAATACATTTACAAAAGATACAACATTTAAAGTGCCTCTTATGCCACAGGCTGGTAGTTAAATACTAGGTCACTGCCATTCATAAAAATAAAATAAAAGCTACTTCAACATAACCATATCATTTAAACTATGCACTAAATACTACATTCTGTGAAATTGAATCTGTTGACCTTGTGGACTCAGGATGTTCACCAATCACACACTTTATCTTTCTAATGACCTGTAAAATCTCTCATCTTTTTAAAGCCTTATGGTCAAGTTGCTTGGCAGACCAAGCTTTGTTAAAACCATAAATTGACTGACGTATAAGAACATATCTCTCATTGTTTCACTTCGTACAGAGCTGTAGCAGAAAAGTCCCTGCTGCTAACTGTAGTGTAATAATATTCTTCCCTCAGGGTCTTCGTCACAAAGAAGTCAAGAGTGTGACTCCGACATACAGATGTTACTCGTTGGGATTCACCCTTGTTACATTTCCAAAAATACTGGGTGCCATGCTCCCACCTGCTTTTGGATGTTTTATTTTTTTTTTTGTTTCTTTTGGTGTTTTCTATTTCATGCCCAGGCAAGAATGGGCATCTGCACAAACCGGGGCGGATCAGTTATGGCCTCTGGTTGCGCTCTGAAACGCTCCGGCTTATTATCATGAATTTGTCTACATTTAACATTCAAACGAATTCAAACATTCAAAACCATAATAAAGCCTCACCAAGCCAGTGTTGTCTTTTAGAATTCAAATCCAACACAATGAGCGTCTGGTGTATTAATACACCCCCCCGCCCCCGAGGCACTGGTTGCAGCCCGTGAGCCGCAGCTGAGGTTTGTGGCTGCCGCTAAATGCTAGCAGATGTGCGCTGGACTTCGTGCTCGTCCCCACGCTGATGTTTGTGGGTTGTTTGGACTTTTAAAGTGAGGGAGGAACAAACTAACAGGACTCCTCCCCCCTCGCAGTGTCCCATCTTGTGCGACTATTTCTGACCTTCCTTCCTTCCCTCCCTCCCACCCACACAGAGATCACTCCCATCCCCCATTCTCATTTAGACTCTGTTATGTCCACCTGTACTGCTCACCATCTACCTGTTTCACATACCTGTGCTCTGTAGTCGTCCTCCTCCCCTCTCAAGCTTCCTCAAACATCCACATGGGCACACAAAGCCTTCTATGTTCCTCCATCTTTCCGTCTGTCACCCTGCCCTGTTTTCACACCCTCCTGCAAAAATGTACATGGGGTTCTGGATGGAAAACAAACACACCTTTCCTGTGTCTCGCTCTTGCACTCCCACTCATCTCATCACCCTACATACAGTCCAAGAGCTGAGTGAGAGCAACTGTAGCTTTTGACCAAGCACAGGACCCACCGTGACCCAGCCACACTCAGTGTCTGTACTCAGTCACTGTCCTACTCGGTAATATTCTGGGAACCACGAGGAGACGTAAAAGAGTATCCAATAATATGTTGCAGGCTCTAAACTGTGGCGCTGTTCTAACTAAAAATGGTATACAGAAGGAAATAAGTCAAAAGAGATCAGGCATGACAAACTAATTAAATGTCTAACAAATGTTGAATGCAAATGTTCTTTTAAAATCTAAATCAGTTTGTTTTTTTAACCTGTCTTACATAGTTTTTGTTTTTAACCTTGTTCAGAAGAACTCAAATTCGAATGCAATTCACCCTGTGAGCTACATGTGTTGTAGGAATAAGAAAACATGTGAAATTCTGTTTTTCTTGGAAATATTTAGCAGAATATATATTACAAATATTCATGTTGGTTTAAACACGAGGAACTCTTTAGCTTCTGGTTATTCAAAGAATGCTTTAAACCAGCCATGCAAAGTCGCACCCGTCACTTACTTTGCATTTTGTTTATGTCTTTCAGTGACTTCCTGATATTACCTGGCTTCATCGACTTTACCTCAGACGAAGTGGTGAGTACACCGACGTGTGAAGAACATTTATGAGGCCACAAAAGAACACGCAATGTCTGGACCACAAAAGAACACTCAATGTCTGGTTGTTGCAAGTCTCCGTCACATCTGAGAAAAGACGAGCCAATCACATGAGAATTACTGTGGCAGTGTCGGCACGCAGACTGTCGTCGGCCGAAACCATCAGCCTTATTACGAGTGGTCTCTCTTTTTCATTTTATTATAAACAATCCTCTCCACCCCAGACCTCAACCTAATTTCATAATGTCAAGCTCTTACAAAAACAGTCTTGTTTTTGTCCCGTCTGCATCATTTCGTCTCTCCCCTTTGCCTTGCTATTTTTTGCTATTTTTGCCCAATGTGGTCACCAGCTGGCAGCTGCCTCGCCCGTGTGTTTACGTTTGTCTGGTCGGTTGCTCTCGGAAGAAGAACACGGGAGAGTTAATCTCCGGGCTTCAGATGAAATCCCTCTCTTCTGCTTCGTTCATCTCAGCAGACTTAAATTGAACGTATCTCTAATCCCCCCCCCCCCCCGTTACAGAGTGCTCTCGTTGCTGTGCGAGATGCTTGTCTGTATCGCCATGTTGTCATGGGCTGGTTGTCTCCACAGAGTCTTTTCCTTGCCCTAGTTTTCCACTGGATAGTGAGTCTATTCAAGCACGAATAACACAAGCGCTTCCACATTTGGCCTCAGTCGCAACTTTGAATGGAGTAGTTCATATTCACAAGGCGCCTCTGTAGAATCGGACCGAATTCTGTAATATACTTCCTAGCTTTGCGCGTGGAGGCGTTGTGGGAAATTCTTCGGGTTTGCGATGTTCTCGACCTGATGTCCCAACGCTCAGTTGAGATTGGCAGGTCGGTGCAGCTGTGCGCTCCACATGGAGATGTGATTTGTCCGGCCTTGGCCGTGAACCCCTGAGAAGAGTGTCTGGCACAGATAAGGAGGGAATGCTTGGACACCACAGGACTCGTTTGCTGGTTTCCCATGTGCAAACAACGTCATTGTTTTACACACACACGCATAGTTGAAGATAACAAAAGCGGGAGATGGCTGTTGTGGGAATCAGTAAGATGTTGAAGTTGTTATTACAGTGGCAAGGCTCATTTTCATTTTTCTGTCCCTGAGAGAAAGAACCTTGTATCTAATTCACCTTGCAGACATCTTGTTTTACAAATTGTAGCAACCCGGCTCTCACGCTGCAACATGAAGGAGACAGGACGGGTGTAAATCTAATAAATAGGTACATTTATTTAACAAATACTATTAACAAATCACATTAACTAAACAAAGCAAACAGAACAGCAGCTGGGTCAGCCAAGGGAAAGCCCCAGGAGGAGAGAGCTGCCCCTCCTTGTTCAGGTGCGGAGTCTTTATGACTGGCACTCTGTGATGCTCAGGTGTGGCTCATCAGCAGCAATCAACTACCTGAAAGACAAAGAACCAGCAAACAGGACACGTCACACAAATGAACATGTAATGACACAGTAAAACTAAAATGATGTACATTTTTATGTTAAAGCAGCTCTTGCATACACCAAACATTAAAACACAAGTAACAACATGACTCCTTTGGTGTCACTGAAACATATCTAAAGATATCAAATACTACAGTATATTGAATCTGTAAAGTTTAGTCTGCCCCCTGGTGGTTCATGTGCCAACCTACAGAAACGAGTTTTTTTGAAGACATTAAAAAGTGCACACACTCTCTTTGTGTCTCTTAGGACCTGACGTCAGCGCTGACCAGGAAGATCACACTGAAGACCCCCTCATCTCCTCCCCCATGGACACGGTCACAGAGTCGGCGATGGCTATTGCGATGGCGGTAAGACACTGATTTGCCATAAACTGCTATTAAGAAAGGGCACCATTTTTAATTTATTGCCTAATTCAATTCTGATTTTTTTTTTATTTGGTAGCTAATGGGAGGCATTGGCATCATTCACCACAACTGCACACCAGAATTCCAAGCCAATGAGGTCCGGAAGGTTAAGGTAAATAATGATAATAAATGAGTATTCTTCATATGTACAATTCACTGTTTTCACAATCTGTCACACTATCTCATCATGTGAAGTTAAGTGAAATGCTCACTATTCATGTTTGATTTTAGTAGAATTATAGTTTTTTTTCACAAATACCCACTTGCATGCCTGTAAAAAAATGTATATACACCAAAAGGACTAAAGTATAAACCTCGACCAACCTAACTTGACTGTCACATGAACCATATAATGACCTCTCGTTGTTTTGTATTGATCTTCCATCTGTTTGTGTGTGTGTGTTTTGTATGTTACTGTTTTCTTGTATTTGCTTATTAACATTAACTTATTGTCGTGTGTCTTGGTGTGATGTTTTGCGCTGCTTTGCACAAAGAAAAAATTCATAAAAGTAATAATTCCGTTTGGTTTCTCTTGGTCTCCAGAGGTTTGAGCAGGGTTTTATCACAGACCCGGTTGTGATGAGTCCGCGCCACACCGTTGGGGATGTGTTTGAGGCCAAAGTAAGACATGGCTTCTCTGGTATTCCGGTCACAGAGACGGGCAAGATGGGCAGCAAACTGGTGGGCATCGTCACCTCCCGAGACATTGACTTCCTTTCTGAGAAAGACCACGGCAAACCTCTGGAGGAGGTGTGTATTTTTCTTTTTAGGAAACTGAGCCATCCATTAGTTTACAAATGTTTGTAATGGCTTCACTCATCTGATTTGCTTCTTGCTTGTCGTCTCCAAGGCCATGACGAAGAGGGAGGAGTTGGTAGTGGCTCCAGCCGGTGTTACCCTAAAAGAAGCCAATGATATTCTGCAGCGCAGTAAAAAAGGTGAATAGAAGTGAATGTGTTACAGCAGCTTTTTCGAGTTGGATTTGGGTTCGCTCTCATGCAATTCAAATAACCTCAACTCTGACTTTCTCCAGGCAAGCTTCCTATTGTAAATAATAACGACGAGCTGGTGGCCATTATCGCCAGGACGGATCTGAAGAAGAACAGGGACTACCCGCTGGCCTCCAAAGACTCACGCAAACAGCTGCTGTGTGGCGCCGCCATCGGCACAAGGGAGGACGACAAATACAGACTGGACCTGTTAGTGCAGGCTGGAGTGGATGTTGTTGTACTGGTGGGTGATTTGATGGTTAAACCGTGAAATATGCCTGTGTGAAACGCACATTGCATGCATTCCTTAGCCTGTGTTATCTGTTAAGTTATCTGTGAGTACTCAGGTCCATGTCAGTGTACTTAAATCATTGTTTCTGCATCCCCAGGACTCTTCACAAGGCAACTCGGTGTATCAAATCAACATGATAAGTTATATTAAACAGAAGTATCAGGAATTGCAAGTGGTGGGAGGAAATGGTGAGTTTATTGAAATAAGAGATGCTTGTTGATGTCGTTTCCTGATGAGTTTGATTTAGTTTTTTTTTAAGCCAGCCTTTCTTATAATGCTAACAAAATCTAATAGTTTGCACACTTTTTCTGCCACTTTTTCTTCTTTTACCCACAGTGGTCACAGCAGCCCAGACCAAGAATCTGATCGATGCTGGTGTCGATGCTCTGAGAGTCGGCATGGGCTGCGGCTCCATCTGCATCACACAGGAAGGTACTGACCCTTCCTTTTCAAGGCCATCTCATGAACACCGTTACAACATGTTTTCTCTTTTTCATTAACAATTAATCTCAAATGAAATTGAGATAAATAACATTTCTGGTGATCTTAAGTTAACACAAATGCGAGATGAGAATTTCAAAATGGGAAAAGAATAAGTTGGTATAATGAATGATAATAAGTCCTCTGCTGTAGCTCATCAGTTCTAGCTGTACCTGTTCCTAATCTAGCTACGAGCTACAGTGGGGAAAAAAAAAAAAGGCCATCCGTTGCTAATGGTAAAAAAATAGCCCGAGACCCTCCCAGTTGTCATGGTGATCTGCCAAGGCCTCATTCTGGGTAACCATGGGAACCGGCCTCTCGTGCTCAGACTGTGTCACGTTCCCCATCAAGAACAGAGTACAGAGATGTATGCAGCAAAAGGACATGAACTTAAAATAACTGTTAGTCACCATTTAAATAGATGCTGCTTTTCTGTTTGGCCCAAGGTCTGATCTGACTCACTAACCTGATCTGTTTCCATGGCAGTCATGTTGAATATGTTTTCTTTCTTCTAGTCATGGCATGTGGAAGGCCCCAGGGGACCTCGGTGTACAAGGTAGCCGAGTACGCCCGGCGCTTCGGTGTGCCAGTCATCGCTGACGGCGGCATTCAGACTGTGGGCCATGTGGTGAAGGCTCTGTCTCTTGGAGCATCGACTGGTGAGATTCCACAGATTATGACATAGAGAAGGTTGTAACATTGTGAAAAAGAAGGCCTTATCTGATAGTCATATTTCACAAAGCTTATTCACCTTACATAAATCCAGTCTTCACAGCAGTGAGGCTGTTAGATACGGTAATGAAAGACCACATCATTCTCTCCTGTCTCCCCACTCCAGTTATGATGGGCTCGTTGCTAGCGGCAACCACCGAAGCTCCAGGGGAGTACTTCTTTTCAGACGGTGTGCGGCTGAAAAAGTACCGCGGCATGGGCTCGCTGGACGCCATGGAGAAGAGCACCAGCAGCCAGAAACGCTATTTTAGGTATGTAGGAGGCTAAAAGCAGTGAAAAGCCAAATTACAAGAGCTGTGATCCCATTGGAGGAATATTGATTAGTGTCTTTCCACAGTGAGGGCGACAATGTGAAGGTAGCCCAGGGTGTATCGGGCTCGGTCCAGGACAAGGGTTCCATCCACAAGTTTGTACCTTACCTGATAGCTGGTATCCAGCACGGCTGCCAGGACATCGGGGCAAAGAGTCTTTCTGTCCTCCGGTGAGTAGTGTGTGAGTCACCGGTTATAATACAGATGTTTTTCACTTTTATGTGCATTATGTTTTTACCATCTTTCTGTCTTTTACAGTTCCATGATGTACTCTGGAGAGTTGAAGTTTGAAAAGAGGACCATGTCGGCACAGGTGGAGGGAGGTGTTCATGGACTTCACTCGTAAGTACAAGAAAAACCTCTCTTGTGCAATAAACCATACCTTTTTTGGGTTTGGGAGTACAAGTTTTTACTTTGTCCTCTGTAGGGAATGTGCACAGACAGACAACAAGCACCCTCCTTTTTAAAAGGAATGTGGACTGAATTGTTGTGAAACAAAAATGTCTGGTTTTACCGGGTGAGCAAGTTATACCTTTTTTCAGTCCCAGAAGCAGGAATGGGAACTGTAAATTGTGGTTTTCTTTGACACTTACGTTGCTAAGAAACAGTCTGGCTCCAGCATTATTGTACTTCCTGTAAGCGTAGGCATTGGCAAATGCTTCAATGGAAAATAAACCTGCTTTATAGTTGAGAGAAAGAACAGGCAATGCAGCAAATAAAAGAAATGCTCGTTTCTCTCCTGTTGCTCCATTATTCTCACCATTGCTCCCCAGACTTTCCATAGAGACCCTTTTTGTAAATTGCAGTTTAGCAATTTTCTGCTAAACTCTTTCAGAAAACATGTAACCAGTAATTGCAATTTGTTCAATTAAAGTGAATCGCAATTAACGTACTTGTTGCAGCAATATTTTTACCTAACAGTCGAGCAGGCGCTGATTTCTCTCCCGATGTTTTTTTTTTTTTTCTCTGCCTCCACAGTTACGAGAAGCGGCTTTACTGAGCGGGGGCGGGGGGGGATGGAGCGCAGATCAGTGCAAGTCTAACAGTGACCAAATGTTAAAAATCCTCTGCTAAAACACGCACCACCCACTACACCCTCTCCTCTGTCGTATCCACCGTTACTCTCTCTCTGATCCCGGCCGGCTGCTCTTGGGAGGAACGAGGCACAGAAGCGAAGTGAGAATCTTCAAAACCCGAACACCCGACTCTCTCTGAACACCTGGGATTTTTTTTTTGCACTCAAGAAGCGGCGGATCAGGGTTTTTCGGAATATCACACCTGTACCTTGAGCATGCAGCCGATCCCAATTTAGCGTGCGTGTTGATAGTAGTGTGTGTGTGTGTGTGTGTGTGTGTGTGTGACTGGTGAATCAAGGGAAACGTGTGACTGACTGAGTGATAGTGTTTAAAAATGTGTCTTTGGGAAAAAATAAAGTGAAGGTGCGCTGTGTTTACTTGTTGATATCATAGAGTCTAAAACGGCCACGGTGCAGATCACATCAGCATCTTACTTTGGCCTTTTTTTGGGATCCACGTTTTACCAGCACGCTCCCCATCTGAAGCCTCTCACAATCCAGCTCTTAAACACACCAGTACGTGCAGAAAACGAGACGAAACACTTGTCTGTCTATGTGCAGTGTGTCGGTGTTTCATGGCAATCTCCCTATTCCGTTCTCATTTTTAAGCCATTACAGGTCTAAGCTACTTACTGAACAGTAGCTGGTTATACTTCAGCGCATATTGTTTACTTCCCTGTGTTGTGGATCCCGAGGTACGAGATATTGGCTGTGACGTTTATCCTGTAGACTTTGTATCCGTCGGTGTCCCCTACAATCAATAGACCGAACCCAGACCCGCAGTCTTAACCTCTGTGGGCGTTCATTTTCCCTTAAACGACACCGTGGCAAATAATCACTGTCCCATTTCAGTGCATAGTGTTCATATGTTGAGCATGGAAGGGACCAATAGCTGAAAAAAACTGAAATGTATTGCATCAATCAAGAGTAGTTCAAAATGAAGAGGACTATTTCTCCACCCATAATTTGGATACTTTTAGATAAAACAAACTTTATATAAAAACCTGTATAGTCTTGGGGGGCTTTGAATTGCGCATGAAGTGTTTTGATATGCATGTTTGTTTTTCCACTTAGCCAAACATGGCTGTATTTATATTCTGCGTTATTGTGATTGCATACATACTGCCAAGTGTCTGTAAGCTTCCTCTAGACACTTTTCTTTTGTAATTTCGAAAACCAAAATTGCGCACAAGAAGTCGCTTGTTACCGCGTGTCACTTCATTCCTGAGTTCTCAACAGTGTGGCATAGGTTCTCCGTGATAAGTTTATTTTCTTTCTGATGAATTTGTTTCTTTTTTTTTTACCAGAGATTTGCCTTGAAAGGGGGATGGATAAAGGCTGCGTGACAGCTCAGTGAAAAAGCATAATGCTACACACCCTCTCGCCTCTTTTTCTTACTTTGAAACGGCATCGCTTATGTTTTTCTTATCATTCAGCTTATGTAGGAGTAGGCTTATCTAACATTTTCATACTGGATGTCCTTTTGGCCAGATGTCTTTTTTTTTTTTTTTTTTTTTTTTTTTTTAATGAAATGTCCCAGATTGTAAGAGTTGAGTTGATTCCTCTAACGTGCTAATGTATTTACCCTGCACAGGGTTCCCCTCGACTAACAAAAGCCTTGCAATTGGACTAAATTGCAACATAAATATACATGAAAATGGAAAGAGAATATATGGAGAAATATATACCTATATCCAGCTCGAAAGGACTGCTGATTGTTTTCAGTTTACCATCTGAAGAGATAATACAGGTTTTTATTTTAAATGTCAAATTTGTGAAGTACTGAGTTCTGTTAGTCCAACTAAAAAGCACAAATATAGTGATAAGTGAGATATTTGGTTTAGGTTTTTTGTTGTTGTGCTGCACTTTTGTATGATTTCATGACGTTGTTAAGCCGCTATACTTGTCAGAACATTGCAGAAGCTTCTGCAACCAATAACCAAAACATTAAGGAACGGCTTTTTAGATGGACAGAAAAGACTCAGTATTTATTAAAACCATTTGGGAATTTTTGAGAAATATCACTTCAGCACATGTTTACAGTAAAACACTCAACAGCGGTTTGTTGCTTTTGCTTAATGTGGTTAAAAAAAGAATAAATAAATCAAACAGTGTTTGGACTTATGTCTTATTGAATATGAACTGCAAAGTCACAATGGATGTCACCTTGAACCTAAAATAAAAGAAGCCACATTTTATAAAAGACACTTTATTAAACAATGTGTTTAGCAAAGTTATATGTTTGAACATAAATAAATTAGTAAGCAAGTCATAGATTATCCTGCCAGTGTATGTAGAAGCACAGCACATTGGTGATAAATGGAGGATAAGGTAACCTAGTGTGCAATCCTTTCCAGTAGAGGGCACTGCTGCACCAGAACAGCAAGTAAGATGTGTAGCATAGTGGTATAGAGAGTTTATAGCTTGACAAACTCAATAGCAATCCAATTTATTCAACATGACATTTAATGATGATGTTATGCTGCTGAAATTGAAAGCATAATACTTCAGTAGTTTTTAATAAGTGCTTAATTTTAGTCACAGTACAGTACTATTATTTGGAATGTTGGAATGCGATAAAAACATTTGTACAAATAAATTCTTGTTATTTCCACTCCATAAAATGTCACTATTCTTTTGACTGTATCAAACTTCCCCAGCCTTTATCAAACGTGTAAAAGTTACAAATTACCTTTTGGCTTTTGACATTCTTGGCACTTAGACCCTCAAAGACATTCACTAATTACCACTCATCAAACCTCCAAAACTTTATTTTGGCAGGTATAGGTCTTTTACGGTGCACTCAAAAGCTACCATGCACTACCAAATAGGCTGTAAAAACTTGACAGTTACCCTTCTGGCTCCTTCTGGATAAGTCCTCTATGTAACCCTTGTTAGACCAGACTGTCCTGTTTATAAATCAATAGTCTCGCTGCAGATGCTCAAAGCATCGATTTGTCTGCAAACGCTGATGAACTCCTCCTGCACGGAGCGGTCTGCCTCAGACGACATGTCCAGGTCCAGGCTCTCTTGTGAGGCCGCACCCAGTGTTTGATAGTGCCTCTGGGGGTCGACATTGCCGTTGAGGCCAGAGGATGCCATATGGCCCATGCCCCCTTGCTGGAGATGCTGCTGAGCATGTCTCTCTGAGCTTGGACAGAGGACCAGTGAGGAGCCTCCGAAAGGTTCTCGGTAGAGGGAACAGGAGGAAGAGCTGCCCTTCCAACGTTCAGGAGACGAGCAGCTGGAGGATGACGACAGGGAGGGAGATGGTGGAGAACCTACAATGGGGTCTCCTTGAGATTGGGCGCAAGAGGGCTCGGGTTGCGATGCCATCTCCACGCAGGAAGAGGTTCGATAAAGGCCAGGGTCGGCTGAGAGGGGATCGCAGAGGCTGTTGCATGGAAGTGCACAGTGGTTGTTTAAGGATAGATCACTGCAGCGAAGAGGCCTGGCAGGGCTAAAGAGGCTCATGGGAAAGAGGGCTTCACTGAAGAGTGCCTCGTCTATGCTGCGACGCAGGTTGATCGGCGAAGGAGGCCGCAGGTCTGTGGTGGAGTCACTCGTAAACGAGGATCCACCTGAGGGTTCTCCGCATCCTCCATTCTCCGGTTTTCCTGAACCCTGTAAGTCCAAATCCAAGTCCAGGTCTCGGTATGCCAAGGCTCGGTTGCTGTGGTAGAGGAGGTCCAGGCCGTTCAGACTGCTACCAAGCCTCTCATCCACCAGAGTGTAAAGAGGAAGGCTCTCTGTCTCTCCAAGCCCAACGGTATCAATGATTGCAAGCTTCTCTTGCTGGCTCAAGGTCCATTGGTAGCTCCCGGGCAGGATGGGCGACTTGGACGCCAAAAGTTCAGTCCAGCAGCTCCCTGCAGATGGAAGATGGTCAGAGCAGTAGACAGGTTGTGCTACCACCAAGGCCAAGGTGAGACAAACCCCGAGCTCACACAGTCTGCAGCTAAACTGGAAAGCCCACCATGGCCAAGGGTGGAAGACCTCCTCTCCACCTGCAACACCCATAGCATTGAGCATTGCATACAACTGCAGTCCTGCACATGCTAAACAAAACAATGCTGAAATACAAACGGTTACAGCTGCGCGGTCCCAGTCCCGGCTCTCAGCAAAGGGGCAGCGGTTGTAACGTTCAGCAGGTGTTGGAGACGTGTTATTCAGGTGGTAGATGTGCTTAGAATCTGCCCGCACGTAGATGTAGAACACGAAATAGGCAGCAGACAGAAACGTGGCCAGTGCTACAAAGGTCCCACGGGAGACGAGTGATAGAAAGAGGCAAAGGGGAGGCTTTTCGTGGTAGAACTTCAGTAATGTCACTGGTCCGAATGCAGCACCAAAGTGCACGACAACCAGGCAGGCCAGGAAACAGGGTCTCTGGAAAGCTGAGTAGGAGAGCTGCATCCTTGAGCGCATGGAGAGTAGAAGGAAAACCACACCGAATGCTGCAGTCAAGCAGGGAAACGGTGCTTCGTAGAGTATCAGTGAGGCCTCTGTAGAGGGCAAGCGGTCCTGGTGGCCGTAGGCATCGTACAGGAGGGAGAAAGACCTGGTGCAACCAGCCGCTAGTAGAAACAGACTGACCAGGGCAAAGTAGCCACAGCCGGACGGGCATCGTAGAGGCAGGCAGAGCAGATTGAGAGCCGAGGCTATGGTTAGCATTGCAAAGATGCAACCAGCTCCGTAAACATGCGCCTCCCAGGCCAGGCCCCAAGCGGCCATGGCACTGTTCCAGTCGGTGTACAGCGGCACCAACATGGGTGGAGCCGGGATCAGGAAGGGGTTGGCCGATTGGTTGGTGGCAGTGATGTTTTGTGTGGGCTTGACTTCCGAGGAGGTTGGTGAGTCCCAGGCGTCGGAGAAGCTGCAGATCCCGGTGCGCTCTTGATTGCAGTCTGGAAGCAAGGTGGCGTCGCTGTACGCCTGGTTGGACATCCAGTCTTCAGTCTGCAGAGGGATATAGGGAGTTTCTGGGTGGAAAGAAAATAGAAATTCTGTTAGATCAAATTTGCATTGAATAGCTGGTAGGATAAACAAGATTAATATGAGTAATTAAGAAGAATACAAGAAAATCCCCAAACTTGAAGTTGGCAACAGCTGTAATCATCTTCTTTTAATTTACTTAAAAGCATACTAATTGTCCACTCATGAGAATACACAGAAGCATTTAATCAAGGTCCAAACCGTCTGAGCCATTGAAGAAATTGGCTCAGGTCCAGGATGGTGAAAGCGTGTTTTCTGCCTAATGTGCTAATCCTGTTTAGAAGCTTGTAGGAAAGCAACTTCATACTGAGCTGGGCCAAATCAGAGTGTGTGTGTGTGTGTGTGTGTGTGTGTGTGTGTGTGTGTGTGTGTGTGTGTGTGTGTGTGTGTGTGTGTGTGTGTGTGTGTGTGTGTGTGTGTGTGTGTGTGTGTGTGTGTGTGTGTGTGTTAGAGAACAGCCCATTCAGAACCACAGAGCTGGTTTCTCTTGCATTACGTAAGCCATCTGGAGTTTCCATGCAAGTACAGCTAATTATGATAGTCTTAGATGTGTTTTAGCACTGCAAAAGGAAATGGTTTAGCTTGGGAAAATTAAGGGGCAACCATGTGTGCTTCCGTGATCAACAGAGACGGCTGCAAAGCTCATCTGCGCCGTACATGTTTATGTAGCTCAATTACTGGAGGACGACTTGAACGCGACGTAGCACAAGTCACTCTTCACAGCATAATGCCTCACAGATGGGCTAAAAGAAAAACATTTTTCAACCTACTTGTCTCGACATCACCAATCTTCGCATCATAAACCTTGTTCTTTTCCATAAACATCACCTTCAATCACACACATGCTATCTTTCCACCACAGAAAAGAAAAAAATGTAAACCTTCCGTCTAATGATGGCACCTTTAAAACCTTCCGCCTTTAAAAAAAAAAAAAAAAAAAAGGTTGTCAAATGCAGCACAAGAGAAGGAGCTTCTAACAGCATCTCCATCTTTTGCACATACACAGGCTCATCAGTAATTTTGCTGCAGATCCGAGACAATCACTCCTCCATAAAGACCGTTATCAATGGACCACAGAGAAGGGGACAAATGACCTCGATATACTGACAGCACAGTAATTCACACAGCAAGCAGGTTCAGTGAAGTGAACATTCATAAATATATATATGCTGTTTCTTTGTGAGATTAGAGACTTTTTGTGTGTAAAAATGTTGGTGTATACAGCCCAGAAGCAATGTAGCTCTTGTCTACACCAGTTAAAAAAGGGGGTTTAAATATGTCCAGCGAAGCCTGGTAAATACATTATATCTGGTGGTGATGTTACATGCCAGTTAAAGAACTTAAATGTGCAGACATCAGCACCGCAAAACCCCTAAATCTTTGCTTATAGATTGAGGATGACTAATTTGTTTCCTATATATAACGAAAAGCATGATCTATGTGGTTTAGAATTTTTGTTTTAAGTCTTTCTCATCTTTCTTTTAATGTACTTTTATGGGTTGTATTCTTGTGTTTCCCATCCCACCCTGTCCTGGTCCCCTAATTCACTCGTTTGTTTATGTTTCCCTTCAACACTCGCCTTCCAAAAGTGGAAACTCCCATAGGTGGTCGTGTTATTTTTAAACTGGGACAGTTTTATGCCCTCCTAGACCGCCCTGTTTTTTTTTACAATTCTCTTCCCGTGCTTTATGTTTTCTGCTTCTGCTGTGCCCCCCAATTGTATAGATCTAATGCATGACAGCTGCTGCATCCATTATGTTTAACATGTGACATGTCTGCAGCTCTGTGGAGTAGAACGAAATGGCACTCACTTTGTGTCTATGTGTGCTCGTATTGGAGTGTCTACCGGTTCATTTGCATGTGTTAATACTGTTGACACTTGCTGTTTTCAAGTACCCCGGCTGAACAAAGCCTTGCTCTTTTCCTGCCTCTGATCCTGAAGAGGATTTTCACAAGTGCTTTACAACTGTCCTGCTGTCTTTATCATTTTTCCTCATTCGTCTCCTAACCCCAGAGCTGAATCACTGTCCCAGGTTGTGATGAAAACGTCAAGCTTGAGGAAATATGACTGCACTGCCAGATGTTGATGCATCTTTTACTGTAGCAAGATACAGCAGATTCATTTCAGACATCCTGAGCTGTCTTTTGAAGTTTAATCACCTCCTCAACAGGAGGAAAAAAAACAAGGATGGAAGAGTTTCTGGGAGGCTTTGTTTTAGCATAAATGGACAGTTTTTTAATTAAACCCTGGTGAATCTTGAATAGCAAAGACTGAAATGCTGTTATGAAGGCTCCCTTGTGCGTCATTCTTATAATGATTCTTCAGCGCTACACTGGATTATATTGTTATCAGCAAATATGAGAGAACAAGAACGATATGTGTAAACATCATTCAGATGTGCCACACATTCACACTCTGCCGCACTACTGCCAGGAACTTGAAAGCAGTACAGCCATTGAGTCTGTTTAGCAACTAGTCTAAACATACTGTTCCATATTGACATTTAATATGCCAGGAAGGAATGACCGAATTATAAAACACAGTGGTGGATTTAAAATCACAAGTGCCCAGAGGTGTTTTGTTGAAAGTTATAACATTAGCAGCTTTAAATGAGGTAATTCGATATGTCAGTGCTCTAATAAACCTGCCATGTATCACTGCACTGGCAATGTCATCCTTTCATAACAGACAGTAGCTGTGTGGGAAATGTGGCTGGAGTGTAAAATAAACACACCGCCGCAGGCATTCCGAATGTGAGGGCCACTGATAAAGTAGGTGGGGTCCAGCACACTGTTGTTGTGGTGGCAATGACTCGTCCGTCCATGTGTTTACTTTCCAGGGCGTTGGTGTTGATTTGGATGCCTGTAAGGCCGAGTGGAAAACGTGTAACGGTATTGAATTAGTGCCGCGTCTTGTCGATAAATGTCACATCTGAGCTGCCTGGCCGGCCGCGCGGCCTGGACGGGGGTTTGGTATGCGATGTCTGCAGTACAAGGATGGATCAGAGCATTGTGTTCCAATGCATGCTGCTCGGTCATCTGACACATTCCTGTAGGAACGAGTCTCCCATGCTAGGAACAGTACGCACATCAACAGTAGACAGACAAAGCAAAGTGCCGGTGGACACAAACTGAGAGGTCATTTGAACTAATATAAAAAAAGGCTAAAATATCATCTTTAAACACCTGATATTTGAATTCCACCGACTCTACACTACCTGTCCAGCAACAAATGGCAGACAGTCACAGTTAGCGACTAGCTGGTGAACGTAGCGGAGCATTTAGCAGCTAAAGAGACAGATATATCCCTCAGGAGTTGGTTGACCAAAAGCTGAGCTAAAAGAAAGTAAATATTGGACTTAGCCACAGTAGCTACTTAGGCATAGCAGTGCTTTGAGCTAAAATGCTAACTCTAGCATGGCAACACACTCACAGCGGCAATGCTAACAGAATGATGTTTAGCAGGTATAATGTTTACCCTGTTCCCCATCTTAGTTTATATGTTTGCATGCAAAACTCATTCAATTGTCTGTAAAAAATGTGTGTCAATCCATGCAACTGTTAGTGGAGATATCGCCGTCCTTAGTATGCTAGGCTACTATAGCATGGCTGAAATACATACGTTAAGGTTTCATTTGATCAACATAGCAATATTGGTCTTTTAACCTTGCTTTCATAAAGCCTGCAGCTAATAAGTGATGATTACTGCGAATATTTGATGTATGATTCAGTTTAAATCAAAAGAATTTAAGATCCTAGAGCTGCCTTAAGATGATTCACTTAATAATTAATACAGGCCAATAGCACACAGTCTAAAAGATAAATTAACACAAATTTTCTGTAAAACCAGCAAACCCCATAAGATGACTTGCTTCAGAAATCATTCATTTTGAGGAGTGGTTTCATTAAGGTCTCAGTGGAAACACAATTAGTGCACTGGGGCTTTATTCCTGTCTTAATTTCCTTGGGTTTTGCTAGTAAATCTTAAAACAGTCTCATCCAGAGCATCTTAATATGCAGACCAGCCAAGGTAATAAAGGTGACTGATTCTTCTGATGTTAAATGAGCAACAACCCCACGATCTCGTCTTTAATTGGCTGCGTGTTGATTCTGGGTCGTGAAACAGAGAAAAAGCAATTTAGCAGGAGCTCATGGAGAAGTTAGATCTTGCATACTGAGGAGCAGCTAGTTTTGTGTGATGGGAGGTGTGTGGAGGGTTTATCTGCATACAAAACACTTCATGTGGGTCCATTAGAGCAAATGGAAAAGTTTGTATGATAGCTGTAAATTTGTTAATGTGCAGCCAATAGTATCAACAACAGATTTTTGTCTCTAGGCAGCAAATGGCAGGCAGACAGACTACTAACATTATCGTTTCACTCACTCACTTGTGACACACCAAGAAAGAGACCCGTAGCACCACATCATCAGCCAGTGGCACATTTGACATCTATTTTTAAAAATCACTTGGCAAGATGTGCTATTCTGGGCAAGGTAATGTGGGTTACATCTGCTCCTGTGAACTAGGCTGAGAGTGAATCTTTTAATAAACATATTTTACCAGAAGTCAAGTTCATGCTGATGGACTAATACATAATATAATATAATAATATATAATGTTTTGTACATTGATATTATACCAGATTTAACAGTGGGATTATGATAACCTTTTAGATTTGTCTTAATGGTGCTCGGTACGAAATTTAGAGCATTTTTTATTGCCTCTACACGGTGCTTACCATGGTGACGGCTAAGCCGGCGTCTAGCAGCTGACTGTGCTAACAGCGCTAACAGTGCAAACAACAGCAACTGTGCTGATAGAGATAACAGTGTTGGTCTGGAGGGGGAAGAGTGGAAGGGCCCTATGACTTTGTGCCAACGGTCAGGACGGCATTATCAGCAGTAAACACATTCTTCATTTTTGTTATTGTTAATTGTCCAAAACAAATGCCCTGTTTACTCCTGTTTAATGAAAGTTTGCAAAAAACTAAAGTGCCAAGCTGTGTGTGTGTGTGTGAGCAGCTTGTTTAGATTTACATCATCAGTAAGAGACAATGAGCTCAGGGCTGAAAGCTACGGACAGGTTACATACTGTAGGTTTGTGAGTTTTGAGAGAAAATTCTTGGTTGTAGTAGTTTCATGGGATTTGTCGCTCAGAAACAGGTAGAAAAACATTTAATTACAAAAATATAGAATATGGCCAGCCTTGATTTCTTCCTATATTATATTATCTAAAGTATCTACACCTAATGTTTTTGTATGTAATAACCTCTAACCCGGAAATTAATCACACATCTATAATAAAAGCAATTTGACACCCTGCCTTAACGAATGGATTCCAAAGTGTGATTAAGACCAATACCTATTGAAACTGACGTGTGCATCAACTCCTTATGTTAAAGTACTCTGCTATCATTGGCCAGCACTTAATCAATACTTGTTTTCATTTTTTTACAGGCAGCTATAGTCACCAGATCACGACTATGTATCTGAGAGACATATTTGTTCATTGGGTGGCATTGTACCCTATCTCTGTTCTCGGGAGTTCTCCAAAATCACAGCTTGAATGAGCGGTTTTCTCCTCCCATTGGAAGCAATTACCGGCTTCAGGCAAAGGGTGCAGGGTAATTGTTTCTTCCATTCTTCTGACAGATTGACTGCTACTGAAAAAAGCTACGGGATGGTTTATGAAACAAACAGCCTGCAGTCCATTGAGTGGTGCCTCCTAACAGTATGGCAGTGCAAACACAAGCTGAAAATGGATGCAAAAAGTGTTTGTTTACATCTCGAGGGATTTGTTTGCTCACCTGTGCTCTGTGGCGGGGACGTTGTTAGCAGCGTAGTGGATGCCGTGGAAATGTCTGCCAACCTGGTGTCACTCTCCCCGTCTGCTGAAGAAACCACACCTTCCTCATCCTCCTTATCCTCTTTGACTGGCAGTTCTGGGAAGACAGATGCAATTTAACCTCTGAGCGATCTCAAAGCGATCAGGACCACAATTTAAAGAACACAATATGGTCCATTCAAGCAGTCGGGGAAAAACAGATTAGCAAATTTGGAGTCTGCCAAGAGAAAGTTTAACCCTCAATGTTCTCTGCTCACAGCGTATCTGAGACTTTACACTGCAGAACATGGAAGGACTATATTTCTTAACCCAGTTATGTCAGATGGATTGGCCATCGCCCACTTAGTTTTAGCCAGTCACCCATAGCACAGTAGTCTGGCTCTCTGTAGTCTAATTACAATGACATCCTGGCGTGTGTGTGTGTGTGTGTGTGTGCGTGCATGTTTCTGAGTGTGTTTACGTCCCGGTCAATCACAAATCCAGACCCCAGACCCGTTTCATGACGAGCACAGATAGAGAGGAAGAGAAATGACTGACTGCAAGACAGAGCCACGTCTCTCTCTTATCTCTTTGGTTCACTCTAAAAATATGTATTCAAAGTCTTCCCCTCTGGACAGCATTTGTGTGTTTTACAACATAGTGCAGCAGTTATAAATGAATGATTTACCAGATGAGACTTGGGACAATATTCAGTGAGTTAATCTGTTGGGAAAAACTGATGAGCAGACTCTGTGATGAAGCCCGGGATAGCAGGTGCATTGCTAGTTTATAACTTCAGAATAAATATTAATAAAAGACGCAGAGGCATGAGGCTAGCGGGAGGAATAATGAGCTAGAAAAACCCCCAACTAGTAGGCCATGCAAGCTTCTATCGCACAGAATAATCTAGGTCATGCTCACAGCACCCAAGTTAATCGTAAGTTTTAAAGGTCTCCAAAGCAAAATCTAAGTTATTGGGCTGTTGAATCCCACATAGTAAACACGATAAATCAGTGTTGTTATAGTTTAACGTCAAGGTTTAACAATATAAATTAGATTTCTTGGTTAGTGCATTGTCTTTCATTTGTCGTCACAACCTTTTTAGTTTTTACAGTTAAGCTGTTGTTTGTTGATCAAATAAATTGAAAGGAGACACTGTACAGCAAAGCCAGATCACCGCAGCATCTCAAATCTGCAGCACAGATACTGTGATGTGCCTGCAGATTCAATTACAACATCTAACAAGATCTGCTAGAAATGTAGAGACAAGCACAGTGTGTACATGCACACTTACTTAGAGATTTGACTTATTGAACAGCTCAACACTACACATATGCTGAATTGCCCTTTCACTGTTTACCTAATTAGTAGACACATTATTTATTCTAGCCTCCATGACCTTATAGCTTCCATGACCTTAAAGTAAGATGAATATGAATGGATATTTCTTTAACTTAGGTTTCATCCTGAGATAAAGCCTAAATTGAATTTAAAGTAGCATCCACAACGGGTAACGCATTTGAGGCAATGACGGCCATTTCGGCGTGGTCGTTATTCACAGTGTACACTGTTTCAGAGGCTCCTCATTATCTTCAGCTTCCAGAAATATAAAAAAAAGATGATGTTGCACTCCATTACACCCTCCATTGCACTCCATACATCTATGCAGGCCCCGAGTGAGTTTGTGAAAGAATACATGGCTTGGTAACAAACACAATGAGCCTAGAGTGATAAGACAGAGAAGGAGTGGGTTGGATAGCATCTCAAATGTACTTGCACAAAATTGCATCACGTCTTTGCTAATTTGGCTCAGTAAGATGGTTACTAAGGGATCTGTGGCATTTTCAAACTCCATTACACTTGAAAATCAGTCTGAATAAAGGTGAGAAATAATCCAGATTGTTCAATATTTTAATATTTGCATTAGTCAGGTTAATTTAGAGAGCTGTGGGTGAAATCCTAAAAACAAACAGCCATTATCCATAAAACGTTTTTTTAAACTCGTGGACTCAGAAGATTAACATTATATTAAAGTCACCACAGTTTTTCGATTTACATTTAAGCCCCTTTTGCATGTAAATTCCACACTGGTGCATTAGTTATTCATGTCAGATGCTGTGTGTGTAAATCGATTTCCTTAATCAATTAATCTGTCAATTCCTCTGCTTTAGCTGGTTGCTATAGCGCTGGGATCAAGGGGACAATATATTCTTGCAGGTAATGGAGTGTGTTAAAGGTCTAGCCTCACAGCCGCCTATTAGTATGGCATACAGTAATGGAAAAGGTTGGAGGAGGGGGGAAAGAAGGAGCAGGATAAAGGAAAGCTGTTTGGAAGAAAATTTACAGCAGTGGCTATCTGAGAGGCTTTAAAAAAACCTACATTTTCAACCCCCCTACTCTCATCAGCTTCAACCCCCAGCTCTTTTTCCCCACTCCTTCCGCTCTCCCTTCTCCTCATTGCCCTTGCTATCAGACGTTGGAGTGTCCCTTAGTAGAGGATTTGACACAGATGCAGAGCGTTGCTGTTTTTTTTTTTTTTTTTACACCTGACAGCCTCCTCAAGGGCAACGCCACATAGCAAACGCTGTCTCGATCAATGAGAACCCACTCTGTTGTGTGGTGAAGATGTTCCACACCTCCAGTGGGGAAGTGATTCACCCTGTGCAGCTTAAAAGTACATCCCAGCTCACAGATAGAAATGCTCTCATTAGGATAATGTATGGTAATGCAGAGGTGCCGTGCTTACATTTTTATATTAATCTACTCACGTGTCCTTTGCGAAGGTGTGATTGTTTAAACACTGCAAGACTCCAGCGCAATGCCACACCAAGCAGACTACAAGGGTGCATAAAAGCACCATGTTTTTTTATTAGTTTTCATTTCTCCGTGCTTCTCTAAACCCATGTCAAGACATTTTCACCCTTCAAAGCAACCATAGCTGACATGTCTTTCCATGCAAAGAAAGTGACAGGGATTTGTGTTTGTACAGAGGCAAAAAATATTGCAAAGGGAGTGAGGGTGGGAGGGAGGGACGGGAGGGAGGGAGACTAAATGGCAAGAAGCATGTTCAGCATCCATGAACAGCGACTGGCGAGCGGATGGTCCCAGTGGAGAGGAGGTGATTTCGCTGAGTGTGTGTTTGGAATACTGATCCACGGTCACAGCAGCCCTCCCCACCCGGGCCAAACCCCTATCTTTTCTGTATGCCGCCACATGATGCACAACTGAAAAAATAGTGCAGACACAACACCGGCGCGCTGTAGACATAACATTACCAGTTTCTATACGAGCAGCGTAAAGCAGTGTGGGAATAGTTGCAATTGCTTTGTTTTCCACTAAGGACTTCTTAAGGTACTTTTTTGATATTGTGCAGAATACATTGCCGTCTGTAAATATCCAAAGCTTAGTCTCAAAGCCCATTTTTGGCCTTGGAAATAGCAAAACGACAAAACAATCCCATTTCAAGGTCCATTTCGTAGCCGTTCTCAAGCTTTTCACTGGATCACACATGAAGAAGTCCTTGAAACACTCAAAAACTCCACGCACACAAAGTCGGGTGGTGTCATATGATTTAAAGCTCCAGAACAGCTCCTAAAATGACCTTAACATGAGATTTCATCAAGCAGTAAACCAAAAGTAGTTAAAAACAACAGAAAGCCAAGATGATTTGAGAGAAATATATTCTAGCGTTAAAAACATTTTTATTTTAAGAGGTGAAAATATGGAACAGGTGTAGTACTTTCCTGCGATTTGCTTCATTATTCTTTTGCATAATGCTTTGTATGAGTATCTGTGAACTTATTTAAATTTTGAAGATTGTATTTGTGCTGGAATAATGGACCTTTGGTGGGAAGGCAGCACTGTCCAACATAAGCTAATCAATATGCAACTGCAGAATAGTAATGTCCTACACATCGCAGACTGTGTGCGTACATCCACCAAACGATTATCGTTTTTATCAGATGGACACCGAAACCTCCCCGGCAGAGAATAATGGACTCATCATTTTTCTTGCCAGACCTTCGACCCTAAATGATGAATGCATCTGTACCTGCAGGAGGACCTTCTATGAAGACTCATTAAGCATACAGACACCAGACTGCCACCAGTGTTGGGGGATGGGCTTTGAAGAAGGAGGCGTTGCCTCAATGTCGTGTCAAAGTCTTCTGAAACCGACTGGCTATGGCTCCCAGTAGCTGTTTTAGCTCATCATCTTTCCCTTTTCATAGAAACGAAACCCCCATCGAGGATTCAATCAAATACTCTTTCCTTCCATTCACTGAGGTAATGCCTTGGAATGAAATGTTGGAGAGGAACTGCTGATTAAAGATTGTTAAATATATCTTTTATAATAGCGTGGTACAAATTACTCACTGGTGGCGATTGTGAAATGCTAAATGAACTTAGTCAACCACAACAACAACAACACATCTCTCAAAAAAGATTTAGAACGATCCACAACAGATTGCACAACATACTTTGATGCTTTAATCTTCATTCCATTTCCTCTGTGTAATGGGACTATTTTATTGAATCGTTCAAAGTCTGTGGGAAAGCGAGCATTGGAAATCTAATAAAGTTGTTTCATTGTGTTGTAGACGGTTTTGATTGCTATATTGGGCAACAACTCCCATTTCTAAAAAGCTGTCATATTGCCAAAATGTATTTGTCCACAGGATTAGTAGCCTGAGACATTAAAACCACCACTACCACACTACCACATTATTTCAAACAATCTTAGCTATCATGTCAGTGTTGATCCCAGAATTGTGCTAAATGACGGTTGACATGTTTTCAACAAGCTCTGGATTTCTGCTAATGTCGACCTTTTACTGCTCCCCATGTCAGAAATGTCATCAATCGAGCCAAACGGTCTGCAGCCTTTTCACAGCCAGCTATTGAACACTTAAGACCTGCCTGCCCATGATTGATCACATCTATGGAGTCAATCCAGCCACTATTGACTGGTTTTTAACTTTGCTTACCTCCTGCTATTTGAAAGTTAACCCTTTGGCTCTGAGCTGTGCTTGTTATGAATTCCGGCACTAGTTTGTGATCGATCCCCATGGCTGTGGTGATTACCCCGGCTGTTCCTCCACGGGCCCTGACCTGGCCTCAGAGATGCCCAGATCAGCCTCGCTCTGAGTGGGGTGAGGTTCCGTCATTGTTGCCTCTCCAGCATGGAGCGTAATACCAAAAGTCGAGTCTTGTGGTTTTCTGACAAACGTGGTTTCTGAGGACGTAGAAGGGGTAACAGGCCCCAGAGGGTGTCTGCTGGTCAGAGTGGTGTCCACCAGTCCTGGGGTTGTTGTTGTGGTTTGGGCTGTTTCCCATGTCAAGGCAGTGGGAACTGTGGTTTCTGGCGCTATTGTCAAAAAGGTCTTTTCTGTATAATCTTCAGCCTCCTTATCTTTTTGTTCCTCTGGGAGCTGTTGCGTTGTGGCTGGTGTGGTGCCCCTTGGTGGGTGGGTATGTGTTGCATTTTGTTCAGGACTGTTAGTGCTGTTGGGACTGTTGGTGACCAGAGTGTTTCTGATAGAGCTGCTTGTGGGGGAGTAGGAGTCTAAGACAGGAGCTTCATTGTCGCTCTGCGCTATGCTGCTGTGTGGAGAATCTGATGTCCCCGTGGGAAGTGAGTCTGTTCCTATCTTTGTCACGCTGGTTAGGAGCCCCCGACTCAAAGTGGTAGTTGGTTCAGAGGCCTCAGAAAGGCTTTCTTCCCCTGATGATAACGGTCCCCAGAGGGCCTCTTCGTCAGCCACAGCCGGCCTGTGAAGTAGCAGAAAACACCAGAAGCAGAAAGCCAAGGTCCGGAGGAGGCGAAGCATGCTGTCGACAGTGGCTCACGGACCGCTCACATGTTGTTCTCCATTCTCCTGCTCCCTGAGGCGGGTTTGGCTCGCTCTCCGGCAAAATGGCCTAAAAGAAAAGAACACAGAGGACACCGTGTGACACACTTTCCATCCAGCTAAATTTAAGTTGACGAAAACTTGATAGAATTCACATCTGTTATTTATTTTTATTTTTTTTCATAAAACATATTTGGTTGTGACCTGCTTTTCAGCTTTTTATTTCCAGAGCGTGAAGCAAAGCAAGTATAGAAACGATGCCACCTATTACAAGCGACTGCTGAAGTTAGCAGGCTAAAAAAAAACATGTCAAACACCGCAAATCACTGCAAGAGCTTAAGTATTATGGACACCCAACAATTAGTGGTGTCCGGTTAGATGTGGTGGTCAGTATTTATGTCATGCTGTGTCGCAGTGGTTGGGCGGCTACACAGACTGACCAGTTAAAGAACTTAAACTTAAAAAACTCGCATCAATATGTATTCTTTTCAATGTAGAGTGGTCAAGTAATAATGTGTGTGTGTGTACGTGTGTGTGTGTGTGTGTGTGTGTGTGTGTGTGTGTGTGTGTGTGTGTGTGTGTGTGTGTGTGTGTGTGTGTGTGTGTGTGTGTGTGTGTGTGTGTGTGTGTGTGAAGGGTTGGGGGAGGATAGTGAAGAATTAGGGTCCGGATCCGCCAACATAAGAATAGAAGGACCTCTTTTTCTTTTGTGGAGCACCAAGTGGTTCAAAGTCACTAGCCTGTTGCCTCAGTGAAAAGACTGGAGCACCAAAGGAATTTCCCCCTGTGAGAACAACAACCTGTATGCTTTAGCTGTACTTAAACCCCGCCACCCCCCCCAGCTTCGTCCTTGCTCTCTTTCAATCTCAGATTTATTTGTTCTGTCAAGCAGAGGGAGAAAGATCTGTTTGTGTGGGAGAGGGGGAAAAGAACCCCATCAATATTCACACAAATCCGCTATCAGAGTGGGGTTCTCTCCTGCTCTCCTTCTCTTTATGAGTGTTATTTCTGCTTTGTCAGCCTCCGTTTCCTCTCTGACAAGTTTATTAGCGACTCGCTTTTTTCCCCCCCTAATCCACGCCGGTTCTCTCGTTCTTATAAGCACACACAAGATCAATCAGCTGCTACCATTAGAGTCTCAGGCAGGAACTTTGCCTGCCGTCTCCGCCTCCGTTCCCACCTGAAAGGGATGAAACGAGCCTATATACAGTCAGAAGCCTGGGTGTGAAGAACTCACTACCAGTGGGGGGTCAAGCATAAAGCTTCCCACTCACTCCCCAGATTTAGCATTTTGACTGAGCAGCATGAAAAATCAGTTTCCAATGAGGTGGGGTTGTTTTTAGATGCCTGAAAGCTCGAGCTTGCACCAACCAACACACACACACAGTCACATGACATACGTGGAGAAATTGTTGTTGTAGATGGTTTTGGATCTGACTCTGTGTCTTTGTGCAATTGTGTGCTTGTTCGCCCAAATGTACTGTTCTGTGGTAGATACACACACCCACGCATGAAAACTTTCTTGGCTTCTTCAAGACAATTTGACAGCTATTTCTAAATGATTACCCAAAAGGCCATTAAAATATTTAAATGCTGCCTTTAAAGCGAAAGGGAAAGATGTTTTGTTGTGTAACCAGGGTCATTGTATTATGTATAGAAACATTTTATTTAGTTTTGAAGCTTAAATGATCTTCTATCCTTAATTGCCTTTTTGTTGATTTGACGCATAACCGATTAATTATGTAACAATGGGGAATATGCATAATTTATTATGGCTAACATTCTCACAATTCACTTCTGTACCACTTGAGCTCAGTATCAGCGTTGTAAAAGGAAACTTGTGTAGAGCGCTAAACGCTTCACTTCACAGTATATCTTCCAACATGTTTTTAAGCTCACTTAACCAAAGTCAGTCTTGTGATCTCTGAATATTTTGAAACAACATCACACATACAGTTTTGGGCAAAATTGAGTGTGTGCCATCCCGCTCTATAGTAGAAGGCTTTTCTTTTCTTACTTTGTTTTATTTGAAGTATCTAGATGGGGTTTTGTTGATGGCTTATTAATCTTCCTCTAAATGCAAACAGCTTTTCTTGAAGATATATGTTTTTAAGTCTACCAACTCTGGAAAAGTACTTCTGATTATAACATTGCAACTATCTATTAAAGCCCCCCCAAAATAATTTCTGTTGTTGATCAATCAGGGAATATACACATAAACCTTTCAAGGTCATGATTTTCCTATTCGGACAGAATAAAGCCGGTAACACGACACAACACAACCATATTATCACTTTCAAGTTGATATGGTGAACATGTCAGAAAGCAGTAGACTATTTGCATATCCTGCAGATACTTAGCATTATTAGCATTTGGAGTTTTGTTTCTGGTCACCTGATGGATGTCTGTCCAATATTCACTCTTCTATTAGCTCTGTTTTGGTGCTGGGTAGTTGCGACAAGTTGACAAGTTGCGATCCAAAAAAACTGAGCTGAAAGACCCTAAAACAATCGATGGGATTGAGGGGAACTGCAGAGTTGAGACATTATTCTCTGTGGATTTGTCACTATGAGATACCACCTTCATTTAAACCTCGTCATGTGAACTGTTAATAAAAAAGAAGAAAATGAATAGCAGCTTTTTAACATGTAAACACATTTTTGGAAGTAATGTAGAGCTAGTGTTTATAGCTGTTGTCGAGAACTGCATTAATCAACATACATTTGTAAACAAACTAGCAATCAAACTAACAAATGATCTACAGTGCTAGCCAGTAATGAATCAAAAACCACAACACATCTTGTGCTTTACTCAATTCTAGATTGGGCCTTTAACTTTCTTGTCACCACATCAAACACATGCCTGTTAGCGAAGGAATTGTCTGGTTTGACAAGCAACGAAGCAAGTGGAAAGGAACCATAAAAAGTGTCTGTGGGGAATTTACAAGTCCGCTCTATTATTTCGTTGGCGTTTTGTCTCCCTGCTCCTGACAAAGACGGGGGCCTGCTGCTGTAGTGTGCTCATTGGAGCAGAGATGGAGGAAAGAGAAAGAGAGACAGGAGATAAGGGCTAAGAGCAAAAGACAAGGGCAATAGAGGAGAGAGAGAGAGAGAGAGACACACACAAAGACACCATATTGACATTCAGTTGTGGCCTTCGTGGTCCCGGAGAGTAAACTCTGCTGCAGTCTCCCTAATGCTCATTTTAGTTTACTGCCAGAACCTCTTTTATTAACTCGGTAAACAGACTCCTGTCTTTCAATTTAGTCTGTGTGTGTGTGTGTGTGTGTGTGTGTGTGTGTGTGTGTGTGTGTGTGTGTGTGTGTGTGTGTGTGTGTGTGTGTGTGTGTGTGTGTGTGTGTGTGTTCATGAGAAGCCCCCTACTCTCTCACTTCTCCCAGGGCCATCAGCCATCTTGATCTCAATCAGCCTTCACCCTGCTGTAACATATTTCTCTATGGAAAATGCTCCATTCTAAATGAATCCGCCGAAAGTATCACAAGCCCCTCTGTGATCACTGCGATCGTATGAAGGACGCTGAAGCTAACGAGAGAGGGCAAGATGAAGAGGACAAAGAAAGAAAGAGACAGGTGAAAGAGACACGGAGTGACTGAATTAGAGGTTTGTGTTGCTCTTGAGTGATTGAAATGGAGAGGCTCTACTCTGAAGGGGGGGCGGTCACAAATGGAGACGAATTGACTGCGGCCCATGTCATTACCATTTAACAAACTTGCTATGAGCACGAGAAGGCTTGTGGATCAATGACACAGGCTAGGATAATGGAGTAATTTACCTCCCTGCAAATGGCTACCGTAGTTGGTAACAGTTTTTCTGAATCCGCTGTGTGGGCGTGCATATTTACAAGCGCTAGTACTCACTCTAGTATTATTTCCATGGTTGTATGTAAGTGCGCTTGTATTTATGTGTGCATCCTCCCACGTGCTGTTGGGTCCGATTGCAGCTCTCCAACATTACAGGGCTCTATCTCCAATCTTGGGATAAACATATGGCTTTCTTCCTGTTGTCCTCTTCTGACTTTGACGCTACGCAGGGATGTCATTACTGCACAGATTCAATCTGACTGGCCGCTTTAAGCCAGCAGGGATTTATTCTGCATAAAGCAATACATTTGAAGGGCTTGTATAAGGTGTTAGAGAGCTTAATGTAGCGACCAAGCGTCCGTCCACCACCTATCAATCTATGTAGACGACATTATGTTCATGGCAAATTCTTGTGAAAGTTTAGTAGAGAGGGGTGTACAGAACCACCCAGAAAAAAATACAATTTTGGATGTTTAATGTACTCATTTCACACAAAAAAAACAATTTACTGTTTAAGACCTTATTTATTGACTTCCAAGTCCAAGGATTCATTTTACGGTTGGCTCATTTTATCCTTACGCACAACTCTACAATGTTTATATCAATAAATATTGATTAGATAGTACATACCATACCAATGTTGTAATGCAATATGAATCACTCAGGTTATTGGTATTGTCATGTTTTCATGGTATGCCTGCATATTGTGTGCAGCTACTTTTCCACCGGCCAGTTTGTTTTTCTAAAAAAACAAAGACACATTGCTGTTTTTCCATTGTAGGGCATGGCCCTTTTAAAGGAATAATTCAACGTTTTCGGAAATACACTTAATCATCTATCTGTTGCTGAGAGATAGATGAGAAGATCCATATCTCTCTCATATCTGTTTGGTAATTAAACAGCTACAACCAGCAGCCGGTTAGCTTAGCATAAAGACGTGAAACAGGTGGTAACATCTAGCTTTAGGCATTAACTGATGTGTTTCATCAGCCGCTGTCTAAGTTAACTGTATAATTCTTGGTTTGACATCATTTTAAGTTCCCATTGCTGATCTGCTGTGACAGATCCACAGATAGAAACGGTGCAACCAGCTACAGTCAATAGTCCCTGGGCATTATTGACCATAATGAGAGCTGCTCTCATGTCCGAGAATAGACAAACCTCTGGTCAAATGAGCAGCATCATAGGCGAGACTCCAACAGGTTACGTGTGTCCTGCAGGCTTTACAACCAAACAACATCCTCCTGAGTCATGCTATTTAACAGGATTAATGCCTTCTTATTCTTATCTGTGGGGTTTCCTCTGGTGATTCTTTGACATGCAATCTTACAAATCCAATTCCCACTTGCAGAAATCCTCTCAGAACGTTAGCAGTACCTTTAATAACATCTTCTGGACACTCATTTCTCTGTGAATACTTGCCGATGCACTCAATTTTTCCCTTTTTCCTTGCTTAGTTTGGCTCTCCACACATCTTCCATGCCTCTTATACTCCACCTCTTTAAACCCCTACTTTGACTACTCATGAAACATATTCCCCATGCATGAGACTGACATTAATTGTGCCGGGCTTATGCTTGTGTTAGCACCAGAGCTGATGAATGCGGCGAACCTGCCCCTTACAAAAGACGCTCTCAAACACAGGCGTTCCACCGGCTGCCTTTGCCATGGTGACAGCTGAAGCCAAAAACGTCTTGCTAATCCCTGGGATTTGAGCACCTTTAGGACTCCGCTTTTCCACTAGGAGTGTGCTGCACTCACATGCAAATGAGCAGTCACACACACACACACACACACACACACACACACACACACACACACACACACACACACACACACACACACACACACACACACACACACACAAACAATCCATGCTGGCAAGAGCCTTTGCTGGTTTGCAAACATCAAAACACACATGGATGTATCCATTCTGTACATCATTATGTTAAAATGATGCAAAGAGTAAACATGGATATGATTGCATAATCCAAATCAGATATTCATGGTAATTCCAAATAAGGTTTATCCAGATGACACACTGACAGACACACACACACACACACACACACACACACACACACACACAACACACACACACACACACACACACACACACACACACACACACACACCTAAAACAAATACACCTACCAACATACCCATTTTCTGTTTGATTTATCACTGGATGACTCCCTCTGCTCTCCTTTATCATTGAGCATCACTGCACCCAGATCAGGCACAAGCCCTCTTACATGTGTTAAAGGAAATATAACATGTCTGTGTGTCTCAGTGTGTTTACCTATAGCTGCAGCTAGAGTGTGTTTCTCAGCGTGTAACAGCATGCATATTGGAGTCAGACACACACACACTCCCTGTTCGTAGATGCAGAGCAGCTGATTGACACACACATGCAGAGAGAGAGAGTGAGAGACAGACAGATGAAAACATGACTTACCCACAGATGTTTGGAATAAGATGGAGAATCCACAGCTAGCAATGTGTGTGCTCGTGTTGCAGGAGAGACCGTCTTTCTGTGCCAGTGTAGGTTCGTCTGTGTGGAATTGAGTTCCAGTGTCCCTCCCCTCCCTCTCTCCCTCACTCTCCCTCTCCCTCTCTCCCTCTCTTTTTTCTCTATTTATCTCAATCTCTCTCGCTCACTGCATCAGCGGTCCACTGTGTGGCTCCCATCACAATGCCTGTGGTCACACCTCAGCGAGCAGATTGTTCATTAGCGGAGATCACCCAGTGCCGCGGTCACTGGGAAGCAGAGTTGTGCAAACACACATGATGAATATTACATGGGCAGGCTTTACACACAACAGGCTTTGCACACGCACACAAGCTATAAGCTGGTAAAATCTGAGTGCAGCTGTTTTCAAGTACTATATTTACACCTAATATAACTAGAATGCTGATGTTGACTTTTGGGCTCTGCAAGCAAATCACCCACCACTCCATATACAAGAAGTTATATTCATATTAAGTCAAACTTTAAAGGTTATTTACAATCAATTACAACTCAGATCTCGTTTTGGTAGTTTTGGTCGTTTGCTAATTCTAAAATTCAACCCCGTCACCAGACAAGAACATCAATCATCTCCAACATCTGTGATTGGAAAATGAGATAAGGGAAAAATCGTGGTTATGGCAAAAAACTAGATCATGGTTACAGTGACGGGAGGGGAACTCTGGTCTCCTGCATGAAAGCAGCCACTAATCCAACTCCCCAATCTCCAGACCAATTTGCAATATCCTGCATATCTGGCACAATAACTTCCTGTGTTGGCACTGAATGCCATTTGACATTATTGTGGGGTACAAAATCGTCCAGTATGAGCGTAATTCCTAGGGATACTAGGCTGCCAAAACTCCAAAATAAGTCCCAAGCTGTCCTTTAAAGCATCTGTTTTATTACTTTCTATCCCAGCCTTCCGAAGCACAGAACAACTCACGTCATGTCCAACCTCCTACAAAGTTTACATGAGGTTGAAGAGACTGACAGGGCGTCGACGACTCATCTCCGTTGACATCGAAGATGTCTAATCGATGGAGGGGGTTATTGTTGTGCATTCCCTAAATATAGAAACAATCAGCATAACTCTCAGCCCAAGGAAACATCATTTCCTGAGTGGTAGCTGAGGAGTCCTGTGATGAAGCCCCCTCCCCAGCTAGGCTCGGTTCCTCCGGCGTAGGCAAAATCGCCTTAATAACATATTTGACCTTGACTCTCCTTGCTATTCGTTCCGCCTTTACTTTCACCTCAGTGAGATAAAAGACTAGTTTTCCTGCTACTCGGCTGCTTCTTTTACTTTGAAGTCAATATATTGTATTTTATATTGAATAATTGGAATTAGATTAGACCGTATTGTTTGAAGATGTACAACTGGAATACAGTATTATTCTGACCTTCAAAAGAATTCAAGATATACGCTAATACTGTAAAGACTATGGGATTGTCACAGACTGTATATCCTCTACCAAACTGAGTTGGAAAAGGACTATAAACAAACTATAAAGGATTCACAATTCCGAGGTAAAAGCATCATGTTTTTGAAGACAGTAGATATTGTGCAGGGTTTGTTTAAAGCCCGGTTTCATGCCATGAAGAAGTCACATCATTTATGTAATAACTGTAGAAACATGCGCTTGTTTCCAGCCTGCAGGCTTCACTTAACTCCCAGTCTGATCTCAGGACAGATTGAAAAATGTCAGTCTTACAAAGTTATGAATTTGGGACAGGGCAGGCTGACCTTAAAACTGTGCCGCAGGACAGCTCTGACAACAGGCCGAGAGTATGTATGTTCTAATTAAGGATCATAAGCTCAGTTTTTGTTTATTCATATCATCATGGTGCAATTATATAAATATAAGACATAACTGAGGGCAGACAACTTAACAACATATTATATTAAACACAACAAAACATGGTCTTGACTAGTAGATATTAGGATAACTAATACCTTAAATACATAACATACTGAAGTTATATCGATCTATATATATGCATTTCTGTGTTAAAATCTATTAACTGATTGAATCATTGTATCATTGAATATGTTTGGGTCTCGGACTGTTGGTCGGCCAAAACAAGACATCTAAAGACAAAACTATTAATTAGTTGAGAGAATAATAAAGAAACTAATTGTTAGTTGTATCTCTGATGAACGCTGCAACTGCTCTTTGCCTGCTGTGAGGTTATCTCTTCTACTCCAGCTCATCAAAGCAGCCCCTTTATCCCGCTGTAATGCTGAGAACACTTCCTCTTCTAATTTTAGATAACCCCGGTGGACCGTTTCAGGCACGTTTACACATATTACTGTGTTATCAGTGTGACTAATGGCAGTGGACTTCAGTGTGTTAAAGGGACTTTTTCATGCTTTCTCTGGTCTGTCTGTCAGGGGTCTTGGGGACACTCTAAAGCACAGTCACACTCGCCGTCCCCCACAGAATACTAAGAATTCAGTGTGTGTGTGTCTGTGTGTGTGTTTGCGTGGCTTCACACTAATGTCCTCTCCCTGTACAATCTGCTGGCTCCAGAATGCGGAAAGTTCCAGACAATGGCAGATTGTGGAGGTCAAAGAAAGTTTCTTTGTATTGAAAAAAACAACAACGGACTCTATCAATAGTTTATCGGCTCTGCCATCTATATTGACCCTGCAAAGGGCGCTTTCGCTGTCTTTTTATGGCAACAGCAAGGTCACGACTCCAACTATCCCAAAAACTTTAGCTAAAGTATTATTTAGCATTTGCCTTCATTATGGAAAACATGTCTTTGTGTGTATGTGTGTCTGTATGCAGAGTGTAGCCGCATGCCTTTCTGCCGCCAGATGTTAACATTTAGGAATATTTATGAATGATGTTTCACGTTTTACACAACAATAATTCACTGTAAGTAAAAACAGACTGAGGCGTGTTATTAATCAAGGTCTTTATATCGAACTGCAGCAGTCACCATGTAAATGCAACCTTTAACAAATCTATGAAGACATTCTGACTGGGAGAGAAATCCAATACATATGTGTGTGTTTCAAGTCTCACTCCTCTTTGCATGTGTACTTTAAGCTTGACGAAGAGTGTGTGTGTGTGTGTGTGTGTGTGTGTGTGTGTGTGTGTGTGTGTGTGTGTGTGTGTGTGTGTGTGTGTGTGTGTGTGTGTGTGTGTGTGTGTGGGTAAGTTCTGGTGTGTTTTTCATGAATGTGTTCTCAGACTGTTCCCTGCAGTTTTGATCCGGTTGATTACGGCAGTTAGATGAGGATCAGAGATGACCTTGGTGGACAAATCATCTGCATTTCCTTGAGAGATACAGGGAATGGCCTCTGGGATAAATAATGAGCCATCATCACTTTGCTAAATCCTTTTTCAGGTGCCTTTTATGGTGCATGAAGAGTGAATATGAGAACTCAATTTAAAGATGCATTTAGGCCTAACGTGAGGCAGTTCATCAGCTGGCGGTGGCAGTTTGTATGTATTTATCCACTTCAAACTGTTATGTACTCAGAGTGCAGGCATTTGCCTAATTTTACCTGAAGCCTGCCAACCAATCAGAAACCAGTATTCTCCATGCTCATGGTGCAACACCTAAATTAACAATATAGCAGATTGTTCAAAACACAAAATGACAGCTAGAGTTTTTAGATGGGGTTTTGGTTCATGTGGGTCCAGTCAGATGAGGGCTAGTCATCAGTAATCAATGACTGTATGTTTAATACATCAGCTACATGGACCTGCTGGGGATGTCACGTGGTCTCCATAACAATGAGGAAGATTGATGGGATAAAAAAAAAGAAAAAGCGCCTCCCTCAGACGACAGGTGTCAACAGCCTCTAAGCATGTTAGGAATGCAAATCGCAGCCTTCACATGGAGGAGGGTAAAGGATGGATAGGGGAAGATTGATGGAAAGCATGGCAGAGAGATAAAGAAATGGTCGATGAACATGCTAAAGGTTGTGTCAGCCTTAACGCTGCTTCCTTGTTTTGTGGGGGAAATGATACCTACAATGATTAAATCTGCTGCAATCAATACTTTTATATCAACAATGGATTAAGTAACCATGTGTTTTAGTAAAAAAAAAGCTCTATCTCGATGAACATTACCTGCTCCGCATCAAACGGGAGGCAAAATTAGCATCTACAGAGCTAAAGGAGATGGTGGAGACCAAACTACAGCTAAAAGGAGTGTGAATGTTGGGCTTATATCCACCGATTGGCCAGACACGTGGCTCAAAATGAATGCATCAAGATTCACAATGTACAGTTACTAGCAAATCAGGGATCGTAACAAAAAATCAGACGGACTCATAATTAGCTTAAGTTTACAGTTTTCATTTGCAGAATGATTTCACTATTTAGACTAAAGCTGAACATGTTGGAGTTGAGCCCTTTACCAGGAACATCAGATGTTGACATCATTGATGAAGAGCACATGAAAATGTTGATGTATAAAAGCACAACTCCAGACTGCTTTGCTCTTGGTTCTAAGAAGATTTGCTTCACCTTCCGAGCACGAGTAAGCATAAAACTGCAGATTTCTGTATGTTTCCTGCAGTTAGTTAATGTTTAATTTCCCACCAATGCTTTAGCTTCAATTTTGGGTTGTTGCCACCTGCTCCTACCAACTCAAGTAAAAAAAGGACATATTGTGTGTGTGTGTGTGTGTGTGTGTGTGTGTGTGTGTGTGTGTGTGTGTGTGTGTGTGTGTGTGTGTGTGTGTGTGTGTGTGCGTGCGTGTGTTTTAACACAGCCATGCTTGGTGTAATCTCATCCTATGCATGAAGAGTGAGGAAGGCACATGATGCCAGGAGGAAATCTGACAGAGATGAGTGAGTGGAGTGAAAGGGAAAAACTAGGAGGAAAAAAAAGCAGGAAGCTGCGACGGATTTTCCACACCCTGATGTGGGTGGACCCCTCCTGCCCAGAGAACAGAGAGGACTCATTCTCCCCCTCCCCTCCCCTCGGGTTCCTGTCTGCCTCCCCCCCCTCCCCTCCCTCCCAAACTTTCTCTTTTTGCTTTGACAATAGGGGCCACAGTGAAACAATGCAAAAAAAAGGAAAGTCCGGGGATTTGAGCGGCAGCAACACGGGGGTGGTCTGAGGTGCAGAGAGGGGGGAAGACGGGCGAGAAGGCCTTGGAGCTTTACAGCGGTGGGACAGAAGAGAGTGATGGTGGCTTTCTTTCCCTGGGAGAGAGAGAGTTTTGATGAGGGGAATGTTTAGAGAGTCAGCAGGAATAAGGGGGGCTGTTAAAGAGGTTGACGTAGGATGGGGATGTATGGTAGAGAAGAGCAGCTAGTGCTGAGGGGTTGAGGGTTATGTTTTTGTGGGACTTAAAACATTTTTCTGCCTGACTGAGTCTGAAAGTGATCATGCTGAGCCAGGCAAAGAAAATCTCACGCTTTATCTGTCGCACACACGCACAGGTTTGCACACAAAACGAAACTGTTAGCCAAACATTTGAGATTAAAGCTGGACTAATGCATATTTTTTTATATCAACAATTGATGAAATTTGTTAATGTAAAGGGGGCTCACTTGACTCTGCCGTTTACCCTCAGCTCTTTGGAGTGTTTTAGTGTCTTTTAGCTTATTGTTTTGACAAAGTTAGTGAGTAGCTGGTGAGTGGAGCAGTTAGCAATAGATCGTCATTGTTAAGTTTGACATTATTTCGGGTTGAGGAGGCTCTGGCAGACCAGATCTGAAAGCTGGATAAGGTGTTTCAATTCAACAGTTTTTTTTTTTTTTTTTATTGGAGAACAGCTTGCAAGGTTTTCAAAATCAAGTTAAAGGCAAATAAAGGTTTCTGAAACAAGGATATTATATTTACATATGATATTTGTGAGCCGAAAAATGATTTCTAATACTAACTGCAATCAAACTAAAGGTCCAAACAGAAGTAACCTGCTGGAAAATAAAAGGTCATGCGTGTGTGTGTGTGTGTGTGTGTGTGTGTGTGTGTGTGTGTGTGTGTGTGTGTGTGTGTGTGTGTGTGTGTGTGTGTGTGTGTGTGTGTGTGTGTGTGTGTCGGTGGGGGAAGGTGAAAATGACTGTGGAAAGTAGACCTGGAGAAAAAGAGAAAAAAAAAAAGAAAGTGAGTGAATGCGATGACCTAAAACTGCCTCTGCTGCCTGTATGTAAAAGAATGGAAAGAACCGATCACAACTGCGACAGCCATTTTACAGTCACCTACACATAACACTGTCATGACAACCGCGGGTCACATCCACAGCAAGAAGTGCTGAGATGAACTGACGGCGATGCCAGGACTGTCATTTTGAGAGTCATGAAAAAAAAGCTAACATACATGAAGGCCTACTGCAAATAACATCAATTTGTAAACGTGTGCTGTGCAGCCAAGCTTAGTTCAAACCCACAAAACTTTTTTTTTTATCCATTAGCAATCTCAAATTTTAAAGTCACATTAAACACATTAGGAGTGTTTTTAAAATGATACATTGAGAGTAATTACAGTTGATGGAATAATGCAGCCATGAAACCAAGCGGGTTCAAATATCTTACTCAGTAAACACTGTAGATTCAATGAAGAGATGGAACAAGATGATACATGTGTGATGCTGTTGGACAGTTGTTTATTTCTATATTAAAGCTACTTAAGGGGAATTCAAAGGGGAAAACTTGAGGTTAGATGGTTTATAGGAAAACTCAGGGAGAACATAAGTAAACACTCTTGAAGCAGGTTGATGTGCCCTGTGTTTCTAAGATAAGATAAGATAAGATAAGATAATCCTTTATTAGTCCCGCAGCGGGGAAATTTGTTTCTGTGCCTTTTCTACTGGTTTGGTGGAGGATGTCTCATGTTCCCTCTGAGCCGTCTAAATGTAGACAACGTGACACATCAGGATGTTTCCAGCAGCTAGAGTGGAATTTCTTGGTTGAAATGATCTTAAAACAACTGTAAACATCAGATTTTTGCGGTTAGCTTCTCAAGATGAAATGGCAAGTTTGAAATGAATAACTGAAATGGAAGAAGACAAGGCAATACAACATATAATTATGTTAGCAACTTTATTTATATATTACTTTTTCAAAAATGCAGTTATGTGCTTTACAATAAGACAAATGAAAAAATGACATCAGTTAAAACTAAGTAAGACCAAAATTAATTAATTAATTAAAAGAAAGCTATTTGGACAAGGTCTAACTGAATACATTTACTCACGCATTGTATTTGAGTAAAATTTTGAGGTACTTGAGTATTTTAATTCATACTTCTACTTCACTACATTTCAGAAGAACATAGGTACTTTATACTCCACTGCATTTGTAAGGTTTTGAATGCAATACTTGTATCTTTTAAATTGTGGTACATCTACTTTTTCTGGCATAATCTGAATACTTCTTCCAACAGTGGATAAAGGCGTATTTCTTAATTAATTTGGAGGATATTCTGAGACATCCATGTTTGAATGTCACAAAGGTAGTTTCGAAGGGATTCAATTTTCTGGAAATGGTTTGCAGTTTCACAGCTTAGATGAATCTGAGCAGTTTGAGGAAAGTGGGCAGCTGAAAAAATCATTATGATTACAAAAAAATGAAGAATAATGAATTGCTGGAATGTATTACATTTTGCAAAATCACTTTATCAAATTAATAACATTTTATCTCAGCGTTGATTCAAATTTAGAATTATGAACACCATGAGGCCCAAGTCACTTTGAAAGACATTAAATCCTCAGAAATTCATAGAAATGACAGGCCGACACTTCTACAAAGTAATCAATATGTTTTATTATACACATTCATCAAAAGGCTCTACATCCTTAAGTAGTACAGTACTCTTGTTTCTGTGTTAGTTTGGCTCCATCTTGTGACACTGACATGTATTGCAGTTATTTGATCAGTAGGTCAGAACAAATATAGGCCTACGCCATGACCTTTTTTGTATCCGTATTTAGATGAAGTGGCAGTTAACACGACATTATTACATTATCGTCATGGAAATATCCTTTGAACTATAAATAGTCTAACAGACCCAGACATAAGCTCAGTTCAAGCTGCAATAGGGTGTATTAAATACATCACCATATCATTTAACTCACTATGTTTTGGGGAAAGTGACAGATGTGGAATTTAAAGAACTTGATGGACAAAAGACGCAAAACTGTTTTTACAGTTTTACGCTCCTTGTAGAAGACTTTAATTAATGGACGAACCTGCTGTTTGAGATATATTATGATAGCATTATAGCAGATATGATACAAAATTCAAATGAGTGGGTTGTTTCTATGGGTAGCCTACCAGTATATATTGGAAACAAAGGAAAGAATTAGTACTATAAGCAAGAAGAAAGCACCACATTGATTAACTTTAGTAAAAAAAAAAAGAGGAGTGTAATTAAGCATAGATTGAAAGAAAGGTGGGAAACTATTTTGTATTAATTTATAATTTTTTACATATATAAAATAATAATGATAGTAATAATAATTATTATATATTATAATAAATAACTATTATTATTATTATTATTATTATTATTTTATTTTTTGTAAGCGGCTTAAATGAACTGTGCTGTTCCACAGTACACCAGATGGGGGCGGTAATGTACCATTTCGTTGTTTGCCCACCGCCAATAAAAACAACACATCAGAGAAAGAACACGAAGAAGAAGTTGCTACATTGGCAGTGTAGTGCCGGATTATGTTTCCTTGTCGATGTGTGTTTCCTCCTAACAGAGCTGACAGTTGTCATCCTCTCTCTGACCCTGAATGAATGAATGAATGAATGAATGAATAACTGGATATTTATGCAAAAATGACAAAAATGCAAAAATGACATAAATGCAAAATTGAATAAGTTATTCCTAGAGGGACTACTTTTCCTGATGTGCCGACATGTTTTTTCTAATATATGTCTATAGTATTTCTCCAATATTTTTTCTAATATATAACTCATATTCTTAATGTGTTAAATGAAATCTACCTGAGATTATTCTGTCTAGCAATAGGTCTCCTTTATAGGAACCTAAATGGAACCTGAGGAAATCAATTTTTTCCTAAAATGATATTTATGATATATCTCTTAATGCTCAGTGTCATTATAAGCTGCATTCTATACTCTTTGTTTTTTGTATGTATAGTATTTATTGTTGACTGTACAACCTGAGCTTTTCTTGATCAAATCATTCCTTCAAATGTAATTTTTTAATAACCGAAGAGTGAGGCAGTTATGTTATTTATTATATGATTGAACCATAGACTGTAAGGACTGAAAACACCTGTGTCCTATCCATATTTAAGTCCTGTGGAGCTTCTGTACATCTCTACCCTGAAGAAGACGGACATGTCATTGCATTTTTTTCTTTGTTTTCTTGTTGTTTATAATGTATTGTTATTATAAATCATATCTTGTAAAATTGCTTTTTCAATAGTATTTCATATCATATGTATTTTCTTTTTGTATTCGTATATATATATAGTATTGCGGTTTTGTTTTAAATATTATATACTGTATATATATATATGTTTTAAATTTGCCTCCATATAGGTGGAGGCAAATTTCTGCCTCTTCCATTACATTACATTACATTACAGTCATTTAGCAGACGCTTTTATCCAAAGCGACTTACAGGAAGTGTATTCAACATAGGTATTCAAGAGAACTACTAGTCACCAGAAGTCATAAGTGCATCTCCTTTCTTAAACAAGCATCTAAAAGCATAAACCAGAGCAAAAGTATAGTGCAGAAGCAAATTACTACGAATACAATAAGTGCAACAAACTAATACGAATATAGTAAGTGCTACAAACTACTACGAATACAATAAGTGCAACAAACTAATACAAATACAATAAGTGCTACAAACTAATAAATACAATAAGTGCAACAAACTAATACGAATACAATAAGTGCAACAAACTAATACGAATACAATAAGTGCAACAAACTAATACGAATACAATATTACTTCCTGCACTGTAATATCATTTATCAATGTTATGTTTTAAAAAAAAATGTTTTTCAATTGTGCAAATAAACTAAACTAAACTAAAAACTAATCATTATTAAATACATTTTGCATATTGGTCTAGATTAGATTAGATTAGAAAAACTTTATTTATCCCAAAATGGGCAATTTCGTTCACAGTTTCCCGTCTCACATAATAAATTACTTAATAAAATAAATACAATAAATAGCAATAGGAGATAGACAAAAACATATATCAAAGGCAGTCCAACACACACATTTAACTCACAATTCATTTCAACCCGTCAGTAACAACCACCCTGCCCCCGGAAACACCCAGCAACACTGGTGTGCTCTCCACCTACTCCTGACTTTTGTCATCATTTAGTAACCTGATGGTTGCAGGGATAAAAGAGTGGGAGTACCTCATTGTTCTTGTCCTGATTGAACAGTAGCGCCGCCCTGAAGGCATTAGTTTAAATTCTTTACTGAGGACATGGTCAGGCTGACTGATAATGCATTTAGCTTTCTGGACTGCTTGTCAGCACCTCTCCAACACTGGTATGCATTCACTATCTCTCTCCTCCCCCCCTTTAACTAAACAGAATGAACCCAGAACCACCACAAACCACCGAGTGGGGGCGCTCTCCCTCTGAACGGACTGGAGACACTGTATGACTGGGGAGCAGACTTCGGCACAACACACCGGCACCACCGCAGCAGGATAATCTGACTTTTAACCAGGGCTGTCCATCCGCACATCCCGGCTCCACAGAATGGGGAATCTGCTGCTCTCCACCGGGTAACGCTGTCATGTGATATGTCCTATGTGATGTCATGCACAACTTGCATGAGTGCTTAAAAAAATAAAAGTAGACTCATACTGAAATACATCCGCCGATGCGTTTAAGTGCGCGTTTTTCAGTCAGCAAGACAATTTACTCTTCATGTTGCACCTGTGGCACTATATGTGCGCAGATGAAAGGGACGCGTACTGGATCAATGCACTGCCCAGCTTCATTTCTGGGAGATTAGTTTTTCTCTCTCCCTCCCTCCCCTTTTTTTTTTTTTTTTTATCCAGCACAAGATGGAAACCATGGAATTTATCATGGATGCAGGACCTCCCCCAATTTAGGACACGCGTCACACAGATCAAGGCTTGGATGGCAACAAGAAATCTATTTAATTGTTTGTATGTAGAATAAATGTTCATTGGTAAAGTAAAAAAAATATATATATATATATATATATTAGGTCTAAAAAGAAAATTAGAAAGATTGATCAATGAAGAATAAGAAAAAAAAACATAGAGTAAAAGTGTGAACATAAGCATTAAAGAGTATAAGAAGTAATATGACACCAGTGCAAAATAGAATAGCATTAAGAGTAATTGTTCATAAAGTAAAAAAATGAATATATATATATATATATTAGGTCTAGAAAGATTGAAGGAAAAAAACAATAGAGTAAAAGTGTGAATGTAAGCATTAAAGAGTATAAGAAGTAATACTGACACCAGTGCAAAATAGAATAGCATTAAGAGTAAGTAAATATAATGTAAATTTAAATAACAACAACCTCAGATTAAAAAACAACAGTAAAATGTAGAAATTTAAACAGCAAAGTAATATTGTGCACGATATTGGGAGTAATATTGGCAATGGTATTTAAATGTTTAAAATGTTTTTTTTAACATCTAAAAAAAAACTGCACTACCCAGCCTTTCATTTTTCAGAGTCTCAGCAGAAACGTGTATATTTCTCTATCTTTTCTCTCAGACTGTGGGAATGACTGTGGTTTGTAATTTGTTCCAGTCTCTTCAGGAGTGAAACAACCATGTCTGAACAAGTCACTGGAGCGAGGTTCATAGCCACGAGGATCAGCGACGGCATAACTTATTATTACACTCCGTGCTCGGGGTCAGGGGAACGGGCTTCATGTGCTGCCAAAGACCATCAAACCTCCACTGCTCTTTGCCACCCCTCCCCCCCACCCCCCCTCAGCGACGACGACTCCTCTGCAGATCCTTCCTCCTCCTCTGCAGATCCTTCCTCCTCTCCTTTGCTCTCAGATTCACCCTCCCCCCCACACCCCTCCCCCCAAAACCAATCAGACTGTCCACTCTCTTCGCGTCCTCTTCTTCTTTTCTTCTCCTGGCTCGGCGCCCAGCCAGCGGGGATGGGCAAGTACAGGGACCTCTACCTGGACCGGGGCATGGACGTCCTCCTGGTCCAGAGCAAAGTAATGCACTTCCTGTGGCCTCGATGGGGGCTCGACTACGGGTTGGAGGTGTTGAAGGTCCTGGAGCAGCCTCAGTTCTCCGGAAGGGCGGTGCTGGTCCACGCCTCTTCCATCGGAGGCTTCACTTTCACCCAGACACTCACCCACATTGCTCAAAGAGGGAAACAACACACAGACCTGGCCCAGAGGGTGAAGGGGCACATCTATGACAGCTTGGTGGTTGGCTCTCTGGAGCACATGGCGATAGGTGAGCGAGTTTGATTCACCTCAGGTTACCTCTGGTGTTGGATGTGTTTCAATGTCTTTAAATACATTAGCCAGCTGACACACTGCTCAAGTCAGGGGTCCAGGAACTATTTGTGGCAGCTTGTTTCTAACCCAGCTAGTGGTTGCAAACGGTTTATACAGTTCATATTTATCTAAGGCTTTTTCCAGCATAATTTAGCCCCAAAAGTAACCCAAAATGGTGTAAAATTCCCATCACTGTTTCCCAGACACCAAGGCAATGTTTGAAGAAGAATAAAAAACACAGTCCAAAACCCAAATATATTGAATTTATTATAATATAAAGAAACTAAAGGTAGCAAATGCCAAAGCTTAAGAAGCCAGAACTGTGACATTTTTGCTCAATTAATGATAAGATTTCTTATTCAATGAGCAACATTGCTGTTAAGTAATTGACTAAAGCTGCACCTTACAATTTTCATTCAAGTTTATCTGCTGATTATTTACTCGATTTCATCTTTTGATCTACAAAACAGTGAAAAGTACCCATTACCGTTGAACAGATACCAAGGTGATACAAATATTAAGCTTTATTCTACCAACAGTCCAAAACCCACAGATGTTTAAAGCAGCCGATTCTCTCAGTTAAGAAACTGGAACTATGTAATGTTTGGCTTTTTTCATGAAAAACATCTTAAATGATACATCAAAACATCTGCATATTTGGTTAAAGAACATCAGTACCTCTGATGTCCATCACTAATAAACATCCATAAATCTGATTTAGAAATTATAGGAAAATGACACCCGTTAACGTAGGAGTGGCAAGACACATTTCTGTCGGCACCCGTAAAGAATTGACATTAAGCCCTATACATGTTTTGTGTATGTACATATGTAATTGTACACTTAATTATGAAATATTAACCCTTTTGATTATTTTCTTTCTCTTGTTGTTATTCAGGTCTTGGCAAGACTCTGTTTCCCCGGATTGAGAGCTTTGTCAAAAACGCCGCAATGCTTTACTTCTGGCTCTTCAAATCACACACAGCAGACTTCTACAACAACGGCATCCAGGTTTTCCACAACAGCCCAATAACCACACCAGCCCTCTTCTTCTTCAGTGAAAACGACGCCCTGTGCAACCCGGCTGACGTGGGGAAGTTGATCGACCACTGGAGGAAGAGGGGCGTGACTGTGGAGAGCAAGAAGTGGAAGGAGTCGAAACATGCCGCCCACTTGCGATGCCACCCGGAAGAATACCTCTCTACACTGGAAAAATTCTTGAACTCCCTTCCCATTTCCTCCCTCAAAGCAAATATTTAAACCGTTCGGGGAGTGAATGTTTCGTTTTACTTTTTTTTTTTTTTTTTTTGCATGACGCTTTATGATTTCAGAGATAATTTACTGGAATCTTTTTATCTTGCATCTGTAGCATGATTAATGGTGTCATTTAAACAAAAGATGTTTTGTCTCTCCTTTTTAAGCATCCTCAATTGTTTGATTGTTGTTGTTTTTGATTTCAACAAATGTTACATTTAAAGTGATATGCACTATTTCATTGATTACTGTGGGGTCACGTGGTGCTTTCATTGCACAGGAAGTGTTCTTTAATGAATTGTTGTTGCACCTTAATACCAGATCTGGTTGTTTGCACCTGGAAACCAGATCTGTTTTTGCACAATATGTGGAATAAAATGTTTAGAGCTCTAATGTGAATTTCATTGTCTTATTTTTTTTTGTTTCCTGTATTTATTTCAGCAGAGAAGCAACAATACGTTCATATAAAACCCGCATAGATTCCCATAGTGCATGATGGGATTTGTTTGTTGGTGAGGGTGAACCGTGGAATTCTAAAGATAACAGGTTAGGCCACAAGCACTTTTGAACAGGCATAATGTCGGGCAGCTAAAAAGCAGAAATGAGAGGGAGAAACTCGGGTGCTGTTAATATATGGGTGTTCATCATGGGCATGCAGAGCTGACGTCACAGGAGCATGTCAGGAAACCTCAGGTGAGTCTCCATTATCTGAACTGGGTATTAAAAAAAAAAAGTTGATTTTAAAGCAGGTGGAGCAAAACATGGCCGACACTGCCAGGAGGTTAGAAGAAAGGTGAGTGACTGGGCTTATGTTACGAAAGTGCACACTAGTAAACTTTAAATGTTGCAGGGAAACTGCTTTCTGACGCACTGTGACGCAGTTCAGTTGACAAAACTGTTTCGATGCATTTAATGCTAGTAGAAAACAGCGACACCTGCTGGCCAAATTATGTACTGCGATTAAATCTGAGACCACACAAAACAGTCAGTTCTGTTTTAAATTGAGTTGTCTTACAAATGTACATTTTTACTTAAGTAAGAGAAGCAATACTGCAGTTTGAAAACACTGTTAAAAGTGAAAGTCCAAAAGTATTCAAAAATGACTTAATAAGTAACAAAAGCAAGAGTACTCATAGTGCAGAATGACTCATTTCAGAATCATACTCATTATAAGACTTGTAAATAATCAAACTTTATTCTTGTTTGGTCATGGATTTGTGCTTATTTAAACAGATCGCCTACTGTGTGTACTCTACAGTGTGATTGTATTGCTACCCCTGTTCTAAATGGTGAGTTTGCTGAGTGCATATTACCAATACTAGTTTTTTTTTTTTTTTACATCCCCATATGTGGAATGTACAGCAGTGACTGACCATCTTTCGCACAGACGCTTCTTTCTAAATTCATCCCGAATTGAATTATTTTCCCTTCATTGTAACGTCAATCAGTGCGTGATGAATGTGAGCATAAATATAAAATCAATCCTCGTGTCTTCGCTAAAGCATAAAATGCAGCTGTGAGCACTCCCTGCTCTTCACTAGTTGCTTTTGTAGATCTAATGTGTGATGAATGAGGTGATTAGTGTACTGTAATACTTTACAGCTGTGTGTGTGTGTGTGTGTGTGTGTGTGTGTGTGTGTGTGTGTCACAAAGCCGCACTGCATGATGACGTTGGTATTGGTGAGATCTTATGTGAGTCAGAGTTCAGCTGTTACTGACACATTCTTGCGCTTTTGACAAATGACCTCTGTAGGAAACTAAATTTGTATAATTTGCGTAATTTCTTATTCATTGTCTTCTTAAGAAATGATGAGGAACAGTGTATGAAAGTCAGGATGTAACATATATTTGTCTTTATAGCAAAGTGGGACTTAACAAATGACATTTCAGCTAAACATTGTCACTTCCTAGCAACCGTAGGCCAGGCTCAATGTTTCTGCTCCATTACGTAATCAAAATACCCCCTGCAAAAATGATACACAATAAAGCTACAGTTCCAATCTTTTTCAAACTTTATAACCTTTGTCATACATAAATATGCAAGTCAAGAGCTACTTGCATTACATGCAAAATGTTTAGCAAACCAAAGGAAGAGCATTTTTGCAGAAATATAAAAGTAAAATAGTATATGCAAAGACAAATTACATTGTTGATTACACTGAGCTATTTTTTTGCAAATAACCTGCTGACTTTATATTTGCTTTATGGAAAGGCTTATCATACTTGTGCTATTAGTGTGGATTTCTCAGCAGACCTTGAGTTTGTCCTTGTGGAGGAGAAACTCCTCCAGGTAGTGCTGCGCCTTGGTCAGAGTCAGGTGATGTTGACTGTCGGGGAACAAATTGTCGCTGGGCTCTCTTCCGGGTCTGGCCGCGATGGGACAGTCCATTGTCAGCGCGAGGGAGCGCACCCGTCCCTCCAAGCTGGAGACATCGGCCTGGATCTGGATGAAGAGCTCCGTGAGAGGGCTCCGCAGATCATTATCCAAAAGTCCAAGATCATGGCTGATACTAGTTAGTCCCTGAATGGAAGGAGTTTTGGTTTCTATCTGTTGAGACACCGGCATCTAAAGAAAAGAAGGACATGTGAACTTGATTAGTTTTACCCTACCCTAAGCTTGTTATTACCAGGCGGATAACATATCTTTTTTTTTTTTTTTTTAAATGAATAAAGCAGGATACATATGATTTTAGATTCCTCTGTGCAACAACTGGTAACTTGTGTTCATATTATTATAGGCATACCCTTGTCTGTAGTTTCTTAATGTGCACCAGTGTTATCTGAGCAATGTTTATTATGCTGTGTATGGAATTTCTGATGGATCCTCCATTTGTTGGAAGACTTGAGCTCCCAGGAGCCGCTACAAGAGAGACATAGAGAAGAGCCAGAAAGATGTGCATCCTAAAAAAATAAAAAAAAATCACTTATATTATCGACAAGAACATCATAATACAAGTCAAACTAATGCATTTTGGCATTTTTAATCATTATTTCTGTCTCCTTCATAATGGTCTGCTATATAGATAATATGTTAGTCTTACCTGTGTCTTTCCATTGTCTGGCCTTGCTCCTGTAACACTGAATGACAGAGAGAGGACACGTGCCTCTCTGCAGGTTTCTCCCCTTTAAATAGTCTCTGATCTGGACTTGAGCCTTGCCCGGGTCCATTCCCCCTTCTCTCTCCTCCCCCGACTCAAACCTGAGCCTGACCTTTACAGGTCAACTAACTAACGTGCTCTGGTTTATGGAGGAAAATCAAAGTAAATGCCATTTTAAAATAAACAATCCTTCATTACTTCATTCTGAGTCAGACGCTTGGAACTCGCACACATCCTGTGTTCTTAGTGTTGCTTTCCCGTAAGATGATTTCACTTGATGCGTGCGTGTCGGCCGATGTAAGCCTGTCTTAACTATAAGAACTGGAAAAATGTGTAGCTAGATTGTAGCTTGAACTGGCATCCTCTTGTGCAAACCCAATAATACTCATGTGTACGAATACAGAAATGAATGATAAGGTAGAGAAGAAAAGTATCGTTAAATATGTGTATGCTATTTTACACACAGGTGAATTGTATTGATATGCGCATTTGACATCTTCTCGTCTTTGACAGTCCTCCGTGAATTTTCTTTACACAAGACTGTGATAGCATTGATATTGTTTTAATGATATACATGAAAAGAAGAAGTGGGAATTTATCTGTCTTTGCCGGAACATGGTTCCTATGACGTTTCCTACTGACCAGACGCAAAAGCAGCAATAAGATGTCCAAAAATAGAAACATAATTACGGCACGCGGTTTTTTAAACTGTGGTGGTTTCCGGATGTGTTTTTCAAATTCTGTCTCACTACTGTATGCGTGAAAAAGAATGCATTTTCCATTTTGCTGCATATAGCAGGAATGTTCCTCTGTGTCTTTTAAATAAGAGGCTGCTTCATGCCTGTGTCGTGTGGCAGGCCTATGTCAGAAAAGGCCCTCACATGTGTGTATGATTTCCTCCTGATGTACTCACACTTCTTTGGCTGACCTTTTGTGTGTTGTTGCCAAAGAGAAATTGTAGAAGTGAGGCTAAATGTGTCATCACAGCTTCTCAGTGCTATGGCTATATTACTGGGCCTGACTAATTCAGTTGAGAGCCAAAGAGTAGGGCCCCATCCAGGACTTTTTTAGGATGCAAAATGTATTCACTTGAGAAAAAATAAGTTAATTATCTCAAATTTATGCAAAAAGTTTTCATGAGAAAAAAGTTCAGTAACAGTAATATCTTACAATGACAAGAAAAGTGTTCATGGATAAAAATCTGCCCTTTTTTCTGAATTTACAAGATTGTTTAATCAGAATTATGAGAAACGTTTTCATAGAAAAAAAGAGACGCTCTTTTTTTTTCTGAATTAACGTTATTATTAAAGAATGAATTTTACATGGGGGGTAAAAAAGAAATCTGCTGTTTGAATATATTTAAAATCCCAAGAGAAGCTCTCATTTTCTTTAGAATATGATTTCATGGAAGCAAACACTAACTTTTCCCATAATTCTAAGATAATGATCTTGTTAATTCTGAAAACTTTTTCAGAATTATGAGATAGTAACCTTAATAAGTTCAGAAAAACTTTTTTTTCTCAAATAAATACATTACGCTTCCATGATTATGACACTTTAATCGATGAGCCATATTTTCCAGTCGTCAACACAGTCAGAACACAATGAAACGTGCTTCTTTTGCGTTCCTCCTCGATACCAAACCACGCTTATGTATGTGGAACCCTTGAGTCACGGAGGAAATCTGTCCTTAAGCTGCACTTGTTGGCAATTAAAAGTAATTAGTAGTAGTGAAGTATTCCAGTTAACTGATTTAATTCCCGTTGTTCTTTTCACAAACTCACTGCTCTTGTCCCTTACTGTTACCGGGTACAGACTCCCCTTTAAACTGAGAGCGAGAATCATAAAATTGGCCATCCTGTCGGGCCCACTGCACACAGAGACATCGCTCCTTTATCTCGGAGGAACAACGTGGCGTGAGACCTGGGGAGGAGAAAATTCATTGGAAGGTCCTGCTTCAATTCCAGGAAGCTGACATGGCACGGGTCCGACTCAGTTTGACAGAAATAAAACTCCCCACACGATCAAATGTCACAGACAGATTTATCTAAAGCTTACTTAATGACGATGTATTTCCTTGGAATCCTGCAGAATTCATAAAATACAATGAGTCATTACAATAAGATATTTTGCAGTCATGGTATCTGGTGGGTTAGACGTCTTGCATGGTTTTACTTATGCCTTTTAATCAACCAAATTTCGTTTTTAACTTATATTTAAAATATATTTTATATTTTGTTATATTATATTTCAAACCAAAGTAGTTTTACTCACATTGTATTAGCCACCCTAGCGTCATGGCTGTAAGGATGGCAATGTGGGCCAGTAGTTCTGTCCACCACTTTGGTTCAGACAAACACCTGGACGGATGCAATGAAATTTGGCAAATATTTCTAATATTTAATAAAAAACTAACTCTTCACCCCATAATAAGTGCCAATGCAGAAGTGCCTTACACTTGCGTTCTTTCAAATAGCATTCAGGGGGTTTCAAAAAGAAAGTCAGATTGTATAGAAGTCTATGAGAAATTGAGAACTTGTGAACGCGGGTTCATTGTCTCAATCGCTAATGAAAATAGTCCATAAAGCAGGGTATTCTTTATGACATTGACAGGTGGTTACCACGGTGTGTACCTGGTCTGGAAGTCGTCTGTGTTTTCATCTTAGAGCTTTAACCCTTTCACAGTGTGTTTTCAGTTCATGAAAGTTAATTGTAACTTTTTGGGTAGCCTAGAAATGTCTCTCGCGTCGCTGTTGGTTCCAAAACTACCCCATGATTCCAGATTCCTTTGGATTTCTGCGTCATCTCCAGGAGGCTGAGTGAAAACACAATATTGTTGCCAGTCCTTCCAGCAGCATGTGTGACTGGAAAAACATTTACCTTCTCCATTGAGTTGAAACAAAATTCTTGGCAGTGTTTGACAAAAACACCGAGACATCTAGCAGATCTTGGAAAGGCAGAAAGCCAAGAATAGCATACACCAAACAAGACATTAAATTGTTATTCACGTTTCAACCCTTTTTACCGTAACCTTGTTCTAAATGTGTCATGGGGAGGAGACTACCAGTACAGATATCATAATAGATCTAAATAAACCTGCTCGACCCATTCTGTGTCCAGCTGGGTCTTGTGAAAACTTTCCTGGAACACTTTTAAATTTGATTCTGTACTTTTTTTTTTTAAACCGTTTTCTCAGTTTATCTTGATGGATCTGCACAACGTCCTCTTGATTGCAGTTCCCAAAACATCCTCTGGAGAGCTATACACACCAAGATATTCAACTGAGGAGCAGTTTGCCCGTTTGTGTTGAGTATGTCTCAATACCGCATGACATTCCTCTCTTTCTTATTCATGTCCTTGACTCACAATGGAACATCAGCACGTATTTTCCTGTAGCGTTGGCCAAACGCTCACCATGGTTTGTTGGAATTTATTCTCCTTCACTCTCTTCTTCTTAACAATTCTCCTCTTTACTCTTTTAATTAATATTCAGTGTTTATCTTATTGCGACTGGCATGACAGTTTGATTTTGCCTTCAATTTTATTTTAGAAATATTCTTAAAATCATCAGTCCTGTCGATTTAATGGCAAAGGGACATTTGAATCCATCCCCGACAAATTGACTTCCTTTTTCCTAATTGTATTCTGTATTAAAGGACATGCTATTGAAATAGATATTGTACAGTGATATGAGACTCCCAAAAAAACATCCCTTTCCAGTGTCTTTTCGCCTGCGGTCACCAATTTAATTGACTCGATTACAAGTGGGAGAGGAGCACAAGTGCATCCACTATAACCCACGTCCCTATCTGATGACATGGATGAGGCACTGCCCTATTTCCCAGGGCGAAGTGTGACACACAAATTGGGTGCCACGGCTGCGCTTTAACTGGGAATCTCTGGCTCCAATCCGAAGGTCAGTAAGAGATTTGTTAGGGTCAATTAATGGATGCAGAGGCGCGGTCTACCGGAAAAAACATGTTACTCCGTGTGATACTGCCACCCACAAGGCAGGAAGAGTCAGCAGGTTTTCCTTTTAGGCATCAATAATCAGTGCATTGTACTTTTTGGTTTGCTCCAGTAGTAACTGTAGTGTATTTCTACTTGTTATTTGTGCACCGAGAAATTATTGTGAAGCATTTCTTGAAAACAGAAAAAAAGGAATTCCCAATTACTTTATTTATTATTCTTTTCACTGACAAATCATGAACGAAACCTTTGTTTTAGCATAATTAAGTATTTTGCAGCATTAAGTATGTTCAAAAAATACACACTTACTGTAGTGCTGCAGACACATAAAGTACCAAATCAATTGCCAAAGGAAAGGTTATATTGGTTATAATATGTTGACAACAAGACAGTACAATATTTAATGTACTTTATTCAAATCTTTATTCAACAAGACATAACACTTAAGAGAAAAATGTCCCGCTCACAACAATGACCACGTAATATGAGGTAATGAGGGACGCTACACATCTGCATAATCTCACGTAACACATGCTCCTGATTGTGTTTGCCCACTGTGCTGCGAGGAACGTCACATGTACACACGTGTGCACTGTAAATGTACAGTACACGCTCATGCATGTGAACAGTCCCTGAGCGATGAAGTCATATGGTTAGTGTAAGCGAAGTGGCTTTGACGTACAAAAGCCACATTGTGAAGGCTCACGGGTTTGGGTAAATAATCACGTTTACGTAACACATAGTGCGTCAGAGGCTCCAAGCTACATGTTAATTTCCCCCTCAGTTCGTTTGTTCAGTGTGTGAATCCCTTTTTTCTGTTGCTTCTCGAGGTAATTCTATAATTGTCTGGCCTGTGTATACATTGAAATTGATAGTTTGTGGGGGTTTTTTTATGAAACAAAAACTCCTATAACATATGTGACATAATGTATAAGTATATCATCTGTTAATATAATACTATATAATAAAAATATTGCATAAATTGATGAACTAAGAGCAATGACTCCTTTTGATTTATTGGAGGTGTTAAAAGACTCTATTCTTTACATCCAGTTATTTTGACATCACATGACAACACAAATGCAAAAAATGTACAACACAAATGCATGAGGAGAGACGACAAGAAACATGAAAGATTTACATTCATTGGTAAAGCAAGACATAGTGTTTTGGCATAAAAATAGTAAAATTATATAACACAATGACATCAAAATTTGCCATATGCATGTATAAAATATAAGAAGAATCTGGTTGACATTTTGAGTAATTTAACCTTCTTCCAAAATCCACATCTGCATAACTCATCTGCATTTCTTTGACCTGGTCCTGTGTTATTATACGTATTAGTATGGACTTATATGTAATATGGTGAATGAAGAATGGATTTACCTGGATTTCTCTGTGAAAGACAGTTTGTTTTGTGTATTTAAAGTAGAGGGCTTTTTCTGGAGCCTAATGATAGTGGAGAATGTATACTGTCTTTGCATGTTTGAAAAATATAAAAGTATATTATATAGATGTTTTCCCAAATGTATATTTTGACAAAAGGGTTAACTTTAGGAAGTAAAGCTTTACACTCTTCTTTCTGAGGTCAGGGTGAATATAGCTGCTATCATTTCTTGCTGCAATAAGACCTTTTGCAGAACAGGTGCATCAGATTTTCCTCACTTCGGGTAAGACATTAAGACATCTGCTCTGCCATATCCTGTATCTTAAACACTTCCTGATTTAAAAATCACATCTTTTGTTTTTCACAACTGATCAAAAGCCATTTTGGACAATCCTTGACACTCTCAGATTGTGCATAAGCTTTAAAGACCTCAGAGCGCCTCGTGTATGCCTCATATGTGTGGTGGCCTCCCTCTGAAACACCCGCAGAGGTGACAGATACTCACTGGGAAGAAAGACGGGCGACGCCTGGTTCAGATGCCAGAATCCAGTGCAGATACTTTTTGGGGTAAGGGCTTCCTGGCTACTGCCTTAGGAACAGCAAGCCCAGACCGCAAAAAGACCCACAAAGGACAAGAAAATGTGACTTCATTATGTTGTGGCGAACTCCTCAGCATCTATAGGAAGAAACGGAGCCATTAGCACATCTGACGCACGCAAGAAATGCATAAAGCATGTAGTGTTTGGAAACTCAATACACTTGGTAGCGTGTAAGATCAATTGCCAACTCGCACATCTCACTTTGGTCTGAATCTTTTTTTTTTTTTTTTTTTTTTTGACTCTTCTGTCCAGAAAAGCTTAAATTATGTCTCCTGTTAAACGTGATTCCTCCATCATCCACAGAGCGCACAACAGGCCTCATCCACTAAAGTGTAGCTACAAAAATCTAAGCAGGATTTATGATGTATTACAGGTATAACTGAATGAGATGAATTTGTGAATTGGATGTGACGTCCTTACTGCTACATAAGATTCAAACACTGGATGAAATTTGAATGAAAGACATGCTAGAAATAATAATACTAAAGACGTCATTGCAAGAATTACAGTTTACATTTTTTTGTTGTTAATTAGCCACCAGCAGAGTTGGACACTGATTGAATTCACATATCGTCTTCATCAGATGTTAAACTGGGGCTTCAGGCTGGATTACATGATACTGTTGATTTTTTTTACTGTTGAGCTTCCTGCTTGCCGTGTCTAAACACGATCTCCAGCACATGTATGGTGTGATTGTATGATACCGAAATAAAATGAAAGTGTTCTGAAGGTCTTATTTTGGTCATAACGTCACCAACAGGCCATCTTGTTCATCACCAGACCCTTGTTAATCCAGTGTCCGTTCACTTCTTCAGCAGCAACATGGTGTACAACCGAACCGCTGTTTTAAAGCTGTGATATTTTAAAGAGGTTAATCTCACTGGATACCTTGCCCTATTACAGAAAAGGACAAAACAAGACAAATGTTTCCAAATGCAATCTGTTTTGTATATTTTAAAGTCGGTTTGGAATTTAACTGAAACATTGTATAGTTGTTGTTGGTGGTGTGACTTTCAATGTGTAACCTGTTCAGTTTCTCCATGCTGATTCAGGTAGAAAAAGATTTAACATTTACACTTCAAACACGATTTGTTAGTGATACCGACTATATCCAGGAGTCAAATAGCAAATTTCTGAATTTCTTTGGATAATTTTTGGCACTCCTGTATTGAAGTATCCCTTTATTCTCGTTTTACAATCTTTGTCATAATTACATTATATTTTGTCCCCATCTGCAACCAGAAAACATACATGCTCATCCAGTTCTGAAGCAGTACAAGGCCTTAAGAATCACCTGTAATGAAGGAAGCACACACACTCTTCCCCCTGTTTAATCACCAAAAGAACTAAAAGAAGCTGCCATTCTCTTCTCATCGTAATGACGAACACAGCAGGCTCAACATCTCAGAAGCTCATTCGTGCAAAATTCAAGAACTCAGGAGATGATATCTACAAACGACAACTTCCTTTGAATATGGTTTCTCAGATGGAACGTAAATTCAACTTTCTTTTCTGATATTGAAGACCACATTAGTTATGTGAAACAGTTTTATCAAATTATCTGACTGTTGTGGTGAAATACAGATGAATACCTCTTCATTCTTGATTAACTGAAACACACTACTTAAGATTTTACATCATCCACCTCTTGAGTTTTACCCTAAAGACCTACAACACACTACAGAACTGGACTGAAACTGAAACTGATTTTACAATTCCAGCTGTTCAAGTGTAGAGTTCCATTCAGGAAACCACAGCAGCAGCAATACATCTCTGACATTCAGTGCAGATATTTCAAAACTCAACTTCATCGGCTTCTACCATGTCAGAGCCTATGATAGAACCACTAATCCACATAAAAGCTCTTGAAGGTTGCTTAAGGCAATTAAACCACAAGTACACAATTCCACAACATCCACACCCCACGCAGGGATGAAATAGCTGCTACAATTGGAATGAAAACGTGACGGATTTAATGAGCTAATTTCTCATATATGTCTGAATTTTTCTTTCTACATACTGATTATTCAGTTCATTCAAATTGCCCGACAGGAAAACACGGTAGTATAAAATCTTCAATCTCCACAACCCCTGCACACCATCACGTGCCAGCCACCGTGTGTGTGTGTGTGTGTGTGTGTGTGTGTGTGTGTGTGTGTGTGTGTGTGTGTGTGTGTGTGTGTGTGTGTGTGTGTGTGTGTGTGTGTGTGTGTGTGTGTGTGTGTGTGTGTGTGTGTGTGTGTGTGTGTGTGTGAATTCAGGGAATACAGGTTGTTGTTCTATCCAAACGCCATTCTATGCCACTCCCCTTATCATGACAAAGTAATTACCTGCAAATCTTAGTCTCATTTTTTTTCAAACACGGTATAATAAAATGTTTTTTTACTACCAAGTTCTTGTAATCACAATTTTTACGTTCATCTTTAAAAATTAGACAATTGAGGTTCTGTGTGAAGGTTGACATTGTCATCATAACTTTTTTCTTTTTTTACCACTCGATCTATGGGGATCTATTGTATTTTGTTTTATTTGTAGTAACATTCAAGAAAAACTATTGAATTTCGTCATGTCAGACGGCTTGTATTTTGTCAATTCACAGTTTTCAGAAACCTTGATAGATGTTGTTTTAGTAATTCTTTGAGTTTGAGCAATTCATTTTGTACTTATATAAACTGTAATGCGTTGCTATACGCCTCTATATTGGAGGGAGTGTGCGAATTGAGGGGTTATATTCCAGAGAATATCCTTACACATGCTAAAAAAATGTAACAACCTGCAGCAATCATCAGTACAGAAAAATATCTAAATAAATACATTTTTTGGTCTTCTTCATAAACAATGACCAAAAAATATAAATCCAGAAATCAACATCTGAATTGAACTCTTGACTCAAATCTAGAAAAAAAGGGGGGGTATCCTGCATCAAACCCTAAACTGAGAGTGTAAATCCATTCAATGTGTAGGCCTACTTCATGAAATTTCATGCTCCAGTAAAGAACAAGTTTTAAAAAAAGGGTTTTTTGTGATGTGTATTGAGGAAGGCGTGCCCAGCACATGACCACATCTGGACGGCGGTGCCTATGCGTGTACATGGGCGTTCCGCTAAGCCCAGGGCGGATAGGGACCAGCAGACTGGACCATCTGCACACGTAGGCATCTGCCACACTTACCTCACCACATGCGTCATATGTGAGGGGGGAAAAAAAGAAGTGTCACATCCCCTACTGCTCTTTTTCTTAAAACGTGTCCTACATTGTCCCATATTCGACTTCATTTTGTCTGTTTTGATTATTTATCAACCATCATGACTAACTGTGTATCTGTAAGGGCTTAAACGCACTCCAGTTAATTCAGTTTCGCTGTGTCAGATCCACGGGCCCCTTAACCCGTGTGAGCCCCCCCCCCTCTTATCAGGTAGATCCGCCTTTGCAGCAGAGGATGATCAGTCCGGTGTTCAGAGACGATTGCATTGGCACCTGCTCATCGGCCTCACAGATCCAGGGAGAGCGCTCTCCGTGGTCCTGAAACAGCACCGGGAGCTGTCCGCGGTGCTGAAACCAAGCTGCGTGGTGAACGCCCTGCACTGGAGCCCAGTTTGTGTGGAAAGAGGGGGGGGGAGGAGGAGTGGAGTTGGTTTAAAAAAAAAAAAAAAAACAAAAAAAATGTTAAGGGTGACAGGAAACACCAACAATCCAAAAAAATATATATATATATATATATATAAAAAAAATAAAAGAGATAGAATAAAAGCAGCTGACACCACCGTGTTAAAGCTCTCTTCTTGGGCGTCACTACGGGGTGTGCAGCAGTCTGGGGATGAATTGATCCTGCATGAATTGGCACTTGTTGCCATAACGCATCGAAAAGGCCGACTGTGGCAAATATATGAGTTTGACCCGTGGAAACTGTCTAATCTTCGCTATTCCACGCTTAGAAGAAGTAACGTTACTTCTTCTGGGCTCTACGCGCACGACTGCCCCCCCCACCCCTCTCCCATCCCATCTCACACACACACACACACACACACACACACACACACACACACACACACACACACACACACACAGTGCAAAAGTGTAGCTTCTTGACAAATGGTGATCAAGCAGCTCCGTTTCTATAGATAGCTCGACGTTGGATGGTTGACATTGTGCTGTTACTCAGACTGATGTAAGGTGTGGAGTGATTGGCGGTGCAATTAGACGACACTGCTCTCAAGTCTTGCCTTTAATGCTTTTTTTTTAATGCTGTTTCTAACATTTCGGAGATCACCGATATAGTCTTCAAAAAATCCAATTATTGCACTAAAATGCATTTCCCCCTCAGCGCACACGCTCTCTCTCTCTCTCTCTGTGTCTCTCTGTGTCTCTCTCTCTCTCTCAGCGGTGAATCTGTATCGATGGATGCAGAATGTGTATCGTGCCCATCACCGGGCTGTAGACGGAGCACGTCCGCCGCTGCGGTTGACGATAAAGAATTGCAATCAACTCAGTGGAAGTCAACACGAAGACACTTTTAGTTGTTACATGTTTTTTCTTTTTTCTTTTTTCTTTTCTTTTCTTTTCCCTCCCTGTCACCACACACATCGACACGTCTCTCCGGAGAGAAAAACACTGGCCATGCACTCACACGTCACCGTCAAAACTCGGGGAATGAATTTCTCAATGGCTCTCTGGATGGCAACACTGTCTATAAGCAGGAAAACAGGACGGCAGCTTGTTGTTTCACTCACTTCAACAATAAGCAAAGAGAGAAAGAAAAATAAATAATAATAATAATAATAAGAACAGAATTTGGCTCACCCAGTCGTCACCGATCCGAGGAAGCGTGCATCATTTCTCTCTTTCCCCCTTTTTTTCCCTCCAATAATCCCTGGGAATTTGAACGGCACCCATTGATATGCAGCAGTACCCCCCCCCCCCCCCCCTCCCCTCCTCCACCACCACCACCACCACCCCTCCACCTCCACCCTCTCAGCCTCCCTCCATCCTTCTCTCTTCCCAGACGTCAGTCGCATTGCCTCCCATTCATTTCGGGCTATTTTTTTATGTTATTTCTGTGCATTTCTTAATCTTAATCTGTCCTCCTCCCTCCTCTGTGGAAAATGCTGCAAAAGCTCTAATGGAAGCCACTCAATTCCTCCAGTCTGCTTCTTGCTGGTGACCTGCATTGACGTCATTGCGTCATTAGGTTTCCCCTGGAAACACGGGAGAGCCAAAAATAGAAACACATTAATTCAAACCCCAGGCTGGGGGAGGGGGCTGGGGTAAAGGGTAGTTGGGGGCTGTTTTTGGCGACTATTTCTTTCTATCAATCCATAATCTTCTGACCCCCCCCCCCCGGACACCCCCACACACACACACACACACACACACACACACACACACACACACACACACACACACACACACACACACACACCTTTTTTTCCTTCACTGCTTTCTGAGCTCCATCTCAACAAACACTCACACATTCATTCCAATCATAAGGAAATATCCCTTTTTCATTTTTTCATCCAACCTGATAATACATTATTGCTATTTAATATTTTTAAATTATAATGATCACATTCAGTAAAATATTTCTTGTGTTTTTTGTGTGATTCTCTTAAAATAATATCCTTTGTAGTAAGTTGGTCGTTACATTTTTTGCCTTTTATTGAACAGATAAAGAATGAAGAGAGAGAGAGAGAGAGAGAGAGAGAGAGAGAGAGAGAGAGAGAGAGAGAGAGAGAGAGAGAGAGAGAGAGAGAGAGAGAGAGAGAGAGAGAGAGAGAGAGAGAGAGAGAGAGAGAGAGAGAGAGAGAGAGAGAGAGAGAGAGAGGTATGACATGCAAAAAGGGTCCTACAGTTGAATGCATGCATCCATTCAGCTACCAAGGCACTCCATAGTTTATGCTTTCCTCACATTTATCAACCTTTTTATAGAAGACACTCTTAACAGACATGCTTCTATAGTGTCACGGCTGAAACCTTTTAGGTGAATTCATGGACAGATCTAACCCAATGTTCGATGGGCCCCACCCCTCTTCCTCTAATAGGTTTATAGGTCTGCTAGGTGAATTGATCAAACACATTTTCATTTGAAGGAATATGCAAGTGCAAAATTGAAGCAATACAAGTCTCCAAACTAGAATTAAGGATCCAGAAGTAAAGCAAGACCTACATCAAGTTAATGGTCCTCGAGCGTAGTGAGCCATGGTGAACTGTCCATACAGGAAACCTGGGACGCTGGACCTATAGAGCACTGCTGGTTGTCCTCTTATACCATCTAATCAGCAAGTTGTTGATGCCTGTGACACTGGGTGCAGGTTAAATCAAAAACTAATGTGCAGTTATAACAAAAGACCTCCTAGAATTACAAACCAGTCGTATCACAGTTTAGGAATAATGATCAACGGCACCAAGCTCAAATGGTTATATGTGAAATAATCTATATTTTGTTGTGTATATGTTGCTGTTTTTGTTTTGGACATCTTTGGAGAGACAAAATGTGGGTCCATTTTAAACAGTTTGATTCAAAGATGGTGAGGGACCTAGTAAATGTGTCACATTTTTTTGTACTCCCAAAAAATGATTCCCACCCCTACGCCTGCTCTCAATAAGAACCAAACAAAACACTGATTGTATCTTTAGCTGATCACATCAGTCATTGCCAAAAATATGTAATTTTCTCCGCTGAAATAGTTGTAAAGCCCCTAAAAAGATAATGTGTTTATAGTAAGTTCTTTATACATAGAGATCTTCATGGAGGAGGGAACCAAACACTTGATGGACAGCTTTTGAGTATTTTGGCTCTCATAGTCTTAAATTCTACTCATAACAAAAAAATACATGAACAAGAACTATTGTGATCTCTAACCTTACTGATCACAATAATAATGCACCTATCCCCAGGTCGACATTTTACTTTCACTGTGTCTTTTCCTATAAATAATGTAGGCCTAACATGTGCAATAAATAAATCACAGGTCAGTTTGAAAGTTGGTAAATGACAATATGTGACCTTAAGTTGATGATTATGATGAAGCCGACACTCCTGGACTACTTTCTGCAATGTAGGAAATAGTTCTATGGTATTCATTCATTGTTCTTCCATTCATGCAGTCATTGGTGCAGTTGTCTTCTTAATCCATTCACATATCCAGGGCAGCCACCTTTTCCAGTGACGCAAAGCCCTCCTCCCATTTAAGCGCTTTAGCTTCTTCTATCTGCTGCGATGTTCGAGATCAAGTGACACCCCCCCCCCCCCCCCTCCTCCTCTCCTTTCCAATGCACCCCTCCATCGTGCACCACCGCTCACACACAGGCACGTGTTCGCGAGCACACGCACCAGCCTCGTGACACCCGACAGGAGGCACGCGCACTGGCACATGAGTGGTGATGCTGCATTCACGCTGTGGCCTTAAAGAAGAAGAAGAAGAAGAAGAAGAAGAGGAAGAGGAGAAAGCTCTGGCAGCATCAGCATCGCGAGATGATAGCAATGGCAAACTGCCAATCGTGCCACCCACAAACAGTTGTTTCTGTTCAATATTTTGATTATTATTTGTTTCGTTTAATATATAAGGCTTCTACAGTTATTGCCAAACTAAGTTTAAAAAAGGTATTGGTACTGTTGTCCATATTTGTTACATATTTCACTTTTTTTTTTCATTGCTCGTAATTCCAAATTAATAATATCCACACAAAAATCAAAAATAAATAATACTTTCCAAATTATTTCTGTGTTTTGGTTTTGACCATAGCATGTATGTGTTCCATGACACATTATTATAAAAAAAATTCTCTGAGAAATGTGCCACTACTCTTCTCAGTTATTACTCTAGCTGCATAGAAGAGTGAGCAATGACCACAGCAACTATGTGGTCTGATTGGCTACCAACAAGTGCAGATAACTGATGGAGGGATTTCTACTACTTCTGTCAACACTTCCTGGTTACCTGTTGTTTTGAACAAGAAAGACTCTAATCCCAAAATTTTCATTATTTTCTCTTTGATTATTTTACCTAAATGAAACAGGACTCCAAGATTGCTGGACTGCGAGACTGCACAAGCCCCTTCCTCTTTCACTTTCTTAGCCACCCCAGTTAACGTACGCTAATCGAGAGCACTGCAGAGCAGCATCCACGTCTCCCTGACCTGCCTGCATCGGTGACAGCCAGCCAGGTGGCGATGGTGTTTGTTTAGAGCCTGGATATTGGGCTATAGCCATGGGTCTTTTTTTATTTTTTATTGCTAAAATATTTAATATGAATATAAATTATGAGCTCATTCAACCACTAAATCTTGCGTGGCAAACGCAGCTGTCCTCCGCCTCTCCCTCTCCTCTTTTCTCTCGCTCTATTAAATAAGGTGCCAGATTGCATAAAAGTAAACATCAAAATAGAGCCTGCTTATCAAAAAAAAAAAAAAAAAAAATCCCAGGGGAGAATCCCCCTATGTATTTGTACTATCATGGCTCTACGGGTCCAACATTGCATCCATCGTCTGTCGAGTGTAAAAAATCTGCATAATTGTGCGTATTGAAATAGATGAATATGCAGTCAGTAAAATATGTGCTACTGTATGTAACTTCATTTTTATAAATATTTGTGAGAGGGGTGTTTTTATTTTTAAAAAAATCGTCTTGGCACCCTTCCCCAAAAATATCTGTGCACAGCACTGTCTTCTATATGGTGGTTTTCATGAATTTATCCCTGATGGGGAGGAACCGGCATGACTAAAACAGGTGATAGCTCAGAATGGGTTAAGGGATGTTTTGTCACAACAAGCTGATGGAAAATGATACATGTCCTTTAACCCTATAAGCCGCTTCTACATCAACCTACATCAGCAGGTATGGGGGAGTTACCATTAAAAAAACGCTGTGGATCTGTTATTCTCATGACAAACTTGTCACAGGCTGCATGGTTCACCTTGAGCCTATAGAACCTGCACTGGCAGGGTCACTTTCTCCCACGTCATGCCCAAGAAGAAGAGACTTTCTATGTTTTCTCATTCACAACTGAAACTTTGTCAAGTAAAGATTATCAACCATCTTAAAAAGATGCTTTGGTCTGCAGACACACTTTACCGTGGCCAGTTTTACAGTGGAGGCATTTTGTTTTTAACTGTTTAACTGCTTAACTGTTTACAGCTGTATGGAAGCGTGTGCATTTGCAAGGTTTCTCCAGTCATTTATTCAGGGTTTTCTTTTAATCTGTCACCAGTTTGTTGCTACATGGGTTGACCAACTTTATACCACCAGTGGAAAATGCAATTACATTTGGGTTAAGTGAACCTTTAAACCAGGTTTTATGATGTTGTTTTAACTAAAAACATTTAAAACGCCACAAACTTTCATACACATGGCGAGTTAATGATCTGAGTTAGTTAGCTTAGCTTTACTATAACCTTACACTACATGCTGTTTTAATGCTGAGCTATTTATTAGCACAGTGTCGACCTTTTAAGCTAACAAGACTACCACATTATGGATAGACTTGTTAGCCAGGCTAATGTTAGCTCAAAACCAGTTTAAAGTTAGCACTAGCGATAAGGTACTCCATAAAACTGGAGCTTATTGTTGGCTAAAAGTATTTAGCAGCCACCAGCTAACTGCTAGATAAAATGTATTATATATTCTGTATATGTTGCGGATGTTTTGGTGATTTAACTTGTTGTATATATGCTAAAACATTTCCAGTACGCTAACATTAACAAGCTTTAAAGGTGTCACGTTTTAGCAATGCACGATTAGTTGGCATTTCAGGTAGGTGGATGATTTATGCATATTTTCACTGTTTGTTTTTGTAATTATAGTGGCAGCAGTGTAAATATTAGAAAACAGTAACACTTATTCCAGCCATGATAAATCATACCGTTGTGATATTATCAAACACACTTTTTGTTGTTGAGGTTTTCAGAGAGGGGTTGCGATTTATTTATTTATTTTTAGGCTGAAGTTTGCAAGGATGTTGGGATATGATAGATTTATTCTACGTTCACGTTCTTATAACCTGGTAGTTCAGCGACATTTTCACTGCATGAGTTGAAATATATTATAATGCACGCTGGTGTCATCCTTGCTGCAGCCTTGAAGTGCAACTTTTAGGGTTAATGTCTGTTTGGCAACCAATTACCATGGCAACTTGGTCACTACCATGATGGGACAGTATGAGTGTACATTTTACAAATACCATGGTATCAATACATTTTATATGGTATTACCTTTGTACTTACATATTTTTTAATCACCTGTTACACAGTTAAATCAAAACACTGAGTTTTGATTCATCTATTGCATTGATAAAACTAATTTGCAAAAAAACCTTATAATGTATGATAGGTAAGACATACAAAAACTTAAATTTGTTGTCTGTTTTGCCAGATTATTCACAATTCTTATAACTGCTGATTCCTGACTGATTGGAGAGTTTGAGCGTTGTGGTTTCGAGGTGACAGTGATGATGATGCTGATGGTTGTCAACTAGATGACTAGATGATATTCTGTATGTGTAGGCCTACATGTGTCCCTGTGACTCCTTTTTGTGTGGGAATCAGATGTCAGGAGCTGTCAAAAAGCAGAGAGCCTATAAGGACAATATATGATTCTGGTAGTTTCCTTTCAGCACTTTTCTGATTGGATAGTGAGCTTTTGATTTTAATGTGTCGGTGCAGCTATCTACTGTCCTGAGGCCAGCGAGCATTTGCTATTATTCAGCCCAGAGAAGAGATGTGATGAACACAGAAACCCCAATCTGTAACAGGTTCATATCTTCTCCACAGTGGTCTTGTCCAAAGATGGTTACATGAAAAGCGTGTTAAATCCATCTAAGGAAAATGTTTGCCCTTTAATGTTTTAATATGGCAGTGAATGTGCAGTCGTATTCTTAAACAACTTCCTACACTCTTAATTCTCATGATGATACTCTTTACATTTTACAGTTCAGAGCATTAAATGCTCCATCCATTTAAACTGGCCACATTAGTACTGCATGAAAACAGCAGTTAGCCAAATGCATTTTTTTCTTACCTCACCCCATTACTTCAGTCAATACCTAATCCTCCTCTTCCTCCTTCTGATGTTTCTATTGATTCCCCAGGCTAGCTTTACCATGCTCCTTAGCATGTGTATTAATGATCTCTCGCTTTCTCTTTCTTTTGTTCACACACACACACACACACACACACACACACACACACACACACACACACACACACACACACACACACACACACACACACACACACACACTAGCAACTGGTGTGCTGCTGGGTCAAAGACACTTTGACAGGGATGCGTGTAAGTGTGTGGGAGGGTTAGCAGTTGAGAGGATTGGAATATCAAGCAGAGACTGATGGAGACTGAGTGGAATGAATTATGCAAACAAGTTGCATGCATTTGCACAGTTTTCCTGGAATCTGGAACCTAGATTGTACGTTCAAAATGACTAAACGTGTCTTTGGTCCAACAGGAGAATTCCAAGATGCAGTTGCGTTCCTGTGACACCTGCGACACTGACCCAGGTGACAGGCAACATCAGGGTGTTAGCACTGCACCACAACACACTGCACTAACTGCTGATGCCATCTGCTGGCCAGAAGCAAAAACTACAGTCACAGTGTTGGCTCTGATCCACCAGATCAAATACCTTTCTACAGGTCATTTACAAAGCTTTTTTTCTGCAAGCAATTCCTATTCTGTGATCATCCTCCACTGCCTTCTCTACTTCATTTTAGCTCTACACTTGCACATCAGCTTTCCTGCACTAGGTTACTCTAAAGTGTGCCGTGGTTTGGTTGAGATGAAACAAACAGATGTGTCCAAAAAGATAGGATAAGAGAGGAAGTCTTGTTATAGAACTGGTGTATCTGCGCATGCTTCACATTTTCACTAAATCATCTCTGCCAGTGGCAATGAAACATCTCTATGATGGCGGTATTCAAAGTCTGACATTACATATTTGAAATATCTACCCAATGAAACACAATTAGCTTGAAGAAGTATTACGAAATGATGTCCGCTCTCCCTGTAATTCAAGATCTAAATCCCAGTCGCTCTATTTATGAATGAATGAGTTTTACCATCCCATCGGTATTTCGGTGCCTCTTTGGATTTTAAATGTATGCAAAGATCAAAGCCACCCTTCAGGAGGAAAAGGTGGTGCAATAAGCAGAAACCCCCAGACTATTCACACAGCAGTCCCTCTCCTGCTGAAACTCAGTCGCAGCCTTCCTCGCACAGAACAGTGATGCTACTGCAAACAGACACCAGGGGGCAGGAGTGCTCAGGAGTGTTTGGTTTTTTTCTCCCACCCTCTCTCACCCATACCTTCTCCTCAGCTGTTTGTCTGTCTGCTCAGAGTGAATGTCCATACGTACATGCATGCATGCACGCATACACTGAATATCACATGAACATGAATAATATTTTCCTTGGGGGAACTCTAGATGTTTCCAAACAGTTGTACACACATTTAATAAAAAATAAATTTAAAAAAAGCCTGTACAGACATCACATCCCATTTGCTCCCGAGAGTGGGATGACATTGCAGTTTCTCTCTGATCACGAGACCACATTATGCTTGTATGTGGCCCGGGAGTGACTTCACAAGGTCACGACCTTCCCATTCCCCAACCACTCTCGGCTCCATCGCTGCACCACACGACCGAGGTTCAGCTGCATCACACAGCCCTTCACAGCTCCACATCTACCGGACCTCCTATTCATACCAGATTGTTAATGGCTGCTCTTATTAATTTCACAGGGAGGCAATCAAACAAAGCCTTACTATGGGGGGGTTGCAGCAGATGTCTGGTGTAACCTCCGAAGTATATCAGATGGACCCTTAGACCCTTAGCAGGCAGGCCACAACCTTGGTGTTGGGTGGATGACATCGAGGGGAGTCGGGAGAGAGAGAGAGAAAAAGAAGATGTGAGCAAGTGAGTTGTTTGCAAAGACGGTTAGAAAAACAGGAGATGAAAAACCAAGGAGTAGAGAGTGAAATCAAGTGACGGAGGGCGGGCTGATATCAAAGAGGCCTTTGTTCGAAACCTCCCCCAGTATGAGGATCAGAGCCAGAGAGCAGTAGACCTTGAGGACCTTGAGAAGGGGAATTGAATGCTTACGGTGCAGAACTCTATCTTCAAGGCTCTCTGCCCTCAACTTTTTTCATTTTTATCATTAATTATTTCTCGCTAATTGCCAGGATTAGAAAAAGAGGGAGAGAGAAAGGGCGCTCTGGGTCTCTGGAGTCTTAGACCACTGTGTGTGTGTGTGTGTGTGTGTGTGTGTGTGTGTGTGTGTGTGTGTGTGTGTGTGTGCGTGTGCAGTATGCCTACACATACACTTCAGCCCCGTATATATAGAGAAAGGAACAAGAGGGAAGAAGCACAAATTGAACATTCTTGGTCAGCAAGGTTGTAAGCACTCTGTATTTGATTGTGCTTTTTGGACCATAGAACTATTTCCATTAAAGTTAAGAAGACGGTCATAGCCCAGCAATGTCCTTACAGAGTGGTTAACACTTGTGGTGATTGGGTTTGATTTTTTTTTTTTTTTTTTTTTTTCTTCTTCACCCCTTGCCTGTTCTGTTTAGAGCATATTTATTTTCTGAAGCCGTGGAGTGTTTGACAGAATCGTTCATGTAGGTTACATATGACACCGTTGTGAGGTTACAGGCTGATTGGTGTCCTTGTTCCATTGTCAGATTCAGACATCAAAGTTACTGTTGCTGACATTTATACAGTGTGACAGGGCTTTTAGCTCATCATATCATGTATTCCTAACAAAGCGAAGGTTTTTTGCAAACCCTTTTGAGACATTTCTTTCCATTCATTTCTGTATTGTAGGGAATTCAAACTTGCTTCGGCTATGTAATCCATCGCGGCGATGTCTTGTTTTGTCAAAGGTACCTTATTGATGATGCTTTTAAAAGTGCAGACTTATTTGAAAAAGTCTGCTGCTCTTGAAGCTTGTCTTTACCTGCTTGTTCAAGGCTCCAAAATCTGCAACACAATTTGGGCATTTGCGAGATATGCTTATCACAAATTAAAACACAGATGACACACAATAAGCAAACATGAACAGCATGAAAAGTATCATGTCTATTTGTCAGCTTGGCAGTTGGTCAGCCTGTACTGGGGTTATACTGTTAATGTTGCATATGGGATACAACGGGTGCAACTCGTCCTTTCTTTCCCTGTTTGAGGAGAAGGATAGAATCATTATAGCCGAATCATCATTGGCTTAATGAGTTCCCTGTGTTCTTTGGAAGAATGTCGGGCATATTTTGTCAGATTTTGATGGACTCATATTTCCTCTTATGAGCACAAAGCTGTCCAAAACTGGATCACACACTCCAAAACCAAGTAAAGCAGCAGTGTTTTTCTCCATCTCTCTATAAAAAAAAATAAACATGTAAAGATAAGGTCTCTGAACCTCTGTCAAAACACCACATGATCAGATTGTAACAGAGTATCAATACTTTGTGAGTATTACTCTGTGATTGAAGATTAAACTAGCCAGCCAGCAGTGTAATGGATCGACATCCTCCTTTCCCAGCGTGAAATCATTGATCCGCCCACATTCGATACAATCCCGGGCCCCATCACCCTGTCTGTCTGAGGAACCAAACCTGGAGAGGCTGCTGGACCAGACTGGGCGTTGTGCCTATAGCTCCACAGTGCTCACCAATACTGAGGACGTTTCTTGGGCTGGGCTATAAATACATTAATCATTTTCTCTGTACCACAATGCAGTCTTGGGATATCAGTCTTTCCAGCATGTGAAGTAATACGATGAAGGACAGGAAGAGCTTACATCATGGCCATAGAAACTTAGAAGATTTGGTTGGTAAATTTGGTTACATTTGGGCAGAACTAGATCGCTAAGCTTCATATGTACCGTACAGACATGAGAGTGCTCTTCTTATCTAACACTCGGAAAGAAAATGAATAGGCTTACTTCCCAAAAAATTTAAAACTATTCCTTTAACAAAGAGACAATTCTTGGCACTCTAGCCAAAGCTTCTTCTGGATGAATCTAGTGTGTAAATGTACAATGTGTAAGATTTTACCTAAATTTACAGCCTCAAGTTTAATAAAGAGCCAACTTCCACGCAAAAGCAGAGCAACAATATGCAGGTCTTTACCAAACTGCTATATTATAATTCTATCCAGATCTTACACATTAAGATCTCTCTTTATCTCGCCTTTTAAGATCAGGCTTGCTGTCTTGCCTTAACAGTAGCTGGCCATTTGAGTACTTTAAAGACAATCCAAAGCATTGCAGAGTTAAGCTGCACCTTTATATACAGCACCTTTCGGCTAGTCTTCCTTCGGCAAAACATAACCCTACACTGCCCATAGTGAGCAGGTGAAAGGGCCCCAGAGCCCCATAAGGATGAATGGGCTAACCCTTACGGGCTGTGCACATGCATGCAATTTCTCAGAGTTCTAAGGCAACTAGACAAGTTGGCCCCAGCAGCACACTGCACATGGAGTCCCATAAGAGGGCCGAGCCGGTGTGAAATCAAAACCCTCTTTGTCATTTATATATGTACAGATATATATTGTATTCAACCCCCTCACCTCAAAAGACATTAT